>NW_016814432.1:624215-690298 GCF_001698545.2 Rhinopithecus bieti | reverse complement strand
GGGGGGGGTGGGGGCAGGGAACAGAATAGGGTGCCAGGACAAGGCCCACAGGCACAGCTCAGTAAGCTCTCCAGCTGTCCAGCAAAATCCTACCTGCAAGGGTGTGGCAGCCATGGAAACGCCTTGCTCAAATCTCCCTGCAAGAGAAGCTTCTGTGGAGGACACTGCTGACTACAGCCTCCAGCTGCTAAGCCTTCGATCCATCATGGCAGCCAAGCCAAGTCCCACCTCCCCAGGCTTTCCAGAGAGGGTGCCAGAGCCAGGACTCTGGAGGATTTCTCTTCCTGGCAACTTTGGCCCAGGGACTCCCAATGGCCCAGTTGGGACTCTCAGGGCTTCTGTGACATCTGAGGCTCCTGCTGACCATCCTGCTTCCCTCTCTCCCCGCACAGGGGTCAGACCTGCACTGCAGTCTGAGGGTCCTCCCTGCCTTCCTATGCTCCCTCCCCTTTGTCACCAAATGTCTCCTCCAATAAACCTCTGGCATGTCTACTCTAGTCCTAGCATCTGCTTCTCAGAGTATCTGAACTGACAAGGGAGAAGGAAGACATTCCCTGGAAAGAACTCAACTTAAAAAACAAGAGATGGCCTGAGGGTCTTGACTCAGGAACAGGCTTTACTAGAGAGAGGCAGGGATCAGAGTGTAGCATGTCATCTTGTGTTTGAAGCCAGCGTTGGCCCAGCTCCCTGGACTCCTGTTTGGGTTTTAAACAGGATGTGACAAAAATGTTCATCAAACTTTGTGACAGCCTAGGGGGTGCCCCTCCACCACAGTGTAACCCAAAGCAGAGGCGTTCTCTCCAATTTGGACATGAGTCCAGCTTAGAATCCCTAAGATCTCCAGATGTTTCCAGTGGGGCCTCCCTCCCAGGCCTGCAGCAGCCTTGGTGGGCAGAGCAGCTGCCTGCAGGAGGGATGTGTGTGGAACAGCATTGGAGCTGCACCTGTGACATCAGAACCAACTGACTGCTTGCTTGTTTGGTGGCTGCTGTTTTATTTTCTCTAATGACACCCCTCCAACTTTAAAATACCATGTTTTTATTCAGTATAGGTCTTGCCTCCCTGACCAAACTGTAAGCTCCTTATATCAGGGATCATATTTTCTGTGTTTTCATCCATTTCTAGGGACATCATAGAAATCCAGGATATACTGGTTGGCCATTAGTAGTTACATAATTGTCCAAATTTTATTTTTTATTTTTATTTATTTTTTTGAGACGGAGTCTTACTCTGTCACCCAGGCTAGAGTGCAGTGGCATGATCTTGGCTCATTGCAACCTCCACTGAGTTCAAGCAATTTTCCTGCCTCAGCTTCCCAAGTAGCTGGGTGAACGTCACCACGTCCCGCTCATTTTTGTATTTTCAGTAGAGACGGTGTTTCATCATGTTGGTCAGGCTGGTCTTGAACTCCTGACCTTAAGTGATTTGCCCACCTTGGCCTCACAGAGTGCTGGGATTACAGGTGTGAGCCACTGTGCCTAGCCCCAAATTTTATTTTAGACCTCCCCTTTTGTAGTTTCATGTGCAAGGCACTATATCAATACTGCTTGAGGATGGTTAGTTTCCAGTTGCTATTCCTCTTGATATGAAAGCTATGACGAGCAAGGAATTCAGAGATATAAAAAGAAATTGTTTTTTCAAAGGATGAATTTATCAAGTCATGATGACATACCAGGCATAGTGATGGGCTTTGCAGGGGAAATGATGACACAAAGATGAGCCAGACACAACCCCTGTTGTGCACTCATGTGGCCTGATGGGAGGGACAGGCATGAATCAATAGGTCTTATACAATAGGATAAGAGCTACAGAGTCTGGGGACCTGGAGGTTCTGATGGCATAGCAAAGAGGGTGACTAACTTTATCTTGAAATCCTCAGGAACACTCTGGAGAAGATTAGTAATTGAACTGGCTCTTCCAGGCTGAGTAGGTGTTTGCCAGTTGACAACAGAATGTAGGGGGAGGATGTCCAAGAAGAGGAGAGGAGGGCTTTACAAGTGCAGACAGGCCGGGAAATCACAGCCTTCCCAGAATGTGCTGGAAAGTGAGAGGCTTAGGAGCATGGCCAGCCATGGGCAGTGAAGCAGCTTAGCCCTAGGCTTTCTGGGCCCTTAAACACCACCCTTGAGAACCCAAACTTTGCCCTGGAGTTTGTTACTGTGGAGCCCTCTAAAGTTCTGGAGGGTAGCCATATTTTGCATTTCAGTTATGGAAATATTACTGCTTTATTAAATAGAAAAGCATCAATTGGTTTTTTGCATACCTCACCAGTATTCACTCAAAGACATGTTTCCTTGTTTATTTGTTTATTGCTGTTGCATTTTTTAAAACTTTTATTTTAGATTCAAAGGTACATGTGCAGTTTTATTATATAGGTAAACTGTGTGTCATAGGGGTTTGGTGTACAGGTTGTTTTGTCACCCAGGTAATAAGCATAGTACCTGATAGGTAGTTTTTTAATCCTCTCCCTCCTCCAACAATAGATATGGGCCCCCTGTCTGTTGTTTCCTTCTTTGTGTCCACTTGTACTCAACGTTTAGGTCCCATTTTTAAGTGAGAACATGTGGTATTTGGCTTTCTGTTCTTGTGTTAGCTTGCTTGGGATAATGGCCTCCAGCTTCATCCATGTTGCTGCAAAGGACATGATGTCACTCTTTTTTATGGCTGCATAGTATTCCATTGTGTGTGTATATATGTACACATATATGTATATGCATGTGTGTGTGTGTGTATATATATATATATAACATTTTTTAAATCCAGTCTACCATTGACGGGCATTTAGGTTGATTCCATGTCTTTGCTCTTGTGAATAGTGCTTCGATGAACATACTTGTGCATGTGTCTTTATGGTAGAAAGATTTATACTCCTTTGGGTTTATATCCAGTAGTGGGATTACTGGGTTGAATGGTAATTCTATTTTAAGTTCTTTGAGGAATCGCCACACTGCTTTTCACACTGGTTGAATTAATTTACACTCCCACCAGCAGTGTATAAGCATTCCCTTTTCTCCACAGCCTCGCTGGCATCTATTATTTTATTATTTTTTTACTTTTTAATAATACAATTTCTGACTGGTGTGAGATGGTATCTCATTGTGGTTTCAGTTTGCATTTCTCTAATGCTTAGTGATTTTGAGCATTTTTCATGTTTGTTGGCTGAATGTATGTCTTCTTTTGAAAAGTGTCTGTTCATGTCCTTTGCCCACTTTTTAATGGGGTTGTTTTTTTTCTGTTTATAACTTTGTTTAAATTCCTAATAGATTCTGGATATTAGACCTTTGTCAGATGAAAGTTTGCAAATATTTTCTCCCATTAAGGACGTTAAGTTTATAGAGATGGCCAATCACTCTCTGGCTTTCAACTTAGAGATGAGATCATTAGTTTGTTCCTCTTAAAAACATATTAAATGGAACAAGGGATATTTTTTTTCCCAGAAAGAAAGAGGTCATTTTTCTTTTGTCAAGTTTATGGAGAGCATTGTATTTAAACTGTCTTCTGAGTTTCCTGGCCGCATATCTAGGGAACAAGAGCAGTTTCCCAAGGATAGAAACGCAACAATACTTCCTTTGTTCTACTTCTACCTGCATCGGGGACACCCAGGGACTTCAGATGCTTTCAGTGGACTTGGTAAGTCCCCATGGGGAACCTGTTAGGTGCCTGGCAGCCCTGTCCTCATCCACTGTTGTCCTCAGTTCCTGTTGGGAATCACTCTGTGGTGTGTCAGGTACTGCCAACACTGCAGTGCTGGGCTCAGCTATGGAGGCACCTGTAGACATCAGCATGCTGGCCACCACCCCCATCTCAGTATGCTCCCCACTCTGGGAGCATTACAGGTCTGTAATCAGCACACTAGAGTGTTAGAAAGGGATCTGGCTAGGGACATAAAAGAGGATTGCCAGACTAGGGACAGTTGTGACCAGAAGCAATAAACCTCCAGTGCCAGCAATTAGTTCATGGTTTTCTTCCACCCCACTTGCTGCATGGGAGCAAATGTGAGAAAAGGCAGATGGCTCCAGCATTGGAGGTCGACTGGACAAGCACAGCTGGACCAGGGAGGGAGGGAAGTTGCAGTGTTGTGTTGAAAAGGCCAAAGAACCCAGATGCAGAAGGAAGGAAGGAAGGGAGGGAGGGAGAGAGGAAGGGAGGGAGGGAGGGAGAGAGGGAGGGAGGAAGGAAGGGAGGGAGGGAGAAAGGAAGGAAAGAAGGAAAGCCAGGAGTGTTGTGTCAGAATGAAACCATCTGCAAGGAATGAGCCTGGAGTTGAAGAACTGGTTTAGTGAGAAGGAGGGCATGGGAGAGGTGGAGAGGCCCTTGGGGTGAGAGATTTTATTTGTCATGGTTTAGATGCCCCAGATCAGAGAGGTGAATTTCACAAATGAAGTATTGAGGTTTTAAGATGAAAAGTCAGCATATCAATAAATACTTTGCATCTCCTTAGAATGTTTACTCTTTTGAGGTGTGCTCCAAAAATCACCCCCAGCATCTTAGGCTCTGGCTGAGTGCTGCTCACCTGTGACCATCTCTAAGTCTGAATCCACATGGCTACATCGTCATGTTATCTTCAGTGCTGTTACTAAAAATGAGATCCTTTATCCTAATGCCCAAATCAGGGCTTCATCTGAATGGGGTCCCAGCTCTGGCACAGGCCAATGGCAGGAGAATTCAGGGATGGGCACACCTGGCCGGCAAAGGGGAGCCTGCAGCCAGGCTGGTCTCCCCAGCCTCTTCAAGTGCAGGGCCTGGCGAAGGCCTGCCCTCTTGGCATCTGTCCTGTTGATCCTGGGACAGAGCCCACAGCCAGGGATAGTCCTGTGGGATGGGGAAGTTGAGTCACTTTGCATCACATTCATGTCACTGTAAATGTTGAGTCACCCTTGACACAGGGCGAGAGGATGCAGTGGCTGCCTGCCGGGAACGTCTGAACTGGGCAGCCCTTTGCCATTGACACAATGAGTGGGTGTGATGCATTCTCTCCAGTTCTGTGCGTTAGTCACCAGGGTCACTAGATTATGTGTGTCATGACAGGGAGGCACATAAAGGGCTGGGAAAGGTGGCAGGCTGGGGAGAGAGAAGGGCAGGAGCAGGCTTGTATTTCAGATCTCAGCTTTCCTTAGCAAAGGGGACTTCAGGTTTTCCATGCCCTTTCTACGTATTCTTTAAGTTTTCAGTCTCCCCTTAAGATGACTTTGGAGTTAATCAGGCTTGAATCTTCACGGTGTCTCATTGCTACAGGATAAAGTTTCTGGCATTTAAGGGCCTACAATCTGGAGGTCCAACCATCATGTCCTGGGAACAGCTCTGGTCCTGGAGAGGAGGCTTCTCGAGGCTGTCAGATTTGGTTCTTCTTTCCCAAGGCAATCCTCCACTGCTCTCCTGGCCAGCTGCCTCCTCCAGCCAGCCGGCCCTCTCCCTCCCGCCTCCTCCCAAGTCCCAGGCTCCAAGTGTGGCTCCCATCCCTCCTGTCCCTGAGCCTTCCCAGAGAGCCAGCTCCACAGTGGCCTCTTTCCATTCTCGAAGGCTTTGGTGGCACTTCACGGCAGAGCCAGGGGAGAAAACAGGGATGATGAGACTTACAAATCTGAGCTCAAATTCCAGATCCTTCTCTGCCTTGTGGTGTGATCTTGTGCAAGACACAAAACCTCTTTGCCCTTAGATTTCTTATTCTGCTACAAACGATCACAGGTTCATGAGGGAAATACAACTTAGTGTCTGAGTGTTGGGCACACGGTAAGGACTCAATCAATGCTGGCCCCACGTCTTTTGCTCTCACCCCCTCTTACTTTTTTATGACTTCTTTAGCATCCATTATATCCATATATGCTTACATATATTTAAAGTTATTTTATTATGTGTGTATACTGATTCCCTAATTGAATTGATTGTGTATTTTCATTCATTTTTTAAAAGAATTTTTTATGGAGAGTCTATTATATTCCACAGCTTGTGCCAGACACTAGGGAGTCACAGGGGAAAAGATACTATTCCCAACAGAAAGCCTGGTCTTATACTTCTTTGTAAAGTCACCATAAATATTCTTTAGAGACAGGTAGAGTGAAAATAAACAAAATATTTTCCACATAGCAATAAGTACAATAGATGCCAAATAAATATTTGTTGAGTTCTTAGCTTTGGAGTTTTAGATGAAAAGTGTGAAATGCCTTCATATTATTTTATTTCTGAGCTTAACATATTTCAGTTGTGACCAAATTGAAAAGTCTGAACCTTCAAAACTGAAATGCTAGGAAATGACTGCTCATGACCTAGAAGGATTTGTCAAGGGCTTTCTTTAAAAGCCATCAGCCTCGCAGGGCTCTGGGTGTGTATGCACGTGTGTGCATGTGTTCTGAGGGTTACTAAGAGAAGCAAGGGCTGCAGGGAAGGCTTTAACAACTCCCTGGAAGGGAAAAGTCAATCAGAAACAAACTGACTGCAACTCCGAGATTCTAATGTATGTCAGTGAAGAGATAAGATTCAATCTACAAATACTTGAATTATATGCAAAAGTAAGTCACAAATCTCACACCTCAAGTCAGGATTACCTTCCAATACTCCAGCCTTGTTGTGCAAGTGGGGGCTTACACCGTCGCAGGGTAGAACTGCTCCCCTAATGAGTATAGGAACTATTCAACCCACCATTTCTGAATAAATGTCAGAGTGTAACACATTTCTAGTCTTCAAAATGTCTAACTGCTTTCTGCATGAGTTCCCATAGCCAAGACAACACCCTTCTTCCCTCCTTCCTCCTCAGGTCTCACACTTGTTACTGCTCCCTCAACAGAGTCCCATGCTTTCTTTTCTGTGTAGATTCTTGCAGAGCTTCCTTGCAATGGAACAGCCTCCTCACTAAGCCACCCTGCACTGCCAGTTCTATTAAGTAACCGAGTCTCTGTTGGGCAGAGTTTGTGGGTCTGGATTTGTGACTGTATTCCAGGTGTCTCCTGGTGGCTCTCACAATCTTTGGTCCATATTTATGGCCCCTTGTTTCTTACGTCTTCTGAGGAGCTGTCCAAGCTCCTGGAGGGGCCTGCAGCTGAGATAACACTCCCTGCAGCCCCTAGGTTCCATTGTTCCACCAGATGCTCTATGCCACTTGCAGCCGTCATCACTAGCAATAACACAGTAATGGAACTCTACGTTTCCACAGGAGTTTACAGCCTGCAAAAGGCTTTCACATACATCACCTCACTCAACCATGACCACCCATCGTGCTGCCCTGCCCAACAGCCTTCAGTGGCTGGAAGTCCAGTCTCCTTCCCAGGGTGTTCATTGCCCCCATCTCCTCGCTGTGCAGGCCAGTTCTCACCTCTTTGCTGCCTCCCCATCCCACCTCCCACTGCAAGCTCCCGGAAGTTCAAACTGCCTGTGGCTCTCAACACACATATCTCCCTCCTGTCACCTTCTGTATCTCGGCTTTGTCTGCCCTTCAGCCTATGTTGTTCCCCATCTGCCCTGCTCTTTCTTCCACCCCCACCCCCCTGCCATGCCCCTCCCCAGCTGTGCCAGGCCCCCTTCTCAAGGCTCGTAATGTCCTGTGCATATCTCCCTGATGGCCTCTGTGGGTGTGTGACTTTCTTATTTGAATAGAACATACCAAACATAAAATGTGCCATTGTAACCATTTTTAAGACACAGTTCAGTAGCATTAAGCACATTCACCTTGTTGTGTAACCATCACCACCACCCATCTCCAGAAATTTTCATCTTCCCAAACCGATGAAAACTGAGACTCTCTGCCCATTTATATCATTTTGCTTGGGCTTCCACGGCAAAGTACCGGACTGTACGGCTTAAACAATGGACATTTATTTTCTCACGGACTGGAGGCTGGAAGCGCAAGATTCAGGCGTTGGCAGGGTTGGTGTCTGGTGAGACCTATTCTCCTGGCTGTGGCTGGCCAGCTTCTCCCCATGTCCTCACGTGACCTTTCTTCTGTGTGCTCGTGGAGAGAGGGGGCTCTGGCATCTATTCCTTTTCTTATAGAGACACCAGTCCCATTGGACTGGGGCTCGGCCTTCCTTTAACTCTAATTACCTCCCTAAAGCCCAGTCTTCAAATACAGGCACACTGGGGATTAGGGCTTCAACATATGAATTTCGGGGGGGCACAATTCAGTCTCCAACATCATTAAGGAATAACTCCCACTCTCCCCCAGACCCTGGCAACCACCATTTTGCTTTCTGTTTCTATGACTTTCACTACTGTAGGTAGCTTGGATAGGTAGAATCACAATCACACAGTGTTTGTCCTTTTGTGACTGGCTTATTTCACTCAGCATCATGTCCTCAAGGTTCATCTGAGTTGTAGCATATTGGAATTTCCTTCCTGTTTAAGGCTGAATGATATTCCGCTGTCTGCACACACCGCATTTTGTTGATCCACACGTTCCCCGATGAAACCGCTGTGTTAGAGAGGTGTTTGTGTCCGTCTCTACTCTGAGGTCTGACCCTTTGTCTAATACTTCTCTATATCCCACGTGCCAAACACAGTGCCTGGCATGTCATTCTCTTGATGAGTGTTGAATGAACAAATGAGTCAATCACTTAACGTGCTGACCATCATGACAGCCCTGAGTTAGGCAAGCTTCCCATTCCTACTTCCATTTCACAAGCGAAGAACTTAGACTTGGAAACGTAAAGGGACTTTCCATCGTATCAATTGCCTTTCTCATCCCGCTGGTAATTACATGAAGCAGAAATCATCCTGCTCTCTCTGGCCCCCAGACGTCATGGCCTGTGTTAGACATCGATCATATAGCTTGATTTCTATAAAGGCAACTAGACTTCCTGGGAAAGAGCTAGTACAGCTCTTAGAACGATGCAGAAGTAAAGCCAGGATATTCTGGGGCTGTAGGGAGGAAACTGTCAGAGCCCAGAACCCGTGATGGTGAAAGATCCTCACAGTGGCCCTCAACCGAGGGCGATTCAGCCCCCCAGGGGACATTTGGCAATGTCTGAAGACATTCTTGGTTGTCATGACTTGGGGTTAGGTGGTCCTGGCATTGACTGGGTGGAGGTCAGGCATGCAGCTGAACACCATACACAGGACGGCACCCAGAACAAAGACTTGTGTGGCCCAAACGTCAATGATGCAGAGATTGAGAAACCTGCTCTGAGAAGAGTCAGGAATTAAGTGGTCCCAGCAAGGGGAGTGGCAAACAGAGGAGAACGTGGGACCTCCTTAGGGGAACCAGTGTGCAGACTTCTGCAAGACCAAGCTGCGCTGACTGATGGAGATACTGAGTGACTTGCTAACAGCTTTGGCCTAATGATTTTGTGCATCCTGGAGCCCTGGGGTTTTTTGGAGGCAAATGTTCATGTAATGCGTTAGTTCTACCTCCAACTTCTGTGATACTTATGTGTTGGATTCATAGATGAAATATAAAAATGGTGTATATAGACTATGCCAAGCAACCATAGATATGTGTATGCAAAGTAATACCGAATGAAAAAAAGCAGAATGTAAAATGCCATGGGTATACTAGTACATCTGTGTCCAATATAAAAGAATGTACACCGACAAGATCAGAAGAGTTTGAAATAACACAGAGTTTATATTCAGTTGTAATCTTTGTTAGTTACATTTTAACTTTTAAGGTGTTTTACATAAACATCCACTTGAAGTTTCAAAAATCAGGAGTCTAGCCCTTCTTTCAGAGTCATACGTACCATTTGTTGAGATTTTCTACTCAGCCAAACATGAAACTGAGTGCTTTTTGGACATCATTACATTACACCCTAAATCACCCAATGAGATAGGCACTGTTGTGCCTGTTTTACAGATGAAAAGCCTGAAGCTTTGTGATTAAGTAATTGACCAAAGTCACAAAGCCAGCAAGTGCTGGGGCCGAATGTTCACCAACTCCTCTGTGCCTGCTCCGGAGTGCATGGGACATGCTGTGTGACCACATTTGGTGATCTCACACCATAGCCAATTTCATCAAAAAGCTACATGGAGTTCCCAATCTGAATCACTAAATAACTAACTCCCTGTATTAGTCAGGGCTCTCCAGAGAAACAGAGCCGATAGGATATGTGTGTGCATTTGTGTGTGCATGCGTGTGTATGAGATTTGCTATGGGAATTGGCTCATGCAATTATGGAGGTCAAGAAGTTCCATAATCTACCATCTGCAAGCAGAAAGTCAGGGGTGTAATTCGGTCTGAGTCCAAAAGCCTGAGAACCAGGAGTGCTAATGTCTGAAGGCAGGAGAAGATGAATGTCCCAGCTCAAGCAGAGAGAATGAATTTACCCTTCCTCTGTCTTTTTGTTCTATTCAGTCCCTCAGTGGATTGCAAGTTTCCTACCTACATTGGTGAAGATGATCTTCTTTACTCAGTCTACTGATTCAAATGCTAATCTCATCCGAAAACACTCTCACCAGAAGTAATATTTTACCAGCTACCTGCACATCCCTTATCCCAGTCAAGTTGATACATAAAATTAACCACCACACTTCCTGTTTTGCAATTGGGCAGTTATGTGAGTGGTATCTCTGGGCTTCTTCTGTGGTCATAATTTTTTAGATTTTAGCTTTTACATAGTAAATATGACAATTTGTCTACAATGCATTAACGTTATGACCTAAATTTGGTCTCAATCATTTCAAAAAACCAAAATGAATTCTAAGTGGTATTTATATCAGTGTCCACAAAACAGAAGAAGTAGCTGAATATGTCACCCCACAACATGACGGAGTTTTAACTACAAAGCATTCAAACTGTCTATTGCTGTGCCATGTAAAAATAGTTTATTTTTTAAATTTTCAGGCAATGATCACATGTTACTCCTTTCCTCATTTTTTCATTGGTGACCTAGTATGTCAGGTTTTTGAAATGTCAATGACACAGTACTGTCATTTTGTAGGACTCTGATTGCAAAGTTAAGGCTCAGAGGTCATGTATTTTCTGTGATAGGTATATGGCCCTGCAATTTGCCTTCTTTTGAGCCTAGGGAACATTTGGTTTGCTCTGTGGTTCTTACCTTAGGTCGGGGTCCGTGGAAGCCAGAGCCTGAGACAGGGATTTTGTGCACAGTGCTTATTGCAGATGTGCTGTCTCCAGGAAGAACTAGAAGCCAGTGGGGGGATGCAGGACAGAGAAGGAGAGGAGCTGAGTAGGGATGTTACTCTTACCCCTAGTCGGGGGCTCTGGAGCACAAACCTCACCCCAGTCTTCTCTCCCATTTAGGCAAGGGTGTCACCTTCCATACCCCCCTGCCCATCAGTCAGGCAGCCATGGGTGTGGCCCGATGACTCCTGCAGGTGGGGACACAGCCTCCCCACTGAGGGATCACCTATGAGCCAAGGACAATTAGTAACTAAACTCATAGCGCCCACGGTACTGGGGGAAGGGAGAATGTGGAGGGGGCATGAGTGCACCAGCGCCGTGAAGGGGGTCAACATAGGGTCAACCAGAAACGTGCACTAAAGTTATCATCTTTCTTCTACGGTCAAGTTTTTCTAAAGAACTCTGTATTATACAAGATCCATGTATAGAGCAAAAAATAATACCGACAGCAAGTGTACCTAGATACCTTTCTTACTAACCTCTCACTGTAATATGCTTTGTTTTTATCTTATTCCTATTCATAAATATCTATGAGAGCATAATTACATGACTTATCTCAATACATAATCCAAATTCATGGCTTCAACTATCTGGAGACCTCACTACCATTTTGATAGCGGCCAATTTGAACTGCCCTAACAGGTAAACCAGATTGGCCTCGTCTGGCCCCTTCTCCTGTGGTGTTTGGGATCTTTGTCACTCAACCAGGCTGCAGCTTTTCCTATAAATGCAGTGAAAGAAGTACCTTAGTCTCATCAGGCTTCTCCATCCAGGGTGAAATCCATCTCAGCTGTCTTCATCCATCAGAGGAAGGTTCCTCCACGCCCAATACATCCTCATCTGTATCTTTTTAATTCTAATTTAGTGGAGAAAATCATTCCCCTTGGCCTCTTGCCTCTGACCAAACTAGTAAGGCCCTTGGAGGAACCAAAGTTTGCCTTTGACAGTCCCCATAGCAACAAGCAGCCTAGCAGCCTCTCCTCTGACACCAAGCGCTTTCAGTTAACGGCTGTTCCAAAAAGCTTGCTCTGTATCAGAACATTACTTTTTAAAACACATTTAATTAGAGTTTGACAAGGATTTTATTCAAAGCTATAAAGCAGTTTCACCACAGTGATTCGTAAATATCTCGATGCGGTTTATGATTATTGTCCTTAATTTCCCCCGTAATCATCATCATCAGCCTAACGATATGATGAATGATGCAGAGGTCTGTGTGAAGATTTACATGTTTAAGATGTAAAAACATTTAGAGAAAATAATGCCACGTGAAGAATCTTCATGGATACAGATTTGAAAGGCGAATTGGCATGTCAAGACCTGAATGATAAATTTGTAGCAGGTTTCTCTGTTTCCCACTTGTGCTATGGCATGAGTCCCATACAGCGTGAAAGTGTGGCTGCAATATTTTTTATCTACTCTTGAAACGCAGCGCACTTCTCGTCAGCTAGTGAGTCTCCATCATCTGTTCTGCCGCTGTAGGGCCTTTTGCAAATTCCACCTGGACATCATCCCCTTCTCTCACATGGTAGCTTAAAATGTACCAATCAAAGATGGCTTATGACTCAGCTATTGGCAACCACTGAGAGAAGCCAGGCTGCCCAGCAGAGAGAAGCTTCTTCACTCTCAGCCACTCGTTTTGTGGAGCACCTCATTCACTTAGATGCCCTGCAGTTACTGCTGCCAAATTTGCCCATGGGAGAGGCCGTGAAATGAAGAGGGGCCAAGAGGATGATTTCATGTTTAATAAGTGAGAGTGTCAGCTAATGTGCATCCACTGTGTAAGGGATGGACCTCCAAATCCTGGAATCCTTTTCATGTACTTATGGGCTCATCAGTAAAATTCACAGTGATGGATGATGAACATAGCTTGGGGAAAACTGGAGGCGTTTCATAAAGATGAGAGCCTGCCAGCCAGCCAAGGAGGCTGGATTCCTATTGGGACTCTATCAGTCTCTCTTCGGAGCCAACATTCACACTTGCTGAATGCCTGCACCTAACCAAACAGGAGGTTAATTCTCCTGTTGGGGTTCATGAAAGCACAATAGCAGTCCTGTCTGGCAGCTGCCAAGGCAAGGAGAGCCTTTCTCTGGTGGGGAATTGTCTGCAGGGACAATGGGTAGCAGCAAGGAGAGATCCTTCCCTCCAATGCTTGAAAAATGAGCACACAGATGAAATCCAACATCCTAGGCTGGAAAATCTCCATAGCAACACATTCTGGCTCTAACCCTCTTGGTCCCAAACTTCCAAATCAGACCTTTTCAAAGAACCGTGAGGTAGGGAGATGTATGTATTACAAAGACACACTCTTTCCCTTTTTCTTTCTCCTCAGATCCTACTACCTGCCCACCCCATCC
The DNA here is from genome assembly GCF_001698545.2 of Rhinopithecus bieti. Classification (NCBI taxonomy): domain Eukaryota; kingdom Metazoa; phylum Chordata; class Mammalia; order Primates; family Cercopithecidae; genus Rhinopithecus; species Rhinopithecus bieti. The sequence goes on along the minus strand of NW_016814432.1, from coordinate 676,873 downwards.
AAACACACAAGTATACACCCTGACAACCACACTCACACGTCTACCCACAGAATTTGAGAGAGGAAAAACCCCCTCCATGCCTCTATCTCCCAGGGCAGATAGCTTTATCCCAAGAGTCTTCATCTGATGAGGAAAGACAATCAACAAAAGTCATAATTTTAAACACAGTAGCCATTTTACAGTAAAACAGCAAAGTAATTTCCCAAAATAATGGCCCTAGGTATCTGGGAAGAGGAGACTCTGTCTCTGTGTTTCCCCCATCCCTAGTTTCATGAGCAATTAACCCTGTATTTCCATGCTCAGGCAAGTCAAATAACCTTTGCAGAGCTGGTTGAAGGTGCTGGGAGCAGAGGTGGTCTTGAACTGCATGGTAAGAATGGGCCTGAAGTGCCCAGGTGGGTGAGAGAGTCTAGTTTACCAAAGTAACTAATCCAGGCCAAAGCAGGCAGAACAGTGCAGCTAGCCTTTCCAGAAGTCAACAGCAGATAAAGGGAGAGACATCTAGACCACTGGGTCTCAGGCTAAGGATGTATCAGAATCATCTGGAAGATAAGTTAAAACACCAGCTGCTGGGTGCTAGCCCTAGAGTTTGTGAATTTGTGGGACTGTGATGAGGCTGGAGGGTCTGCGTTTCTAGAAAGCTCTCAGGTGAAGCTCATGTGCTGGCCCACAGACCCCTCTCATTGGTCTCTATGCCTTGCAGTGACCTGCTCTGTCCTTTCTGTCCTCAGGGGCTGCTGAAGCGAGAGGGGTGGGAGAATGATGAATGACTGTGCTAATGCAAATTACTGTTCACTACTCATGTAATCCTCCAGGCAGTCCTGTAAAATAGGTCTGATTTTTCCCATCTTTCTGATGAGCAAAGTGGCTTAGAGCAGTTATTTCTCAAGTTCACACACTTCAGTGTCTGTCAGAGTGGATTTAATTGAGCTAGGGGTCCCAGGATCAGGTTTTCTATAGCTTCCAGGTGATGGTAACATGCAGTGTGGGCTGGAAGCCACTGATCTGAGACGTCCACACTCTGAACCAACTGCCAGAACAAGCGACTGTTGACCCCATAGTGTGAGGACGCTTCCCCACGATTTGCAGTGGAATGTGAGGGTTTCCAGAGTCATCTTTTTGAAGAGATTTTTTTCTTCCATATTCTGGTATTAGAAGAGTTATGAGGACAGGAAACCTAGCAGCCAAAGACATTGAGAAAAAGTTGTTTTTAAAACAGAATTTGAATGTCATTCCAGGCTACTGACTTCTTTTGGCCCTCTGGAAGCATTAGACTCAGTTTCTAGAACAATCACACTTAGGGGCATGAGTGGCCATCCTACCCTGCACCCAGGTATAAGCTGACCGGTGGCTATGACTCCTCTTTTCCCCCAGTGTACCAACCATGTTACTGCAGGGAATAAATGGTCTACTCTAAGTAAGACAATTGTCCAATAAAGGTGCTACCTGCAAAGCTGGGGGTGAGTTGGTAAACCACAAGAAATAGTGCAATACCCAGAAGGAGAGAAAGCAATAGAGGTGACTATTTTGAGAGGAACAGTGGCCTTTGGTTAAGGTTGGCATGAAGCTACCCCACAAGGAGGAAGCCAGCAGAATAAATATCCCAGCACCATGGTATGCTGGCCAGTGTTTAATCATTGGCCCTCTGGAGAAAAAATATTTGTAGCATTTACCCATTTTCTGGGTATTAAATACTGTCCCCATGGCTTATTTCAAGCTACCAATGTGAGGTCGCCAGATGCAAAATTGGCAGTAGATGTGCACAGTCACCTCTCGTGAGCCACTGTGAGCAGGCCGTAGCCCAGCACTGCCCCAACCTCATTCATCCCCCTTCACCCCAGTCTCCTGCTGGACTTCCCCACTGACCACACCCAGCTGGAAGCCAGCAGTGAAGGGAGTCCACTGACAGAGTCCATGGACAGCCTGTCAGTCGGCCAGGATGGGAGACCATCGACAAGAGGAGGAGGAGGAGAAGAGCTTCGAAAAAGTGCCCTGGGAGAAGCCATTCAGCCTTTTCCTCCAGGCTCCCTGGCTCTCATGGACCCCCATGTGCCCACCTCAGCCTCTTCTGGATTGTGGTGTGAAATGCCTGTGTGCTGCCTACATGAACCAAGTGACACTGCCAGGGAGATAAATTTGGCATAGGCTGAAATTTGAAAAGCAAGAGGACAGCCCACCTGAAGACTTGCATACCCTGGGCTTTTTTCTTTATTTCATCACATGAAGAGGGGAATAGGTAGAGACGATCTGGTTGTGGAGCGTCCAGAGGCATTTATTGAACCTCATGTGGGTTAGAAACCTTAACATAGTCCTGGTTCATTTTCTAAGTATTCACTGGGTTCCTACTCTGTGCAGGACACTGTGCAAGAGCTGAAACCTGTTATTCCCCAGAGTAAGCAGTGAGTTTGCCAGGACTCCTCCTCTACACTCTCTTTCCCAGTGGTCCTTTGCCAGTCAGTTCTGCCAGGAAATAGAAACTGCTCTAGGTCTTTCTAACGGAAGCAATCTGATTGAGGGGATTGGTGACAGAGGGATGGGTGAGCCGGGGAGCACAGAGGGACAGGTTAGCAGCAGCAGAAGCTGCTACCACCCCTAGAGCTGGGAAAACAATGGGAAGAGGTGGAGTTGCCAGGGTCTGGAAGTTTAGTGGAGGTTGCTGCACAAAAGTGATATGGCTGCTGATATAAATGCCATGAGAACTAGAGGGAAAAAGGGAATATTCTGGGTGTCCCTTCTCCCACCCTCTAATCTCTTGCTTGTTCTAATTGGCTTCACCTATGCAGATGCTGGGAAATGCAGTTCTGTCTGCACAGAGCAGGCAGAGGGGAGACAGATGGAGTCCAAGCAGGCTCTCCACCTTGTGATGCATTTGTGCATTGGAGGTCTCAAGCTAGCAGATCACTTTCTTTGGTTTGGGAGTCCAGGGAAGCAAATCAGTCATAGAGGGATTGAGTAGTCAGAGCCCCATTAGCTTAAATTCTAGGTACTTGAGTCATCAGTCTTTTACAGCGGTGTATTAGTCAGGATTCTCAAGAGATAACTAATAGGTGATAGATAGATAAATGATAGGTGATAGAAGAGGGAATTTATGTATTTATGTATTTATTTATTTTGAGATGGAGTCTGGCTCTGTCACCCATGCTGGAGTGCAGTGGTATGACCTCAGCTCACTGCAGCCTCCACCTCACAGGTTTGAGTGATTCTCCTGCCTCAGCCTCCCGAGTAGCTGAAACTACTCAGGTGTGCACTACCACACCCGGCTTTTGTGTGTGTGTGTCTTTAGTAGAGATGGGGTTTCACCATGTTGGCTAGGCTGCTCTCAAACTCCCGACCTCAGGTGATCTGTCCACCTTGGCCTCCCAAAGTGCTGGTGTTACAGGCGTGAGCCACCGCACCCGGCCAGAAGAGGGAATTTATTATGGGAATTGGCTCACATGATTATGGAGGCCAAGAAGTCCCACGATCTGCCAACTGCAAGCCAGAGAATTAGGGAAACGAATTCAGTCTGAGTCCCAAGACCTGAGAACAAGGACAGCTGATGCTGTAACTCCCAGTCTGAGGCTGAAGGCCTAAGAACCAGGAGCGCCAGTGTCTGAAGGCAGGAAAAGGTGGGTGTCCCAGCTCAAGCAGAGGGAGTGAAATTATCCTTCTCCTACCTTTTTGTTTTATCTTGATGCCTGCCCACAGAGGGAAGGGCTATCTCCTTTACTCAATCCATTGACCCCCAAGGCCAATCTCTTCTGAAAACACCCTCACAGGCAAACCCAGGAATAATGCTTTCCCAGCAATCTGGGTATCCCTTAGCCCAGTCAAGTTGACACCTACAGTTAACCATCAGTCTGTATCACTCCGCCACCCTCTTCCTTATAGATCCCACCTCATCCCCTTCCCTTCCTGCATGTCCCATCCACCTCCTCTCCCCAGGCAGGATGGAGACACCAAGAGACCTCCGGACCCCCATCCCCATCTGGTAAACCCACACAGTGGAACTCTGATAGCTGAGTGTTACATAAGCAGACTGCTTGATGTACCATGCCTTGTTCTCTAAGCTCTCTGATATATTTAGTGGGTGTTGATGTCTCTGCTTTGGTGGAGAGGAAACTGACCCCACTGTGAGTTGTTGGCTTGTCCAAGGTCACCTAACGCATTCGCAGGAGTTCCGGAATTGGAACCCAAATCTTCTGAGTCATGGCCAAGTGACGAGCTCCATTGTACTATGTGCCTCTTTGTGACTATAAAAAGACCCATCTCTGGAGAGAGCCTCCTCCAAGGCTTGCTGAGATAAGCTAGACGCTGGCCCTGTGTGTGTGCCTTAACCGGGCAGTGAGCCACCAGTCCCCTGATAGGAAGAGTTACTCTCGTGGGGAGAGGAAGAAAAAAGAATGCTCCAAGGAGTCGGAGGAGGCAGCCTTTTACCTTAAACGGCCCATGCTCAGATCAAGACATGGCACAATTATTGTGTCTATATTGTAGCCTGATCTGCCACAAGTTGAGAAAAATCTCTTTTTCAATTGCATAACTATTTGTAGCATTTGCCAATTTTCTCGGTGTAAACACTTTTGCTGTGGCCTGTTTCAAGGTACCAACAGGAGGTCACTGGACACCGAATCTGGGGGAGATGTGCACAATAACAGCTCGGGAGCTGGTCTGAGCAGTCTCTAGCCCACCACATCCCTCACCTTACTCACCCCACCCCTGTCGATGCCCCCATCTTTAGGCAAGGACTATGACTATCATACTAACAAGAGTTCTCCATCTAGAGTTTATCATGTGTGATACCTATCTCAGTGAAGTAAGATTCTGATGCCCTCGTGTATAAAATGGGTTTGGATATTATCTTTGTTGTGTAATGTCATGCCTAGAAATAAACAGGACCCGTCCTTACAGGCACTAAGTGTACCATCACAACATTTGCTGCCCAGTTTTGAGATTAAGGGCATGACGCTGCCTGGGTTCACATCTTCTCTTTGACACTTACTAGCTGTGTAACCTCAGGCATTTACCTACCTTCTCTGTGACTTAATATTCCCATCTAACTAATGGGTATACTGGTAATATGAATCTTATAGGTAGTTATGAAGATTATTTAGAAGATGCCAAGCACTTAAAATAGTGCCTACTAGCAATCGAGGGCATAAGTAGCCCCTAATAAATGTTAAATGGCATTATTACTATATGCTGGCAGGCCAAAGGTGCATATGTTAACAGATGGGGAAGGTATGGCAGGGGTAAGTTTGCACTTGGGCCATTCACAGGTGTAGAGAGAATCAGCAAAGAACATGTAGAAGGATACTATCATCTCAGGAAAAGGGTGTTGACAGCACTTAGTTCAAGCACTTAGTTCAGGCTTGAACATGTGCAGTACAGGGTTCTCATTACTTCTCAAGGCTTCTTGGTCCACTTTCAGCCCTCTCTGATGTGTGCACCTCCCCACCGTCCCCCAATTCCGAATCAGAATTAGCCTTCCAGCAGTGCAGAGCTCATTGGTCCTAATTAGTCTTTCTGGAACCTCACAGAAAAGTTTGATTCCTCCTCTGCCTGAGGAGACATCACAGAACTGCCACAGCTCTGAAAGCTGACCCCTCAGGAAACCTGGTGCTCTGAGGATCTCAATACTCAAAACCACAAACAGGCCCTCAGGCATCATGGGACAGGGCCAACCAGGTTCTGTTCTGTGTGGCTGGTTCAGCTTGTACGCTGCCCCTTGACTTGGGAAGGGAGGCACCTTCCCTAGCAATCTCACTGGGACTGCACACAAATAAAAAATAAGCCAACTCTAACCCAAAAGTAAGGTGGTAGGAGGATGATGTCTTCTATGATAACTCCTCAAGTATTTGAAGACAGACCCTGATCCATGTGAGGTATTTCTTCCAAAGGCTAAATATTCCAAAAGGCTTCTACAGAAAAGAGTAGGGAGGATTATTAGTGATGAGTTTGGCTCGGGCATCAAATCCTTGGTTCCCCCACTTGCAATCCATGTGATGTGGGGCAGGTCACGTAGTTCCTGAAAATCAGTTTCCTCAACTGTAAAGGGGGGAAATAATAGTATACACCTCACAGGATTGTTGGGAAAATGAAATGAATGTGTTAGAGCAATGTTTGGTGCCCAGTAAGTACTCAAAGAATCCTGTCCTCAAGGTGCTCACATTCTGTCCATAGACGTGCATTACCTCTACCCTGCACCTATCACATTGTACTAACATATGCATGTATATATTTCACCCAGCTGCTTCCTGGTCCTTCCAGGCACCTTAATTTCTTCACCTTGATTTCCAATGCCTGAGCCTTTCAAGGTGTTCAATACCCATTTAATGGATTAATGAGCAAACAAATGAAGACACTCATGTATTCACAATACTGCTTGCATCTAACATGCAATGTTAGATTTTGTAAAGCAAAATCATCTTCTGCAGATGAACTATAAGTGGTTATATATCTAGAAACTCATGCCCAATTGTTTTTCCTTTTGAAGGCATGCAGGGAAAGGGAGTAACATGGGGCTTTAGGGTCAGAGTCCATCATGGAGATTAAATGACAAGCAGTTCCTCCAGAAAGCCCGAGAAGGCAAGGCCAACGGACACTGTTGATGGAAAGGTGGCCCTTGCATCTGGATGGGCCCTGCTCATGCTGCTGGGAAACCAGGAGCGGCTGTCAGTCACCCCTCCCAAGGCACTCCAGCCAGCATGAGAAATGCAACACTTAGCCAGCATTTCTTCCTTGCCCTCCAGGGAAATGGACCTTGACAATGGCTTTGACCAGTCCCGTCACTACACTTTCAGAGGTTTTCCTTCAATGAACTCCTTTTATTAAGTAAAAAAGCAAGTCCAAAATGTGGCACTAACAAGAGGAATAATTCAGAAAATTGAAGCAATGTTCACTCAAATACCTCAGGCAAAAACAAAAAAAAAGAGTACCTTCCACATGACAAGTCTCAGGGAACTGAAGCAAGAATAATTTTATTTTTGCCCGCAGTATCCATTCAGTCCAATTCTATGAATACTTACTGCACACCCAGTAAATCCTCAGTGCCACATTTGGGGCCGTGGGATCACCGAAGTGGGAGGCAGCTCCCCTCCACGCAGCTAGTAGCCCCATGGATGGATTTGGGTGCACTCCTCAACCCCTGCTCTCTCTGAGATAGAAACCCAGTTCAATGCCCTGAATTTTCCATCGGCCACCTGCTCATCCCACCTCAGCTGTATGTTCACCTGTCATTTAGATGAAGTGTCATCAAATGGTGTCTGCCACCTACTTAATTTAGCATCCTCCCAACTTCCCTGCAGATTTTATTTGGGCTTTGTTCGGGGAATGCACTGCAGATGGCTCATGGTGAGGGATTCTGTTTCACACCAGCTGTTGTGCTCTAGGAGGCTGAACTGAGCCCCGTTCCATGAGCTCTGGCCAGGCTCCTGTACTCGTTAGACCACCTGAGGAGCTGCCCTAGCAAGAGCCTGCCAGTGTCAGTGTGTGTGTGTCCTTGGGCTGCCAGGCTGCTGTGAACATGGCCAGCCGGGACCTGTGGCCTTAGGCGCTCACACAATTACAGGGACAAGCAGGGGGCTCCATCAATGACTCCAAAGCCTTCTAACTCACCAGGTTCTTCCCTGCATTCTGCCAGGTTCAGTCCTTGTTCATCTCATCTCATTCTTCATCCTTGTTCTTGGCAACCTCATTCACCTTCTTATCTTTAAGTACCACAGCCTGGCAGTTCCTAAGTCTACATCTGCAACCCCTCTCCTGGCTCTACCTGTGGGTGTCCTCACTGGCCACCTGCATCATGCAATTTCACATACCTTATCATCATTAGAGCAGGGCCAGCCATATCCTGACTTATCATCATTAGAGCAGGGCCAACCATATCCTGACTTATCATCATTAGAGCAGGGCCAACCATATCCTGAAAGACACAATCCCTAATATTAAAATCTTGAAAGATCAAAATCTCTGAAGTCTGAAAGAGCAGAATCTCTAAAGTCTGAAATTCCAAAAGTCACAATCCTGAAGGAATAAAATTCTGAATATTGAAATCCTGAAAGCCGAATTCTGGAGAAGGGGTTAGTTGAGTTTTCGGTTGTGTGCAGGATAGTTGCAAAACTATCACCTTGTTGATGTCCTTATTTGGAAATTAGATATATGTTCAGGAGATGCGTATGGGTGCCAAGTTGCCAAGGGTGGACTTGGGGACCTAATATGAGGTATTAACTTGACTGGATTAAGAAATAAACCCGGTAAAACCTTAAACCTTTGGGGATTATGGCTCAACTCCCATAGAGGTTCTTCTCTTCTGCAACATCTAACCCTTTCTCACCTAAGGCAGGATGCCAGCACCCCCAACTCTTTCCCCTCTGAGGCTCCCCCACAACCACAGGGTCCTCATGTCCTGCTGGGTCTCCTTAGAATCCCCGCGCCTCTTTGTCCCAGCCACCCACTGCCATAGGTCCTTTCCTTTTCCATTGAGAAGGCTGTAATATAACTTTCTGTAAGGACTTCTCTGTGTTGAATCCCAGCACCCTTGCCCCAATCCATTCCCCAATGTACTGCCAGACCACAGATTTTTGAAACACAGATTTAATTGTGATATCCCCTGCTCAGAGCCCCACGATGGCCCATCTGCAGCAGTAGCGATCTTCATAACCAGCAATCAGTCCACTCTTGCTGGGTGCCAGCCCCTTCAAAGCAATTTGCCTGTTGTGCTCGTATCCACCTCTCACAACAACCTAAGAAGAAAGTACTGTCATTATCCTCCCCCCAACCTTTTCATTTTTTTTCTGTTTTTGAAATGGAGTCTTGCTCTGTCATCCAGGCTGGAGTGCAGTGGTACGATCTGGGCTCACTGCAACCTCCGCCTTCTGGGTTCAAGTGATTCTCCTGCCTCAGTCTCCCAAATAGCTGGGATTACAGGCATGTGCCACCACGCCCAACTAACTTTTTTGTATTTTTAGTAGAGATGGGGTTTTACCATGTTGGCCAGGCTGGTCTCTATCTCCTGACCTCAGGTGATCCACTTGCCTTGGCCTCCCAAAGTGCTGGGATTACAGGCATGAGCCACCACACCCAGCCATTATCCCCATTTTTGAGACGAACAAACTGAGCCACAGAGAGGTCACTGAGCTAGGAAGTGATGGAGCCAGAGCCCATTCTCTGTCCATGTTCTTCATCCCTGGGCTACACAGTCTCTCAAGCTGTTATTCCTATAGCATAAGGGCACTTTTCATTTTCACACAAAGCCTCATGTAGAATCCTGGAACGGTATACAAAATCAATGAAAGCAAGGGGTAGGGGGACGCAGGACCCAAAGACATGCCCATTCATGTCTCCTTTCCTTTTGTGGGCCTGAGGCCCCTTCTTGGGACTCCAGGGCTCCATAGGGCTGAAGTCTGGCCTTGCTGACCCCATAGTTCAGAAGTCGATTCCGGGCCTGAGTTCCAGGGGCTGTGGTCCACAAAGGGTCAAGGAGCTATGGAGAGGGGAAAGGCACCTGGAGCCGGGGTGTAAGAGCCAAAAGTGCTACCAGGGAGCCACTGAGGTCATGCTTGTGTGGGTGAGGAAGAAGGATTCCAGCAAGGAAGGTGGAAGTCAGAGTAACTCAGGTGTGAAAGAGGTAGGATCTGGGATGGGCCAGGAGTTCACGGTGCTGTGAGGGTGTGCTTGCTGCAGCCCAGGCAGGCAGATCCTCAGGCTGAGCTGCCTCTACTCATGAATCCTCCCATGTTCCACTCCCCAGAGCCTGCACACACCATGCCTCTGGTCTGGAGGCCCTTCCTTCCTGTTCCACCTGGCCTTGGCTGATGCCCACCTGTGCCTTAAGACACTGCTTCTGTGCTGCCTCGTGAGCCAGGCCTTTCTCTGACTTTGCCAAGCTGAGTCCACCTTGTATTCCTCTGTGCATCCCACAACGCCATAAGCACAACCCTTATGCTGGCATCTGGCCACATCTTTTGTTTATGGACTTACCTCCATCCCTAGCCCCCTGACCCATCTCATCAGATTCATGGTGGATAGGGAACAGGTATCACTATCTCTGAAAGCTCCTGAGGCAGAGAACCTCTGAACATGAGTGTGGTCAACTCAGTGGCTGGGAATGTGTTGCCTCCAGCTCTACCCACTAGGCAAGGCCTGACCCAGACAGATGTTTGATGATGGAACAAGGAATCGGGGAGCCTCAGGGAGCCCTTTGGAGGTTGCCTGGATGATATCCACATCATTCACCTTCACTCTGGGGCTGCCCTTGGATCAGCTCAGTTTTCTTCCTTCCTCCACCCCATCAAGCTGACTCCCAGTCTGGCTCCCTGAGGTCAGCAGAGCCCCCCGACTTTTTCAGAGTCCAGCCTGCCTTAGACATGATCTTGTTCGCCTCCTACCAGCTATGGGTGCAGAGTGTCCTCAATGGTGCCTTGAGATTCCATCTGCTCAGGCACTGCTCCTGGCCACTGCCTCCCAAGGAGCTCTTCCCACCGTGATCACTGATGACTGCCTTGGGAAGCAATGCGCTGGCGGGCAGAGAGTGGGGTCTTTGGAACCAACCCAGGTGTGAATCTTGTGGAGCTTTCTCTCTCTGTATCCCAAATTCCTCATCTGTAAAAACCCAGGTTCTAAGGTTCACTTTCAGAAAGCAGCTTCTGAGGTTTCATGTGCTTCACACATTGCACTTAGAACAGTGTCTGGCACACACGGTGAAGGTTTCTTTAAAGATAATTGAAGAATGAATGATTATCTGAGAGAAGGCAGTGCCATGTGAGGTGCCTGACACCTGCACACAGCAGATTCCATGTAAGTGTAGGGATAATGGGCTTCGAATGGTAACCAACATTGTTCCCCAGAGTCTCCACCCCTTTGCCCTTTCTGGCATCCATCAGCCACACTTCCTGGGCTTGTTGCCCCCGGGGAGAAATGAGCTGGAGCATAAAGTGAAAAATAGCATGTGGGTCTTTTTTTGGCTTTAGTTTCCAAAGCCCTTGTGGAAGATACCTTGCCCTGGGCAAGGACAAAAAAAGATAAGAAATGGAGGTTGGGCACAGTGGTTCACGCCTGTAATCCCAGCACTTTGGGAGACCAAGGCAGGTGGATCATGTGAGGTCAGGAGTTCAAGACCAGCCTGACCAATATGGTGAAAACCCATTTCTATTAAAATATAAAATTAGCCTAGTGTGGTGGCATATGCCTGTGATCCCGGCTACTTGGGAGACTGAGGCAGGAGAATCGCTTTAACCTGGGAGGTGGAGGTTGCAGTGAACTGAGATTGCGCCATTGTAATCTAGCCCAGGCAACAAGAGCGAAATGCCAACTCAAAAAAAAAAAAAGGGATTTGTGGGGAGTAGAGTTTCTCTCAGAGCCAGAGAAGATGGAGGGGACAGGGATGAGCGCAGAGCTAGGGGAATCCATCTGGAGAGAGTGGGCTGGTGCTCCCTGGGGGAGGTGCTGCTTCCACACAGAGAACTGAAGGGCCTGGGGGAGCTGAGCTCAGTGGGGGCTGACTGCTGGAAGTTTCCAGTGAGTACACATCGCCATCAGCCAGGATCTAGTTGGGGATCTGCCTAAAGGGCCAGAGGCCGCACTGGGGGTGGAGTCTTTGCCTGACTTTCACCTAATCGCAGTGTCCACTGTCTGCCACCCCGAGGGGCCAGGCCAGCTGTCCTTTCTGCTAGTGTCTGTCCCCAAGGATGTCCTGTGAGGGCAGCCACACCTGCCTGCAAGCATCCAGAAACAGAGGGCTTTGCTGTGCCCCGGGACCAAGCTTGTCGTCTTCCTACTCACCCCATGGCAACAGCCCTTTCCAAGTCTCAGGAATCCCAGGAGCCCAAGGGGAGGAGGTGTGGCAGTGCGGGGCTATAGTGGTTCCACCCCTCATACAGGCGCCAGTCGGTCCAGTGGAGAGCCCCCTTGAGGCAAGACCATCATGAAACACCAACCTGTTGCCATCACATCTGTTCTTCTCTTCAGAAGATATTTTTTACCCCAAATCTACTCCAATATCAATGGCCACCCACTGGTCACCATTACAACTTAAAGAATAGCTCCCCCAAAGCCCCCAATTTGTAGGTGATCGCCATGTGCCCCAAGACTCCTTGCCTTTGTGTGGACAGCCCCATTCCCATCACTGAAGTGCGATCCAGAGCTTCTGCCATCTTCGTCCGCATCCCCAGTACATGTTCCTGTTCGTTACTGTCCCTTAAAATGAAGCACCCAAACTGGCCACGAGGCCTCTGTCTCCTACGGGACTACTTCTCCAATGCGGTGCCTTTAGCCTTTTAAGAGGAACCACTGCTGGGTCCGTTGTTTGTCCTCACTGCCCCCCAAGTACTGTGCTCCCAACAGGAGGACATTACCGTGTCACCATGTAGCTAAAACTGGACTTCAGACATTTTCTTTGTTGTCAACAAAGCCAAAATAATGAGCTCCCTTGGCTGAGAGAGTGAGCAATTCTTTATCTGAGACAAGAAACCATTCCCATGAAAACTAGATGGCATTATTAATACAGGTTTTCATAAACATCTAGGAGACATTTCATTTTGTATATATCTTTTTTGGGTTTTTTTTGGCATCTGAGATTCTTCGGGCACTTTCACAAAGGGTTGTTCAGCTGCACAATGTCACCGTTTTAGTGGACGCCTAGTACTTACTTCATATAGATCCCAACATTGAAAAGTCATTTTCACTTACGTCTAATCAACCTACTGAAATGTCTTTCTGGTCACTGGTCAGGTGTGTTGGTGAGGAGGATACACTTGGTTCTTCTATCCCCAAAGTAGCCATTTTAAGGAATATGTATCCAGATACCCATAGTGGTAAGCTCCTGGCAGCTTAACCAAATGCTAAAAGGGGTTGCTGGGTGCAGCTAGAAATGCTTGAGAGGAGAAGGCGGGGGAAGCACCAGGCCCAGCACGAGGTGTGCTGTGCAGTGTGTCCCATGGTGGACAGCGCGCACCTGGGGCTGGAATGCCACGCTCCAGCAGACCGGGGAGGGAAATTTGGGAAATGCTGTTTTCCTTCCCCATGCTTCTCCAAAAGTCAGCGAGCAGAGTGCTCTGTTTTTATACTAAGTTATCCATTACACAGAAGCCTGAGTACCCAACTGGCTAGAATTTCAACAGAGGCTCATCTGTTTATTTTGGAGGCATAAAGGCTTCCTCTTCATCATCACCGACGGTAAGGGAACGTCAGTAAAGACTCATTTGTTTGACAACTGAGGTAATGGAACATCAGTAAAGACTCCTTCATTTGACGCCTGGTTCCTGGGGCTCTCCTGGTGATGATTGGACCAGGATTTCCAGAAAGCCCAGCCAAGGCGCAGGCTGAGGAATAAAGATACAGATGTGAACCATCTGAGAAAGCATATCCCATGCATATCCACTGCCTGTTTTCAACGTGCAGTGGAGGGGCCGGTATGAGGGTGCAGGGGCAAAAGTTCATTACAGCTGAGTGTAAACTAGAGAAGGTACCCCCACATTCTGATGGGTACAGTCTTTTATGTTTCCAAAAGCAGCCCTTGCATGTATTATCCTACTTGATCCTAACAGTGATAATATCCCTACACAGACAAGAAAACTGAGGCTTAACGTGGGCCCATGATTTGCTCTGAGACTATCAAACTCCAAACCCAGGTTTTCTGACTCCAAATCCAGAGTTTTTACCAAAGTGACACACCGTCTTCAGAGAGCCAGGGAAAGATCTAGCACTGACTGAATACCTACTGTGTGTCTCACACATCGTTTCTCCCATTTCATCCTCTTGCAGTCCTGCCCAGTAAGCATGAACTTGACCATTTTTCTGAAGAGGAAGCAAGTTTGGTTTTAAACAATTTGACCAACTACAAAGTTGGGGGGATTTGGGGTTAAAACCCAGTTATACTAGCTTGCAAAGGCAATTTTCTCTCCTCTCTGCTGATCTAGTCGTTGTATATTAGATATGAGAAAACAAAGACCCAAGAGGTTAAGTGACTTTCGTGATCACACAGCTGGCTCAGCTGAGAGCTGAAACCAAAATCTGACCCAGTACAACATGGGGGTCTGGGCCGGGTGATTGTCTAATCGTCACTTCCCTGAAATCAAACAAGACTATAATGAGGTACCTGCTTAGTGCTTCATAAGCAGCCCTAACATTTAGTAGAACAAAGTGTTGAAGGAGGTCTGGGACCTCGAAATGCCCGAAAGAATGGTATCAAAGCCAGCAGCCAGGGGCACAGTGAGGTCAGTTCTATATATAGATGTAATTGTTCACCAACTATTTCAACTAGCTTGTCTGAGCAGCCTTGGCTCTTTTTGGTCTGCTGTCTCCATGGGTGCCAGGAACTGTGCTGTGAATATCTGTGGATGCTGCATCATTAAACCTATTGAGTATCTCACTGTCTGCTGATAGCCCAACTGTGACTCTGTTCAAACAAATAAAGGTACCTAATGGCTGCAACCTGAATTGTGGGCACATGGCCCAAGTGGTAATCAGAGATGGTCTATGTCACTGAGGTACAAGACCCACAAGAAGTGCAGAGAATAACAGAGATGCAGAGGCTATTCCCAGATTCCCACTGGAAGTCCAATTAGCAGTGACAAAAGGAGACACAGACGGAGAAGAGAGTTGCAGCAGATGGTCTCTAACCAGGAAGGAGCAGAAGACATGCTGACGTCAAGAAAAGACGGGGGCTGTGACTCTACTGATGACTCTATTTCCTGTTCCGGGATACTTGGCAGGGATTCTGGTAGGAAGAACATTTATTGTCAAACCTTAATAGGCTCTATGCTTCATAATTATTTGAGCATCTGAAGAAAGGAGAGGTTCTTGCAACTGGAGGAGGATATTTTGCCTGGCCACTGGTTGGGGCTCAGTTACTGTTGTGAGTGGAGTTCTGATAGCATCTCTCCGCCTTTGCAAATTTTTATAATGGCTAATTAGTATCTTGCGGGTAGGGTGGGGAAAAAAGTGGATCTCTGAGCCTTTTGAGGGTCAAGGATTGGATGGCAGCCCTGCTGCACTGGGCCATATTGCAGTGAGAACAACAGAGCCCAAGAGATGGAACTCATAATTAGGAAAGCACTTAGAAGCATGGTGAACAGTTGTGCAGGTTGTGCACTGAACAACACTGCGGCATCATTTACTTCTTAATCTCTCTTTAGATTTTTATGGTGCACAACATGTAAATTATATGTGACAACCCTGGCAGTCTACACTAGCAAACCTTACACAGCCCCAAACTGTAAAGGTCAGAGAAGGGAACAGATTCTAGGTATAGCATATTGCAAATACTAGAATCCACCTTGACCTGCCCACTCAGGTGCCCTGGTATATTTGGAAGAAGATGGCTTCAGGTTTGTTTGAACTTAAAGTGCTATAGCACCAAATGCTATTACAATTTAGGATATAAGCAATTTTTGTATTAAATATATCATTCTCACTCTCAGTTCTCCAGAGTCAGAAGGAACTAAGAAAGGTTTACCTGGAGGTCAGCCAGAGCAGATGGATGAACGGGAGCCAGGGACAGAGGGAGGTGGGCTTCCAAGCCTTGGTACAGCTGAGAGCAGCTCCAGTGTGGTCAGGTTTCCCTGGTGGGGGCTGTGGCTGCCACAGTTTCGAATGATGCAATGGGAGTGACATCTCCAAGGACTGTGAAGGAGCTGGGGCAGGGGTCATTCAGGTTACAGGGACCTGAGGAAATTCCCCTTTGGCTGTCCATGAGTGCCAATTGAAACTAGCTTGAAAATCTGCAGAAGCAGATTGGGAGCCTCACACACACTTGGGAAGGGGAGAGTTTGTGGAAGATAGGGGCTTGGCAGAGCTGAGCATTAGGGATCAATGGAACATGGCCTCATTTACACTCAATGGCTATCCGAGGCTAATGCCTGCTGGCTACACAGATATGTTCATTTCGCTGCAGAGACAGGGAGGGTGTCAATAAATGCTTCATCTTGTATCCCTCGCATCTGCAGGCCACAGAGGCAAGGCTCTACACCCAGACACACAAGGAATAAAGCCGTGTGTGCCTCCCAGAGTGGGTGGAAAGACAATGACCGGACAATCAAATGGGGTCACGGAGCCAGCAGGAACGAAGCAACTGGCGTCTGGTAGAGAAGAGGGAGAGAAACCTCAAGGTCTTAATTTCACAGAGGTTCTTGACACAGGGTGGGATTCATTGCTGTCTAAGAAGGGGACTTGGGATCTTGCAGAGTTCTTTTCTGAAGCTACTTCCTCAGTGTGTTGTGTGACCAAAATCAGGAAGAAAATAAAACCTACCTGTTAAGATATGTTGCACTCAGAAAACCTGGCTCAGCTGACGGGGTATTTATCACACTGAGTATGCTGACATTTTCCAGGATTCTTGAGAAGGTCCAAGTACAAGTATCTAAATTCACCAAAATGATAGCATTCTATGAGAAAAGACTAAACAAAAATATGGCCTCAAGGCAAGAGGATAGCTTGAGACCAGGCATTCAAGACCAGCCTGGGCAATCCTGTCTCTACAAAAACAAAAAACAAAAAAATTAGCCAGGCATGGTGGTGTGACCTATAGTCCCAGCTACTAGGGAGGCTGAGGTAGGACGATTGTTTGAGTCAGGAGTTCAAGACTGCAGTGAGCCATGATCACACTGCTGCATTCCAGCCTAGGCAAGAGTGAGACCCTGTCTCAGGAAGAAAAAAAAAAATTCCTCTTCTGTCCAAAATAATACAGGCTGAGAGGGAAAGTCATAAAGTTTGTAAGATTCAGCTGAAGGAAAAGACAGAAAGTATACTGTTTTAATGCAGCAAGAAGAAAACTTATGAAATTGTGGTAACAGATTTTGCCCTGAAGTTAAGAATTTCTGAAGTTCAATTTTCACAATAACCTACTTTAAGGACAGTAGTGCAAGTAGTTAGTTCTCAAAAAGTTCCACAGTGCCACTGCTGTCAACAAGACATTGTTTAAACGAATTGTTAGTCAGGGGTGTATGTCAGAGATGATAAATTCCTCTTCAAAGGTTTTAATTCCCTCTTCCTCCGGTTCTTTGTTTCTCTAGTTTCTATAGTTACTCGTGCTGTAAACAACCCTTCCTGCCCTGGCCGTGCCCTGACATGTCCTGACAAGTCTAGACATGCCTTGCATCATAATGGATAGCCTTCCCCTTCCTGCCTAGATAGCTGTGTTCAATTTCAAACATTAGCCAATCAGGTCAGTTTAGACTGTGCAGTCCAATCCCAGCCAATGGAGAAAGAACACAGCAATGGGAACCAATTGCATTAGGGACTAAAACCCCTGCCCTACCTCCCTGCTCAGTGTTCTCTTGCAATTGTGACTGGCACAAGCTGCATCCTTCTGCAGAAGTAAATTTGCCTTGCTGAGAAAATTTCTGTTGAAGTGCTGTTTCGTTTGCAGCACCAAAATTTATTTCTAACAAATTTGGGGGCCTGTCTGGGATTCCCTTTCTCCTCTGGGGAAGGGTCTGGTCCTCTCTCATGAGGAGGCACACCTGCTGCCTCATTGTGGTGGCCTCAGGGTAAGGAATCGAGACTCACTCAATGTGATGAATAAACCTGGACTCTCAGCAACATAGGAAGAAACAGACCAACAACTTGGAAAAAAGAAAAAAAAAAAGGTAATCACATACTATGGCATCCAGGTAACTCTGTGCACAGACCAAGGTAAGAAACGTCGCAGGAGTGAAAAAGTATTTCCCTGATGGTCGGGACATATTGGAGGTTGAAAGTTGAAAGTGTGTGAATAAGCACTACTGGTGTGTGGAGTGAGTGAGTCCAATCTGTGGTACTGTGGTCATCTCATATGACTTATGGCAGCCTTTTGGGGGTCCTGTCAGGAGTTTATACTGACCCACCAATGTTAAAAGGGACATGACATTCCCTTCAGGGAAGCAGCCAGAGAGGAGGAAACGAAAGGAAAAGAGTGCAAGAAGCCTCCACTAGGGGGTGTTGAGGCTCTAGAGAAAAGGGAAGCAAGAAATCCCTAATACGGGGGATTGAGCCTCTAGAAGAAAGGAAAGGTGAGAAATCTCCAGTAGAGGGGATTGAGCCTCACACAAACCTCCAGTCATAGGGAAGGCAAAAAATTTCCAGTAGGGGAAGTTGAGCCTTACCCCAAAACCATCAAGATAGGAAATACCCCAAGTAAGACAGGCAGTAAAAAGGATAAAGCTAACAGCAATGATATTCCCCTTGATAGTCCCCTAGGTCTCATGTTAAAGTATTGGAAAGATAATGAAAGGACTAAGCATAAGAAAAAGCAACAAATGTTAAAATATTGTTGTTTTATTTGGACCTAGGAACCAATTCCCAAACCGTCAGTTTTCTGGCCAAAATTTGCATCAAATGAGGATTGTATTTGTCAGCTTCTAATAGAACATGCTAACAACAAGAATCCAGTTTCCCAAGAAGAGATAGATTATGCCTTGTGTTGGTGACAAGGACCTGTTCTTCTATACACTCTAAAAGATAAGCAGAGAATGTTTCCCCTAAGGAAGCTGAAACTCTGAACTCCAAGCGATTTATGCCTCGGGACCTGCTAGATCACCTTCCCCCACCAAACACCCCTATCTTTCCTCTCCTTAAGAACTGCTGTCCCAGACCCTTCTCCTACCACCATTGTTCCCCCTCCTTATAACCCTGCCTCTTGGAAATTGTCCCTTGAGCCCACTCACTACCAGCCTAAGTACCCTTCCCTAAAGGGACTTCAATGTGAAACAGAGCAATGTAAAAAAAGATATTCAGAATGTCCCCCCCACCTACCTCAGGGGAATCAGCTCCAGCTCTCTTCCCCTTGAGGGAGGTGCCCATAGGAGGAGGCTTTGTAAATGTTCCTTTAACCATCTCAGAAGTATGAAACCTAAAAAGAGAGCTTAAGCCACTATTAGATGACCCTTATGGGGTAGCAAACCAAACTGACCAATTTCTGGGACCACAGTTATATACCTGGGCTGAGCTAATGTTCATCCTAAGCATCCTCTTCTCAGGGGAAGAAAGAAGCACAATCCAGAGAGCTGCTATGGTAGTCTGGGAATGTGAACACCCTCCTGGCCAAAATGTTCCTGCAGCAGATCGAAAATTCCGCCCACAAGACCCCCAGTGGGACAATAACGATGCACCCTGTCAAGAAAACATGCAAGACCTTAGGGAAATGACAATAAAAGGGATCAAAGAATCAGTCCCTTGAACCCAGAATCTTACCAGAGCATTTGATATACAGCAAGGGAAAGATGAAGGGCCTATAGAATTTTTAGACAGATTAAAGGACAAATGAGAAAGTGTGCTCGTCTAGGTCTCAAGGATCCTCTTGGGCAGGGAATGTTAAAACTTAATTTTGTACTAACAGTTGGCCAGATATTTCAAAGAAATTACGAAAGATAGAAAACTGGAAAACCATCCCATGAGTGAACTTCTTAGGGAGGCTCAAAAAGTGTATGTAAGAAGGGCTGAAGAAAAACAAAAGCAGAAGGCAAGAATTCTGCTGTTCACCATACAACAAAGTACTCAGGGGGCCAGCACCTATAAAGAGCCTAGGCCCCAACTTTCCAGGCCATATAAAGAGCACCAAAGAGCAAAGTCTGGGAACTTAAAATTAGGAAAGGAAGAAAGGATCTCTTTAAAGGCTATAATGCTTTGAAAACTGTGTTGGCAGTGTGGCATGACTGTTTCAAGTAGATAAAAGCTTGTCATTTTACCCCATCCTGGCATGACTGTGAAGCTGGCGAGGAAAGAGGAAGAAGGGCAAGTTCGGGTGCAAGCTGGGTAGCTGGGATAGGTTGACTGAGGGACCACTCTGGAGGTCTCTTGTGCCCAGCATTGCCGGCTTCAGCCCAGTCACGTGTTTACAGCAACCAGAGTGCCTGCAAATGTGTGGCTGGCTGTGGTCAGGGCCTACGAGCACCATCAGCACACTCCCACCAGCGCCTTAGCTCTTCTCTGCCAGGCCAACTAAGAGTGCTTTGTCCTGGGTGGGACATAGGGACTGAGAGAGATGGGGGAAGACATAACACCCAGAAACGAAAATATGGATTTAGAGAAGGAACCAGTAAGTAGGAGACAGAAGTGAAATATAAAAACTGATCAGCTAGTAGCAAATTTCTGTGAATTCTGGAAGCAAAGACAAATCTATTAGGAAGAGACTTCATG
Source organism: Rhinopithecus bieti (assembly GCF_001698545.2). Taxonomy (NCBI): domain Eukaryota; kingdom Metazoa; phylum Chordata; class Mammalia; order Primates; family Cercopithecidae; genus Rhinopithecus; species Rhinopithecus bieti. The sequence goes on along the minus strand of NW_016814432.1, from coordinate 656,788 downwards.
CTAAAATTAGGCTTGGGCCTCCAAATCAATCATGGAAAATTCCTCCCCGCCCTAAACTTGCTCACTACTGCAGACGAAGAACACATTCATCCTGAGGTATGGTCAAAAGACAGGAATCGAGGAAAGTTACAGATTCCTATCATTCATGTTAAAGTAAAAATCCCTGGGGAAGTAGTAAAGAGAAAGCAATACCCTATTCCTTTAGAATCCAGGGTAAATGTAAAACCTGTAATTAAAGGTCTTCTCCATGATGGGTTTCTTGAACTCTGTGTGTCTCCCTATAACACTCCAATACTGCCTGTAAAGAAGCCAGATGGATCATATCTGTTAGTGTAAGACCTTAAAGCTATTATTCAGATAGTCCAAACTACACACCCTGTTGTTCCCAATCCTTATACTATTATCAGTAGGATCCCATACAGCCACCAGTGGTTTATAGTAATAGATTTAAAAGATGCCTTCTGGACTTGTCCATTAGCAGAGGACAGTTGGGACCTATTTGCTTTTAATTGGGAAAACCATGACTCAATTTCTCAAAAACTATATATTAGGTCTGTCTTCTGCCCTCTCTTCCCTCAGGACTGAAGGCATTCTAGCCCAGACTCCAACTCTTGAATTTCCAGTTCACCACCCCCAGCCTGGAGATCATGCCCTCATCAGGAGTTGGAAAGAAGGGAAGCTCAAGCCGACTTGAGACGGACCTTAATTAGTGCTCTTAACAACTAAGACAGCAGTTCGGACCGCCAAGAAGGGCTGGACTCGTCACACTCTAGTTAAGTGAGCACCATCTTTCCCAGAATCATGGACCATTGTTCCAGGACCGACTCCTACCACGCTAAGGCTAAAGTAGTTTAATCCTCTTATTCTGTATTTCTTTCCTTCCCCCTTCTATCACTAGTCCCCTTATCATTAATGTAACCAAGTCAAGCTCACCTCAAACTATTACCTTTGATGCTTGCCATGTTATACCCTGCAGAGAGTTGTCAAGTCAAAAGCAACTCTCCACCTCAGAAAAGTATCTCTGTCCTTCCTGGCTGTCCTCAGACTGGGCATTTGTTAACTGCGATAAGTTAGTTTGGGAAGAGATTGACAAACATTCCCGTGTGAACTGGGGATCTAGTCCTCTTAGAGCAGAGCTTCTCTGCCGAAGTTGGTGCAATGTTCCATGAAACACTAAAGAGCAAGGATGGACCTCCCCAACTAGTACTCACAGTTTCTTAAAACCATATATTCATTTTACTAAAGGAATTACCCCTCCCAATTGTCAGCTGAACCAATGTAATCCAGCACAGATGACCATCTCTGCTCCTTAGAGTTCTTCCCCTTCATTAAGCCATTTCTATGGTATGGGCGCAGAAGTGTTGGGGAAGGACCCCATAGGATCCTTTGAAATGTGCTTCATTGCTTCCCTACCTCCCGCACCCTCTCCTCCCTCTCCTAAGTTCTCCGCTAACCAAACCTTTTCTCATTATATACCCAATGATAAAACCAAAGTAGCTGTTGTGGAGGTTAAAGATTTAAAACAAATTATAGCAATTGAAACAGGGTATGAGGACGCAAATGCTTGGCTGGAATGTATTATTCTGTTCACATGCTAAATAAAAGCGACTGTTACTCTTGTGTGACAGGCAGGCCAGAGACCTAAATTGTCCCCTTTCCACTTGGGTGGTCCTCTCACGGACGGGGCGTGAGCTGTACGGGTGCTCTCTTCCACAGCCCCACAGCCCAAGGCGATGAGTCATGCAAGACTCTTTCACTGCTGTTCCCTGAGGTCAAAAGCCCTGTGGGTCAGCCTCCGAGGGCCATCGGCCTCCAGCCCCTGATACTAACTTCACCTCATGCCTTTTACAACAGGGGGAAACGTGGGCATTCCTTGGAGACTTAACAGGGTGCAGTGAAACCAAGCCTTTTCAACAGCTTACCAATCAGTTCAGTCTGCCCTTGCTCATCCCTGAACAAATGTGTGGTGGTATTGTGGGGGACTATTGCTGAATACTCTGCCAAGTAACTGGAGCAGCACTTAGGCTCTAATTCAATTGGCTATCCCTTTCACCTTGGAATTTCATCAACCAAGAAAGTTGAAAACAGAATATCATAAAAAGAGAGATGTCTCTCAAGGATCCTTTGAGCCTCATGTTTATATAGACGCTATTGGAGTACCACAAGGGTTACCAGATGAATTCAAAGCCTGAAATCAAATAGCTGCAAGATTCGAGTCTATATTGTTCTGGTGATCAACTGCAAACAAGAATGTAGCTTAGATAAATTATGTCTATTATAATCAACAACACTTTGCTAATTATACTAGAAATACTATTAAAGGAATACTTGAACAATTAGGCCCTACCAGGCAAATGGCCTGGGAAAATAGAATAGCCCTTGACATGATATTAGCTAAAAAAAAAAAAAGGTGGGATTTGTGTCATGACTGAAGTCCAATATTGTACTTTTATTCCTATTAACACTGCCCCTGATGGAACAATAACAAAAGCCTTACAAGGCCTTACCTCCTTATCAAATGAGTTAGCTAAACATTCTGGAGTAAATGACCCCTTTACAAGCCTCATGGAAAAATGGTTCAATAAATGGAAAGGAATTACGACCTCAATATTCACCTCCCTTGTAATCGTTATAGGCATGTTCATTCTTGTAGGGTGCTGTATCATATCCTGTATATGAATACAGGTTTAGTGCAAAGACTTACAGAAACAGCTCTCACCAAAACCTCCCTAGTTCACCCTCACCTTATTCAAATAAACTCTCCCTTCCAGATGCCCAAGAAGAACAACAGAGCCGAGACATGCTGAGGCGTTTTGAAGAGGAAAAACTATAAAATCAAGAGAGGAACATTGTCAGAGATGATAAATTCCTCTTCAAAGGTTTTAATTCCCTGTTCTTCTGGTTCTTTGTTTCTCTCGTTTCTATAGTTACCCGTGCTGTAAACAACCCTTTCCGCCCTTGCCATGCCACGACATGTCCTGAGAAGCCTAGACATGCCTTGTGCCCTAAGGGATAACCTTTCCCTTCCTGCCTAGATAGCTGTGTTCAATTTCAAACATTAGCCGATCAGGCCAGTTTAGACTGTGCAGTCCAATCCCAGCCAATGGAGAAAGAACACAGCAGTAGGAACCAATTGTATTAGGGATAAAAACCCCTGCCCTACCTCCCTACTCAGTGTTCTCTTATGATCGTGACTGGCACAAGCTGCACTCTTCTGCAGAAGTAAATTTGCCTGGCTGAGAAAATTTCAAGTGCTATTTCTTTTGTGGCACCAACACTTATTTCTAACAGTGTGGATCACATCGCTCCCACTTCTGTGTTTTGTTTTGTTTTGTTTTAATGTGACTTGGGGAGTAAAGGGCATTTGAAGAAATTTTCATGACAAAATAAGGGGAGATGTTTGCTGTGGTCTCCATACAAATTGAACTTTGAAAGTCACATGTGAGATTTAAAAATAATAAAAGCAGTAGATAGTACCCAGAAAGTAGCAACCCTATGCAGTCTGGGCTTCCCAGAAACCCCTAAGACAGTGCATCTGAAACAAAAAAGGAGATATAGAAGACCAAACTGTGAGTGGTCATATTTAAAGAGTCATAAACAATTTTGGTGTCATTGTAATGGAGAAAAAGTCTTTCACATAGTTTAAGAGCAAGACTACCAGCGTTATCCACTGACTGCCTAGACAGTCAAATCGACAATTCATCAGGCTCTGCTTCATTGTATCTTTCCTTTTGTTGCCTCAAATAATTGGCTCCCAACTGGTGAGACAAAAATCTTTGGCTGGGCTTCAAATCCCTTTGCACAGCACAAATCATCTGTGGATTTAGTAAATACTTCCAACATATTATATATATTACTATTTTTCATATTGGTATTAATAATACAAATCCAATAGAAGGCATTACTAAAAGTTATTGACTACTTTTTTTCATGTATTTACTTAAGCAGTGGATGCTAAATAAATCCAAATCCTATTATAAATTTATGTCTTTCATACTAAATGATATTGGTTGTTACTTTAATTGCAAAAATAATGACTTCTTATCTAACATTCACTGATCAATTATTATGTGCCCAGTAATATGTGAAGCCCTTCACATGAAATATCTCAATTAATCCTCATCACAATTTTACAAGGTAGCATCATCATAACCCTCATTTTATGGATAAAGAAGCTGAGGCTTGAAGAGTTTTGGTAACTCACCTGCATTCAAATAGGTAACAAGAGGGAGAGCCAGGCTGTAAGAGCAGATTGACCTGTACATTAATTACACATAATACAGCTTCATGTGCTCTATCAGAAAAAGAGAAAACTGGAGAGTATAAAGTAACATATCTCTCATAATCCTGCTAATCAGACATAAGACTGGTAGATAATGTTAGGTTGTGTCCTTCTAGTCATTTTTTTAAATGTCCCCCACTGAAGTGGTTTTAGGCAGCACATTTTGTTTTGTATTTTCACACAGCATCTACATAGACCAAAATGTTTTTCTAGAATATTATGCATTTTGCAGTGTGTGGTTGACCTGTTTTATTTGACCATTCTTGTTGTGTACATTTAGGTGGTTTCCAATATTCATTATCATAAATAATGTTGTGTGGCAGATTACACAACTTGCCCACATAGTATCCCCATTGTCAAGAGGTGGAGCCTATTTCTCCACTCCTCACATCTGCACTGGCTGTGTGGCGTACTTTGGCCAACACTGCTTGTGTCCGCAAGCGCACCCAGCAGAGACTTGGTACGAGCTGCATTGTGTCCGCAAGCGTACCCAGCAGAGACTTGGCACAAGCTGCACACTGGGACTGGCTCTCTTGCTGCTCTTGAGAGCCCACAATTGCCATCATATGAAGAAGTCCAGGCTTGCCTGCTGCCCCTTCAGCCCTGCCAACAGGTTGCCAACCACCACGCCTATGAGGAGGTTAGCCTCCATCATCCAGCACCCAATTCGCCATCCTCTCCCAGACGCCCAGCAGGGATTGGACAAGCTGCCCAGATGAGGAGAAACGTACAGCTGACCCACAGAAGTGTGAACTAATTACATGGCTGCTCTAAGATTTGGGGTTGTTGGTTAACAGCAAAAGCTAATACATACTGCAGTGAATAATCATGAATATACAAGTTTAAGAGTAGAAGTTACAATAGAGAATGAGAGATGGAGTGAGGTTTAAGAATGGGATGAGGTTCAGGGATGAAGGAAGAACAGGGGAGGCTCAAGGAGAAGAAGAGGACACGAATGGGATAGAGTCCTAGATGAGAAGAGAGTTTAGGATGGAGTTGACAGGCTCCAGAATCAGTGAGGATATCTATGTGCATTTACTTAATAATTTTCAAAATCTGAACATGTATTGATTTATTAAACTGCATCAAAATGTCATTTGCAGACAGTGTATATTCCCCATATGCTGACCCAAAACGTTGATTGTTCTCTTTCCTCCTTGCCAGGGTGATAAGTTAGAATGGTATCTGCATGTCTGAGTTTTGCACTCTGCAATTAATAGTAGCATTGAATTTGTTTCCACGTGGTTACCATCCTTTTGTTCTCCTGTTTGTGTTTGGCCCATTTTGCCAAATTTTTGCAAGCCTTTTCCAAGTCAATTTCCACCCCACCCCTGGCTCCAGGCCACTATCGTTGTGCGTTTTTCTATCATTACAGATTAAAATTGTATAAGTTTTTTTAAAAAATTCCATTTCTTTGCACATCCATTTATTTTTATGGTTAGTGCTTTTTCTATCTTTTTTAAGTTTTATTTTTTAATTGACATATAATAATTATACATATTCATAGGGTACATAGTGATATCTTGCTATCTATAGTGCATAATGATCAGATCAGGGTAATTAGCATATCCATCATCTCAACCAATGTTTAATCGTCTCAACCTTTGTCTTGGGAATATTCCATACCTCCTTCTAGCTGTTGAAACTATATGATGTATTGTTGTTAACTATAGTCATCCTACAGTGCTATAGAACACTAGTGCCTATTCCTCCCATCTCTCTTAATGTCTAGGCTTTTTGATAAATAAATGTATTTTAATCTTTCTTTTGTTAAATCAAACAAAGTTTCTTTAACTGTGTTAAACTGCCTTTTCCACACCAAATGTACATAGAAATTCACCCTATATTTTCTTCTGTTCATTTTTACATTGAACTTTTAGTGCATCTTGGATGTATTTTAATATATACTATGAAGCATCTATTGTTATTATTTCACAAGCGTTTATCAGTTATCTCATATTATCTTGCCCCACTGACCACACACTTAGACACACACCCAAAAATAGTTGGATCTGTTTCTGTTATCTTTTCTGATCCTACATTTTTACAGACTTTTATTGTTGCAATATCTGAATAACTGGTAGTATAAGCACACTGTCTCTCTAACCAATGCTTTTTCTTTTTTTTTCAATATTTTCCTGGCAGTTCTTGTTCATTTATCTTCCCAATGAACTGTAGAATCAGTTTATCAGGTTCTTTTAAAAAATACTGGCAGGGCGTGGTGGTTCACACCTGTAATCCCTGCACTTTGGGAGGCTGAGGCGGGTGGATCACCTGAGGTCAGGAGTTTGAGACCAGCCTGGCCAAAAGGATGAAACCCCATCTCTACTAAAAATACAAAAAATTAGCTGGGAGTAGAGGCACACTCCTGTAATCCCTGCACTTTGGGAGGCCGAGGCGGGTGGATCACCTGAGGTCAAGAGTTTGAGACCAGCCTGGCCAACAGGATGAAACCCCATCTCTACTAAAAATACAAAAAATTAGCTGGATGTGGTGGTGCATGCCTGTAATCTCAGCTACTCAGGAGGCTGAGGCAGGAGAATTGCTTGAACCTCAGAGGCAGGGGTTGTAGTGAACCAAGATCACGCCACTGCACTCCAGCCCGGGCAACAAGAACAAAACTCCATCTCAAAAACAAAAACAAACAAACAAACCTAGTAAATTTGTTTAAGTTCCTTATAGATTCTGGATATTAGACCTTTGTCAGATGGGTAGATTAGAATTTTTTTCTCCCATTCTGCAGGCACGTGGATGAAGTTAGAAGTCATCATTCTCAGCAAACTATCACAGGAACAGAAAACCAAACACCACATGTTCTCACTCATAAGTGGGAGCTGAACAATGAGAACACATGGACACAGGGAGGAGAACATCACATACCAGGCCTGACAGGGGGTGAGGGCTAATGGGAGGGAGAGCATTAGGACAAATACCTAATGCATGTGGGGCTTAAAACCTAGATAACGGGTTGTTAGGTGCAGCAAACCACCATGGCACACGTATACCTAAGTAACAAAACTGCACTTTCTGCACATGTATCCCGGAACTTAAAGTAAAATTTAAAAAAGAGATATAATTGTCATAAATGCAGAAATGAATATATTAAAAAAATACTTGGGAGCCATGATTTTTAATCATTATTTACATTTTTATTTCCTTAAGTCTTATTTGTCCAAGTAGACTGTAGGCTTCCTAAGGACAATAATCGTATGTTGGAATAAAAGTCTTTGTCATCTCCACAATGCCTGGCACATAGATGATGCCTAGTGAATGTGTGTTGACATAGCAACCACTCCCTGGAAATCTATGTCACCAGACGCTTTTTAAAAATAAATATGTTTAAACTATCTATTAAAAGAAAGAAATAGCAGTGTATACTACACATCTAATTTCAACAAACCTGGTGAAATATTTTAAAAATTTAAATGTGCATCAACATTTAAATGATTCTACACAAAATAAATTAACAGATCAAATTTGAAGTTTAATGCCAAAAAAACCGTCCAATGTCTTTTTTTTGTACTTGGCTTTGATTGCTATGTTGAATATTGCTAAGTTAGGTAAGCCATTACTTGGACTTTGCATTATGTTACATTTTGTGTGTATGCTTGTGATGAAACTTAGTAAGATTGACTTCTGTTATAAGAATGTCTCCATATACAAAATTTTAAAACAAAATCTTAAGAAAGGTAAGCTAAATCTATATGACTGACTCACAGTCCTGACTTTTTAATTTTGACTACATTCATTTGTTAAAGAATTCCATAAGGGTAGAGCTGAAAGTGCCCTAGAGAGCCAATTGCTTCATTTAACTGACCAGGAAACTGAGACCTAGAAAAGTAAGGTCAAGGCCATATAGTTAGTTGATGGCAGAGCTGGGACTAGAATCAACTCTTCTCCTTCTCACCCTAGTAATGAGATTACAAACTTGTTGCTCTTCTCTGAAGATCAAATTAAAGTTACTTTTTTAGAAGCAGCCTTTGTAAAATTTTGCCCCTGTTTTGGGAGAAAGTTGTCATTAGATCAAACTAACAACAAGGGCCCTAAAACTCTAAAAGATAAGTGTTTGCAAAAGCTAAATCTGCTTTTTTAGAAAGACCAAGATCACTTTCAATACAAAATGGCAGCTCAATAAAGCCATTGACAAAATACAGAATGGGCATAAAAAGTCAAAAGAGGCAGACAGAGGAAAATGTGGCAGTACACACCAAAGGAGAAGTGACTTTCAATAGACACTATAAATGGACAAATCCATCAAGCTGACAGAGAGGGTGGAGCTGGAAGACAGCAGGAGGCGCATCGGGTGGTACTGAAGGAGAAAGAGGGAAGCATGAAAAACATTTCGAACAGCTCTCCACTTCACAGGACTTCACAAGCCACTTCAACTACTGAGATATATTGAGGAGGTTCCCATCTGGTGAAGAAGACAGTTTTATGACCTAGAGTGTAAATAATCCAAACAGAAGGAAAATGCCCCCAGTCAAAGGCAATGCAGCCAGAAGGCTGTCTGACCACAGACCATTCATTGACTCCAGCCAGGTAAAGGTGAGTTACAAAAGATGAACGTCAGGTAGGTGACCCATAGCTCTTTTAAATGTAGTCCAGCAAGAGAGAAGTTTATAGATCCAGGCATCGTGTCAAGCAAAAGGAAATACTTATGTTCAATCTCCTTTTAGAGAAATAAACACCAACAAGAGTGCAAAATAGAGAGTCAGAACCCAACATAAAGATAAAGTTCTAGGAAGCTCCAGAAACCTTACATACACTAACAGTTGTCTCACACTTGTAGTTCTCAATAAAATGAAGCTTAGCTTATCTTGCCATCATCTTTTTACAGATTGGGGTAAAAAGAGTATTTTCTCATAGGGACAAAAATAATAAACATTGACGTTGTTCCCTGGGGACCAGGATTCTCTGGCACATCTGAGTTATTTAGCTTGAAGCATTACAATGAATGTGTTTGTAAAAAGCAAGGCAAAATTTCAAGCGGATTGTAGATTTAAATGTGAAAGGCAAAAGAATAAAGCTTCTATTGAATAACAGGAAAATATCTTCATAGCTCTTGGGGCAGACAAATATTTCTCTAGCAGGACACAAAAAGAACAGTGACCGTAAAGGAAAGTGATAATTTGAACTATGTTAAAATTAAGAACTTCTGATGATCAAAAGGCACCATTAGGGGAGAGATTGAAAAAGCAAGCCACAGAATGGGAGAAGATATTTGTGATACATATAGCCAATAAAAGTTCTGTTGAATATATAAAGAACTCCTGTTGAATGCATATATATATATATATATTCCTTATATATCCTGTTGAATATATAAAGAATGCCCAGAATATATAAGGAGCTCCTGCAAATCAGTTAAAAAAGACAGATAAACTAATTTTAAAAAAAGTGGTAAAAGACTTGAGCAGATGCATCATCAGAGAAGATGTCAACATGACCGATAAACATATGAAAAAAATGTATGGCAGGGAAATGCAAATTAAAACTCCAACGAGAAAAAAAAAGAACTCCAATGAGAGTCCACCAAACACACACCAGAATGGCTAATTGAGAAAAACTGTTGGTAAAGATGTAAAGTCATTGGGCCACTAATACCCTGCTGGTGAGAATGGAAACCAGAGCAACTGCTTTGGAAACTCTTCTGACAGTAGCTACTAAACTTGAATACAAGAATATCCTGTGATTCAGCAAGTCAACTCCTGGATTTACATTATGAACGTGCACCAAAAGAATGTATCTCCAAGAATGCTCAGAGAAGCATTCATTGAGCAAATAATAAATATAATTCTATTCACTATAATTATATAAACAATATAAATATAAATACTATACTGTTTTCATTATCGCCCCAAAATGAAAACAAACTGCATGCATTCATCAACAACAGAATGGATAAATAAACTGTGCGATATTCATGTAATGGAATACTACACTGTGATGGAAAGGAAGAAACTACTGTTACTATGACACGGAGGGATCCCTCAGACATGACATTGGACAAGAGAGACCAGGCACAGAATAATACACATTACATAATTCCATTTATATAAAGTTCAAAAACTATAAGACTTACTCCTATGGTGCTAGAAATAAGGATCATAGTGACATTTTGGGGGATGGGTTGGGGGTGACTTGGAGGGGCACATGCAGGGTTCCCGGGGTACTGATAATATTCTGTTTTCTAATCTGGGATGGCTAACACAGGAATGTTTGCTTCATGAAAATTCATTGAACTGTGTGTTCAGTATTTGTGTCCTTTTCTACAGTAGTATATACCTCCATTAAAAATCTAAAATTAGTGCACAATGTGAATGTTCTTAACACTACAGAACTACACGCTTAAAACTGTTAAAAGGGTCAATTGCATGTTACATGTATTTTATCAAAATTTTAAAAAAAGAAAAAACATTTTAAAAGAATGAACCGACTTTGCTGATGTCTTGATTCAACTTCTGGCCTCCAGGGTCATGAGATGCAGCCATATTTACTTCCATTGAGTTCCCAAATCAGTATTTTTTTAGGCTCAACTTAGTTTCTTATATATGCAACATCTGCCACCAAAAGTAAGTATTTTCTAACTGAAAAAAAATAAACTTAAATAAAGGAGTTTCCCTCCATACTCTAGTGCTAATAGGAAAAAATATGGCAGTCCATCAGAGCTCACCAAGCTCGATGATTGGATCAACTCTGCCAGAGTGTGAAATCAAGCAAGTAGACTTAAAATCTCAGCTTCTCCCTCCCTCTGTGCCCCTACAGGCCCCTGGAGGGAAGTTCAGCTGGATGAAGTTCACAGGTCTGGGGGTACCCACTGAGACAAAGCCCTTGCCAGCTGTTGTCTTCCTCACCCTCATGATATAGGAACCGAAGCCAGGGCTGACCTCAGCAGCTGCCCCCACAGATCATGTCTAGAGCACACTAAGGGGTTGGACCAGACCACAGATGGCTCCACAAGATCACAGTTCCAGCCCTGCTACTGACCTCACCAGCAGCATTCTTTAGAGCACTCAGCATTGTTTGCAAGAAGTTTGTCTAAAGTGTGTCGTGTAATCGTGTTCATCAAACATCCCATCCATCTGTTCACCCATGCATTTATTTACCCAACAAATATTTGTTGAGTATACGTTTGAGGCCCTCTCCTTGGTTCTGCCAGAGAAAGCTCTAGCCTCCATGGAGACTGTCTTATATTTTTAGAGGTGTCAAAGCTTCAATTTGAAGGACAACATAAGATAAGGATATCCTCTGGACGGAATTGACAGGACACATACAAAAAATAGACTTCTGACTTCTGTACCTTTCCCTTGGATGTTCCATCCTCCTCCCTAACCACTGCCTTGTGTCTGCTTTCAGCATGTGAAGTAGGCAGGAGGAGCAGAGAGCAGAGGAGGCTTAATTTCAGCCCTCACTTGGATCAGTGGGTGCCGTAAAACCTGTCCCCTTACTTAGGATAATAGGCACTCTTGGGATTTGCTGTACGTAAGTGACTTCTCCAAAGCAGCTCTTTTCTGGGAAAGAACCTGTGGCTGACACTCCTCCATCCTCCTTCTTTGGAGCAGAATCCTGATTTTGTGAAGCTATCTATCCTTCTCTCTGCCTGTGTGTCAGGGAAGACTCCAGCTCTGAGGGCTGATCCTGAGAGGTCTAAGCCAATGGTGGCATTCCCCTCTCCCTCTACCAGTGGCTGGTCTAGGCATGGGTCCATGATGAGCAAACTCCAGCCTGACGCCTGAGAGGAGTGCTGCTGGGGGCTTCTGGGAAAGTTTACTGTCTCAGACAGAGCTTGTTTGTGGCTCCACGAAGCCTGGGTTGCTGCAGCCCAACTTACCACCAGCCTGGTATAAAGCCCTCACAGGGGTGGCTGGAAAGGAACAACCTGGTCCGTTCTGATATAGTCGAACCATTGAATTAACCAAATCCAGAGACCCACCCAAGCCTCTCGTGATGGGAGAGAACCCCTTTCCTTATTAGATAAACCTATTTGAGACAGAGTTTTCTCAAGGCATCTCAACTGATACAGAGACTCTACGAGCAAGATTAGAAATCCCTGGTAATTAATTGTTCAGTGAAATCAAGCCAAGAAGGGAGACTGAGGTTCCATAAAATATGGTTTGAGTCACTGGTCCATTAGCTTTCCTGTTTGCACCAAGCATCAACAGAGGGAATGAATGCCAGACACATTGGAAAGCAACACATCTGTTTAAAAAGGGGCCACAGAACACATACACTAATAAACTTGGATTAGATTGGTCACTGTTTGAATGATTTTCTGTTCCTGGATCTTTTTCTGCTCAAGGATCAAATTTCTCAACTTGTTATCCCTCCTTTAAAGCCCCTTTAAACAAAATGGAAATGATTCTTAACAGCTGTTGGAGGTAGAACACATGCCACATGCGTCCAGGGAAGCATTTTGCCCTCATCCCAATCTCAGCAAGAGAAACATCTAGGAGGAATTCTCCCCTAGCCTTAGCTTCTGACATTCTGACTCAGCAAGGCTGCTCTAGGGGCCTAGAATCTATATTTTTAACAAGTTCCCAGGTGATAGTGAGGTGGGTAATCCAGACACCTTGCTTTGGGGAACGTTGGTCCCAGCACCAGTACTAGCTTTCTCCAGAGTGGCCTGTGGCAGAGGAAAGAAGGAGCACTGAAGTCATAGTCTGCCAGTCCTGAGCCTCTGCATCTAAGTTTCTTCACATAGAAAATAGGACTAACAATACTCAGTCTCCCCTGCTGTCATGAGGATGGAACACTCGGGAACTGCACAGTGCGGCTCAGCCTCACGCTTTGTTTGTTTATCAGTTTTGATTCTGCAGGGCTCTTCAGGACCACAGCCCTGTCCCCTCTCCCAGTCTGTATCAGCATCTGATTTCTCAGGGTGGGTCCAGGTCTTCTTTAATAAATCCATCCAGCTGAGCTTTCCATCCACTAGCAAGAGGAGACGCTCCCTCCTGCTCACCCTCTGTTTGGTGCCTACCTGTAAGTCCTCCCGGGTCAGTTAATGCTGCCCTATGTTTCTGAATATTGCTCCCTGGAAGCCAAAGTTTCACAATAATTAAAGTTAGGACAGGGGACTCTCCTATTTAAGGACTAGCATGCCAGCCTCTTCCCCCTTCATAGGAAAGAAGAAAGAAAGGAAGGGAATTGGCGAAAATCAACCTCCAACTGACTCCCAGGCAATCCATTTATCCAACACAGATTTATCCAACACTTATGCACAAGACACTGGCAAGCACTGAGTTTGTCCCTGGCCTGTGCCATCTTCACCATCCTTTACCTCGCAGGAACACACTGAGAGCCAGAGTCTGCAAGAGAATGAGGCAACAGTTGACTTTTCTTCAACCTGAATTTCACCTTCTCACCTCCCTTCCTGTGATCCTCTCTTCTCCAGCTTCCAGGCACCAGGTGAGTGCCCTGGTGCTGTCTCTGGTTGCACAGAGGCCAGTTTGAGACATTACCCTGTCTTGCCCTTCCTTGAGGGACCTGTGCAATGGGGGCACACTCAGGGTTAGGGATAGCCGCCCAGTCTTCCCAGCCCCAGCACCCTGTGCTTTGCAATCCGTGGTGAGATACACCAAGGCATATGCTGCTCAAAGAGCTGAAGACAGAACTCATTTGAAGCTTGCAAATATGCCTTAGTCTTTAAAGAATTCACTAGAGCCAATGCAAGGCTGTCCCTGTCCAGCCTGTGTGCTCCATCCTGGTCTCATAAGTAGACTTGGGGACAGTATCATGGGTTTGCACAAACCTTCTTCTCATCTCATCTGTCATGATGCTCAAGGCAGATGGGGGAAAGAAGAGACCCCTGTGTGTGACCCCAGTTGATGCTGCTTGGCCTGCATTTCTCTCTGGTCTCCAAGACAGGAAGGAAAATGATTTTTGTCCTTGTGAAAATCCTCTATGTAGAGAGAATCCCAACACTGCTCCTAGCCTCCTCCTGCCCAGACAACCTATGTTCACAGCCTGTCTGGGACAGCATGATCCCCTATCCCTGTGGTCTTCCTTGTGCCCTTCCTGTTCCTCTTTGATATCTTTAGGGTTTGATCATGTTCAAAACTGGACATTGTGCATAAATAGGGTCTAATTAATGCCCAAAGGAACAGGATGACTTCCAACCAATGGCTTGGCACAATATGCTTCTTCTACCATGTCTTGGGATTCTGCCGATCTATGAACAGAGAGCCCAGTTAAAACCCTCTATAGCTACAGCAAACACACCAGGAAAGGAGCTAGTCACAGCTCCTGGAGCTCTGGGGAATTTCTTCTAGATACAGAGCTTTGGGGAGCAGCCTAGAGGAAGCCAATGAGACCCACACACAGCCTCTGCTACTGGGAGAGCCTTGAAGGGCCATGAGATGCACTCAAGGTGATCATACTATGGTCACCCAAGGCTCCAGCCCGGCTGACCCCTATGGCCTCCTTGGCACACTCCATTCCCAGCCACAACAGGGCAGTCCCCATCATCAGAGCAGGCTACACAACTTGACACTTCTGTGCCTGGGTCTGTGCTAGCCCTTTAGCCTGGGGTGCCACCCACTCCACCCTCTAATGATTAAACCCCTCTTTCCCTTTAAGGCACGGTAAATGCCCCTTTTCTGATGCCCCGGGGCTCCTCCCATTACAGTCCTCTAGCATGTTACTTGCATGTTGCTCAATAAATCCCGATCCTGGTTTGGGATTCAGTAGTGGTTTCCAAGGCCCTCTCTCCCACTGAACAACTTTGCCACTCTCCTCACGGGGAGGGAATCTTCATTGACAAATTGCCTGGTGCACAGAAGGTGTGGTGCCAGTTGTTTTGCATAAGAACTCCATTTAATCCTCATTGCTGACTTCATTAGGCAGGTGTTGATATACCCATTTTACAGATGAGCTTCACCAAGCAAAGGCAGAGGGCTAGGATTAACATTTAAACTTGAGTCTGACTCCAAAGCCCATGCTCTTGCAGTGACCATGTTATGAATCTTATATTAATCTTCGTTTGGTCTTATGATCTGGCACAGTGTCTTGTACGTAAACAGTTCTCAATAAATGTTTGCAGAGTGCAGTGTGTCACCTCAGAGTGTTGAAGGAAAGCAAAGCAGCATCTTGAGTAATTTAGACTTTGGCATAACTTTCTGAAAGGGACATTTACCCCTTTAAAAGATGAATATTAAAGATGAATATTAAAAGAAATAATAAATGAATCTGGAATTAGTAGAAGGCAAAGACGTTTCCTGGCACCCCTCTCTGTCTTTTTCCTGTCACTTTTTTTTTTTTTTTTTGAGACGGAGTCTCACTCTGTTGCCCGGGCTGGAGTGCAGTGGCGCGATCTCAGCTCACTGTAAGCTCCGCCTCCTGGGTTCACATCATTCTCCTACCTCAGCCTCCCAACCCTGCCACCTTTAATCTACATCAGAAAAACTGGGTCCAACTGGTCAGAAGGGAATAGTCTTCATGGCCGTCGCAGGAGACAGTGTCCCACCCTATCTTTGCGGGAGCCCTGCCTGGGGTTACGTCTGACATCTCCTTCTTCAGGATTCTCCACTGAGTGTGTTCCAGGCTCTCATTTTGTCAGAATGTTAAGACCAGGATCTCCACCCCAGATCGAGACAGGTGTCCCCCCCTCCCTCTGCCAGCCAAAGGAGCTGAGCTCCTTGCAATGGGAAGACTGAGTTCCTTCCCCCTGGCCTCAGCACCGGTACACACCCAGCAGCCTCTTCCCAGAGTGCATCTCCTTCTGTGGGAGCAGGATGGCTACAGAAGGTCACTGCCTATTTGTAGCTGCTCTGACTCCAGCCAGAGATGCCTGCCAGCTGTCGCCGACCACCCCGCCGACCCTGTTTCTGTATGTCCTATGGTGACTGGGAGCCGAGGGCCCTCTCCAAGTCCATCCACTTAGGATTTCCTCCTGGGTCAAAGTCAGAGGTTTTGCCCAACTGCATGGGTGTCACATGGAGGGAGCAAGTGTCACCTCCAGGCTCTCCCAAGGACTCCGCATGGCCTGTAAGCATCCTCCAACTAACCCGTTGCAGAGAGTCCTTAACTCCAGTTACTTTCCCCAGAGCCGCTCAGCGGAGGCGAAGGGCTCGTGCTTTCATTCATTCATTCATTCATTCATTCATTCAGCCAGTCCTGATGTTTACTCATTCACTGCCGATCCACACGCCTCTATGCCACTGTCTTCCACAAGCATTTGGCTCTTCATTTCAGAATTTCCGCTGAGTCATAGCCGGAGCAGGCAGTGAGGGTGTCCCTTCAGCTCTCTCAATTTACCTTCCTGAGCTTGGTTTCCCACAGTGGCCAGTTGACCTTGACCAGATTGACATCAGAGAAGCCAGCTGTAATTAGGCAGAGGCAGAAGGCTCTGAGGAGGAAGGTGCCTCAGGTAAGATGCGCCCCTCCTGGCCTGTGGCCAGAGCAGTTGGCCTCAGTGTGTGTCTCCTCCCATCCTGGCACTGCCCGTGGCAGGGCTCTGAGTACATGCTTGGCCCTTCAGCCGCATGGAGGCGTGACATGTGACCATGGCTTTCGGCTGGAGGTGGGGGTCATGTGCACGTGGCCTGGGGCTTAGCTCTGACCCTGTTACTCACTCAGAATTCTCTTCTGGGTTTGGAGGTCTGTGAGCAAAATGAAAAAACACAGAATTCTGTTATTCTGTTCCTTGTAGCATAAGCATTCTTTTTCTTGGGTTCTTTTTTAGGAACAGAACAAAATTAAAAGTAAAGAGAGCCAAAAGCAGCAACACCCAGGGCTGAAGCGTAGGACTGAAGGAGCACATTTAGAAACACGTGTGACCATCGTTGCCACAGCTGTGTGACTTTGGGCCAGGTGTTTAACTTCTCTGGGCTTTGTGCTGCTCATGAGACCCAAGGGCGCTGTTGTAAGACATCTGTGTGCATGTGTGTGTGCGTGTGCACATTCATTGATTGTTCTATTTTTCTGTGCCTGCTTACTCTAGCAACAGAGAGAGCACCCAAAGTGCTAAATAATAACAAATGCCACAAAACGGATAGCACGGTGGCATTGCACTCAAGGAGCCCATGTTGCTATTATTTTCTGTTTTTCCAGCAAGTTAACAGGAAACACAGAGTTCTATTGTGAGGCAAACCTTCTCCTTTTCCAATGGGGCAAATGTTCCAGGCACATGCCCAGCTGAATGACATCGACATCCCTGTCTTTGGTCATTGAGATGCTGGCACCTTTTGGAAAACTTCCCAGAAATGTTTTTCTCTTGCTGCTCCACAGTGTAAGGGAAGAAGAGGGGGCTGGGTTTTGTTACTCAGCCATCAACAAAAATGAAGAAAATGGAGGAGTCTTCCCAAAGAAATGACTCCTGCTTTCCAGGGAGACACAATTATTTGAGATAAATACACTAAATTTTGCTGTTTTACTGTCTCTATCTGAATCCACGTGCCAGGAATATGAAAGTCAAGGCAGGTGTATGTAGAATAAAAAACATAAATGGGGGACGCTGAAACGTTAGAATATGCATATTGGATATCCTGTGTTAAGTCAAGTTTGCTTCTGAATGCCAGCAAGCGGGACAACAGTATGGTAAATACATAATTTGCCAAGAAGCACAATGTGTCCCACAGATACTATTTCATTCTTCACCGACCAGTGCATCCTCAGCTGAAGGTGGGGACAAGGAGGGCAGCACGTGACAGTCCCTTGGAAGTTTTTCAAATCCCAAACACACACTCATGCTTCTCCTTCCCACCCTTCTGTAGAGATTTCAGCATGCCGCCCCTTTGAGAAGCACTGTACTTTTTAGGGACATTCTCCCAAAGATAGCCTGTGGTGCTTTCACGCTATTAATGGACTAGAGCATTAAAAATGAAATTCTGCTACTTCCTGCCAATCAAATTCTTCCCCAAGCCAAAACAGCCCAGGTGATGGAGTCTTAGCACAACTCTCAAGGCTCACAGTCTTTATGAACTTGATCCTTTTCATTTAGTTAAAAGAAATCTTTTAAGCTTACAGCCAACTTTAAGTCATTGATAGTCATGGGAGACCAGAAGGTTATGGAAAATTAATACCCATTGATAATCCCCAAGCTTCATTTGGATCAGTAATTTCAACTCTCCCTCCCTGAAAGCTCTTATTGGAGCTGCTAATAATGCAGCCAGCCTGACTGGTTTGTGTTATCTCCCATCCTTGTATCATTCCATCTCCCAGCAGAAGTGGAAACTATTGAAAAGACTCATGGACAGACAGTCAGCAAAAGAAGCAGCTGAAACCTCCCACTGCAAGGAATTGCTAGGTATGTAAGCCCTATTTCAAGGGCAACTAGTACAGAGAAATCCAAATCTTAAAACCTACAAATTAGTGCACGAGTACTACAACTGATGTGCCTTACAAACAGCTTTTTTACTCAATAAACAGACTCACTGTGAGATCTTTAGGCCAATGGTTATTCCTTTGTATGACTTCTTGAAATTCCTGGAGAAATTAAAGCAAGTGATGGACCCCTTTTCCAGAAAATTGTATTAACACATATAGACATAAAATTTTGCTTATCATTTCAGGGGTTTCACAGAACCACCAAGCAGCTCTAGACACAATGCCATATATTGAACCTAATGGAAACAATACATAGATGTAGCCAGGCATGGCAGTTCATACCTGCAGACCCAGCTGATTGGGAGGCCGAGGCAGGAGAATCACTTGAGCCCAGGAGTTCAAGACCAGCCTGGACAAGATAGTGAGATCCCATCTCAAAAAATCAATTATTTATTAATTAAGAAAACAGACATAATTCCTTTCTTCTATTAGATTAAGACCTATAAGAAAAAATAGCAAACACTACAAATCTGACTGTATTATGGGTTATAATAAAAGACATACAGTGCACCAATATAATGTATACATAATTTAATTACATATATTTTATCAGGCGGAGTGGACAAGCATTAACCAAACCTGTCTGAGTTACTCTAAAGATTAGGCTCTAGGTGGAGCCAAGATGGCCGACTAGAAACAGCGGCAATCAAAGGCTCCCGTGAAAAAGAACCGTAATTGGCATGTGAATGCTTTATAGGCAACCAAAGTATATCTAGGTTCTCTCATCAGAACTGACCAGGCGCCTGACGTGATCCATGAAGAGGAAGGAAGAGCAGTCGGGTGTGGCACCCACCTAAGAGCCACATGGGGCAAGGGAGCTTCCACTCCCAGCAAAGGGAGGCAGTGAGTGAGCATGCTACCCAGCTGGGGAAACCGTGCTTTTTACACAGAACTGTGCAATTTGCAGATTGGAAGATCCCACTGGCAAACCCATGCCACTGGGGCCTAGGGTCCCAAACTTGGAGCCCTGCAGATTCTCAACAGCCCCTCAGCTGGAATCTGCTTAACCCTGACAAGCTTGGCGAGGGAGGGGTGACCAACACCACAGCTGCAGCTGCCTGCAGCCTAAGCCATTTGAGCTCGTTGGGATAGGGGCAGCAGCCAGCACTGGGACTCATAACCGCCTAACACACTAAGCTCCCTGAGCGGGGGAAGGGCGGAAGCCATTTCTATAGCTCCAGGCTGCACTTTTCCCCTACTGGAGTTAGGGAGGCTCCATGACTTGGTCCCCAAGAGGTGTTCCCCATAGCCCAACACACCAGCTGTGGCACACTGTGGCCAGAGCACCTCTGCAGGCCTGACCCTGACACATCCTTCCTCACTGGGCAGGGCTTCCCTGCAGAAACTGCAACAACTCCAGCCAGAGGCTCAGGGACAGAACCGAGATCTCCCTGGGCCTGAGCCCTTAATGAGAGGGGTGGCCGCACCTCCGTTACCAGGAGGAAAGGAAGATTTATCCTTTACTCCTGGTAGTTCTGAGGAATCCGGACAGCCCAGATGAATGCGTTTCCCCAAAGCGAAGCACACTCCCTCCACCAAGGGACAGTCAAAATGCTTCGTTAAACCAGTCCTGTTCCCTGTGCCACCCAACTGGGTGAGACCCTCCAACAGGGGTTGTCAGAGAGCCCTTACAGGAGTGATCCTACTGGCATCAGGTTGGTGCCCCTCAAGGTGAGAGGTCCCAGAAGAAGGAGCAGAGACCTATCTTTGCTGTTCTCCAGCCTCCTTGAGTGCTATTTCTAGGCATAGGAGCGAACCAGATGAACAGGTCTGAAGTGAACCCCCAGCAAACAGCAGCAGCCCTGTCGAAGAGGGATCTGACCATTGAGAGAAAAACAAACAAAGAGAAAGCAACAACATCATCAGCAACAAAAAGTCCCCACAAAAACCCCATCCAAAGGTCAGCATCCTCAAAGATCAAAACTAGACAAACTCATGCAGATGAGAAAGAATCAATGAAAAAACACTGAAAAACCCAAAAGGCCAGGGTGCCTCTTCCCTTTTAAATGATTGCAACACCTGTCCAGCAAGGGTGCAGAACTGGACAGAGGATGAGATTGACAAATTGACAGAAGGAGACTTCGGGAGATGGGCAATGAAAAACTGCTGAGCTAAAGAAGCATAATCTAACCCAATGCAAAGAAGCTAAGAACCTTGATAAAAGGTTAGAAGAGCTGATAACAAGAATAACCAGTTCAGAGAGGAAAATAAATTACCTGATTGAGCTGAAAAACACAGCACAAGAACTTTGTGAGACATACACAAGTATCAATAGCCAAATCAACCAAGCGGAAGAAAGGATGTCAGAGTTTGAAGACCACCTTGCTGAAACAAGGCATGCAGACAAGACTACAGAAAAGAATGAAAAGAATGAACAAAACCTTCAAGAAACATGGGACTTTGTAAAAAGACTGAACTTACTATTGCTTGGAGTACCTGAAGGAGATGGGGAGAATGGAAACAAGCTGGAAAACACACTTCAGGATTACCCAGGAGAGCTTCCCCAACCTAGCAAGACAAGCCAACATGCAAATTCAGGAAATACAGAGAACACCACTAAGATACTCCATGAGAAGACCGATTTCAAGACACATAATCATCAGATTATCCAAGGTCAAAATGAAGTAAAAAATGTTAAGGGCAGCCAGAGAGAAAGGACAGATCACCTACAAACGGAAGCCCATCAGACTAACAGCAAACCTCTCAACAGAGACTCTACAAGCCAGAAGAGAGTGGGAGCCAAAATTCAACATCCTTAACGAAAATAATTTTCAACTCAGAATTTCATATCCAGCCAAACTAAGCTTCATAAGCAAAGGAGAAATAAAATCCTTTCTAGATAAGCAAATGCTGAGAGATTTCATTACCACCAGGCCTGCCTTGTGAGAGCTCCTGAAAGAAGCACTAAATATGGAAAGGAAAAACCAGTACCAGCCACTGCAAAAACACACCAAAAAATAAAGACCAATGACACTATGAAGAAACTGCATCAACTAGTATGCAAAATAATCAGCTAGCATCATGATGACTGGATCAAATTCACATATAACAATACTAACCTTAAATGTAAATGAGCTAAATGCCCCATTTAAAAGACACAGACTGGCAAATTGGATAAGAGTCAAGACCCATTGGTGTGCTGTATTCAGGAGATCCATCTCACATGCAAAGACACACATAGGCTCAAAATAAAGGGAAATGAAAGCAAATGAAAGCAAAAAAAGGGAATTGAAAGCATACCAAGTAAATGAAAGCAAAATAAAGCAGAAGTTGCAATCCTAGTCTCTGACAAAACAGACTTTAAACAAAGATCAGAAAAGACAAAGAATGGCATTACATAATGGTAAAGGGATCAATGCAACAAGAAGAGCCAACTATTCTAAATATATATGCACCCAATACGGGAGCACCCAGATTCATAAAACAAGTGCTTAGAGACCTACAAAAAGACTTAGACTCCCACACAATAATAGTGGGAGACATTAACACCCCACTGTCAATATTAGAATGAGACAGAAAATTAACAAGCATATCCAGGATTTGAACTCAGTTCTGGACCAAGCAGACCTAAGAGACATCTACAGAATTCTCCACCCCAAATCAACAGAATATACATTCTTCTCAGTGCCACATGGCACTTATTCTAAAATCAACCACATAATTGGAAGTAAAACACTCCTCGAGCAAGACTCCCATCTCAAAAAGAAAACCACTCCTCAGCAAAAGCAAAAGAACTGCAATCAAAACAGTCTCTCAGACCACAGTACAATCAAATTAGGACACAGGATTAAGAAACTCACTCAAAACCACACAATGACATGGAAATTGAACAACCTGCTCTTGAATGACTACTGGGTAAATAATGAAATTAAGGCAGAAATCAAGAAGTTATTTGAAACCAATGAGAATGAAGAGAATGTACTAGAATCTCTGGAACACAGCTAAAGCAGTGTTAAGAGGGAAATTTATAGCACTAAATGCTCACATTAGAAAGCTAGAAAGATCTCAAATTGACACCCTAACATCACAATTAAAAGAGCTAGAGAGACAAGAGCAAACTAATCCAAAAGCTAGCAGAAGACAAGAAATACTAAGATCAGAGCAGACCTGAAGAAAATAGAGACACAAAAACACCTCCAAAAAAATCAATGAATCCAGGAGCTGATATTTTGACAAAATTAACAAAATAAATAGACCACTAGCTAGACTAATAAAGAAGAAGAGAGAAGAATCAAATAGACACAATAAAAAATGATAAAGGAGATATCACCACTGACCCCACAGAAATACAAACTACCATCAGAAAATACTCTAAACACTTCTATGCAAATAAGCTAGAAAATCTAGAAAAAATGGATAAATTCCTGGACACATATACCCTCCGAAGACTAAACCAGGAAGAAATTGAATCCCTGAATACACCAATAACAAGTTCTGAAATTCAGGCAGTAATTAATAGCCTAACAATAACAACAACAAAAAAGCCCACAACCAGACAGATCCACAGCCAAATTCTACCACAGGTACAAAGAGGAGCTGGTACCATTCCTTCTGAAACTATTCCAAACAACTGAAAAGGAGGGACTCCTTCCTAACTCATTTTATGAAGCCAGTATCATCCTGATACCAAAACCAGGCAGAAACAAAACAAAGAAAGAAAACTTCAGGCCAATATCCCTGATGAACATCAATGTGAAAATCCTCAATAAAATACTGGCAAACTGAATCCAGTAGCACATCAAAAAACTTATCCACCATGATTAAATTGGCTTCATCCCCAGGATGCAAGGCTGGTTCAACATACACAAATCAGTAAATGTAATCCATCACATAAACAGAACCAATGACAAAAACTACATGATTATCTCAATAGATGCAGAAAAGGCCTCTGATAAAATTCAACATCCCTTCATATTAAAAACACTCAATAAACTAGGTATTGATGGAACATATCTCAAAATAATAAGGGCTATTTATGACAAACCCACAGCCAATAGCATATTGAATGGGCAAAACCTGGAAGCATTCCCTTTGAAAACTGGCACAAGACGAGGATGCCCTCTCTCACCACTCCTATTCAACATAGTGTTGGAAGTTCTGGCTAGGGCAATCAGGCAAGAGAAAGAAATAAAGGGTAATCAAATAGGAAGAGAGGAAGTCAGATTGTGTGTGTTTGCAGGTGACATGGTTTCATATTTAGAAACCCCATCATCTCAGCCCAAAAACTCTTTAAGCTGATAAGCAACTTCAGCAAAGTCTCAGGATACAAACTTAATGTGCAAAAATCACAAGCATTCCTTTACATGAACAATAGACAAGCAGAGAGCCAAATCATGAATGAACTCCCATTCACAGTCACTACAAAGAGAATACCTAGGAATACAGCTAACAAGGCATGTGAAGGACCTCTTCAAGGAGAACTACAAACCACTGCTCAAGGAAATAAGAGAGGACAAACAAATGGGAAAACATTTCATCCTCACAGATAGGAAGAATCAATATCATGAAAATGGCCATACTGCCCAAAGTAATTTATAGATTCAATGCTATTCCCATCAAACTACCATTGACATTCTTCACAGCATTAGAAAAAACCGACTTTAAATTTCATGTGGAATCAAAGGAGACCCTGTATAGCCAAGACAATCCTAAGCAAAAAGAACAAAGCTGGAGGCATCATGCTACCTGACGTCGAACGGTAATACAAGACCACAGTAACAAAAACAGCATGGTACTGGTACCAACAGACATACAGACCAATGGAACAGGATGGAGACCTCAGAAATAACACCACACATTTACAACCATCTGATCTTCAACAAACCAGGCAAAAACAAGCAACGGGGAAAGGATCTCCTATTCAATAAATGGTGCTGGGAAAACTGGCTAGCCATATGCAGAAAACTGAAACTGGACCTCTTCCTTACACCTTCTACAAAAGTTAACTCAAGATGGATTAAAGACTTGAATGGAAAACCCAAAGTCATAAAAACCCTAGAAGAAAACCTAGGCAATTCCATTCAGGACATAGGCATGGGCAAAGACTTCATGATGAAAACGCCAAAAGCAATTGCAACAAAAGCCAAAATTGACATATGGGATCTAATTAAACAAAAGAGCTTTTGCACAGCAAAAGAAACTATAGTCAGAGTGAAAAGGCAACCTACAGAATGGGAGAACATGTTTGCAATCTACCCATCTGACAAAGGCCTAGTATTCAAAATTTACGAAGAACTTAAAGAAACTTACAAGAAAAAAACAAACAACCTCATCAAAAAGTGAGCAAAGGATATGAACAGACACTTCTCAAAAGAAGACATTTGGCTGGGCATGGTGGCTCATGCCTGTAATCCTAGCACTTTGGGAGGCCAAGGCGGGCGGATCACGAGGTCAGGAGATAGAGACCATCCTGGCTAACACGGTGAAACCCCATCTCTACTAAAAATACAAAAAATTAGCCAGGCGTGGTGGTGGACGCCGGTAGTCCCAGCTACTTGGAAGGCTGAGGCAGGAGAATAGCGTGAACCCAGGAGGCGGAGCTTGCAGTGAGCCAAGATCGCGCCACTGCACTCCATCCTGGGTGACAGAGCAAGACTCCATCTCAAACAAATAAAAAATAAAAAAAGAAGGCATTTACACAGCCAAAAAACACATGAAAAAAAGCTTAACATCACTGATCATTAGAGAAATGCAAATTAAAACCACGATGAGATACCATCGCATGCCTGTCAGAATGGCAATTATTAAAAAGTCAAAAGACAATAGATTCTGGTGAGGCTGTGGAGAAAAGGAACACTTTTACACTGTTGGTGGGAGTGTAAATTAGGTGGGAGTGTAAATTAGTTTAACCATTGTGGAAAGCAGTATGACGATTCCTTAAGGATCTAGAACCAGAAATACCATTTGACCCAGCAATCTCATTACCGGGTATATATCCAAAGGATTATAAATCATTCTACTATAAAGACACATGCACACATATGTTTTTTGCAGCACCATTTTGTTTTGCAGCACCATTTACAATAGCAAAGTCACGGAACCAACCCAAATGCCCATCAATGATAGACTGGGTAAAGAAAATGTGGTACATATACACCATGGAATACTACACAGCCATGAAAAAGGGCATGAGATCATGTACTTTGCAGGGACATGGATGAAGCTGGAGGCCATCATCTTCAGCAAACTAACACAGGAACAGAAAAACAAACACCGCATGATCTCACTCATAAATGGGAGTTGAACAATGAGAACACATGGACACAGAGAGGGGAACAGCACACACCAGGGCCTGTTGGGGGTCGGGGGGCGAGGGAAGGGAACTTAGGCGATGGGTCAACAGGTGCAGCGAACCACCATGGCATACGTATACCTATGTAACAAACCTGTACATTCTACATATGTATCCCAGAACTTAAAATAAATTAAAAAAAGACTACACTCTAATACCCTTATAAAACATTACTTCAAAACATACACATCTGTTATTAATATTTACCATCCATTGGGAACTTCTACATAGCTACGTATGCAAAGGGCAGAGTAAGAATCAATTATTTCTAACAAGGACAGGATTGTCAGGAATGACATGACAAAGAAGCTGACATTTAAATGGAGCCCTAAGTGTGATTTTTAAAATAACTCAACGGGCTGAAAGACATAACATTAATGTGTTAGGAATCACAACCAATGGAAGATGAACCAGCAATAAATACTGTACCTCTCTGGAATCAAGAGTCATTGGCTTTTACAGAAATTTAGGAGCACATCAAATGCATAGATAATGGGTCTATTTGAAAGCCATTCTCTCTTGCCTTTCCTCATTTCCTCATAATGGTATCTAAAGAAATGTGTGGCCTCTACAAAATGCGCCCTTGTGAACCCCCTCTGAAATGTCTGTTGGCTCTCCAGACCTTGGGTGGTGACGGTCTTTCCCAACAACAGGAGATTGAAATGCACATGTGCAAACCGTCAAACTCCAACCCCGGCACGCGGAGAGAGGATTGTGTTGCGCCAAAAGCAGCTGAAGTTTTACAGATACGATTCCCAGGTCAGAAGAGCCAAAGATGGAGATTTTAACTTTGCAAAAGCTGATACTAGACAAATTCAGCATTTATGGTGCTTTGAACAGAGTAGCCTCGGGAAAATTATTTCTTGAATGAGTGAAAACTGGAACTGTAAAGAATTCCAGAAGGTAACAATGGAAAGTAGAATGACTTGGTCATGTCTCTTTTTTTTTTTTTAATTGAAAATTCATCATGAATATTTAGGCCATTTTGTAAACATTGGATCTGCTTTAAATCAGAGCTGCTTAAAAAAAAATACGAGATAAGACTTTCGTAGAAAAAGGCTGGGGGGCACTCTGGTTAAAGCAGAGTAGTACAGCTGGAGTGGGGGAAAGCGGGACCCATCTCTCAGCATTCCGTCAATGTTCTCTTATCTTTAAAAACTAACCACTCAGAGCGTGGCCCACAGAGCAGCAGCAGCAGCAGCATCTCCCGGGAGTATATGAGAAATGCAGCATCTCAGACCTCACCCCAGACCTCTTGAGTCAGAGTCTGTATTTTGACAGATCCAGGGTGATTCAAACGAACATAAGAATTTGAAAAGCTCTGTTCTCAGGAACTTTCATCCTTGGAGATGTGCAGTGTTTATAAATGGAAAAGATGAACTCTCGGAGTTATTTTCATTTTAAGATGGAAATAAATTACAGGTACAATTATTTTCTCAGGAAGTTCATGCAGGGAGAGACCTCATTATCAAGCAGCCTCTGCCTAAGATCTGGGCAGGTCAGGTCGCCTGCATTCCACTCGGGCCCTACCGACCTTCTGAGGAGCCATGACATCTTGCTTCTGGTTGTCACGTGCTGCTCTGGGCTCTGCCTTGAGGGATCCCATCCTCTTCCCTGCAATCACAAAGCCCACTTCAGAAGCAGCAGTCCCCCACCTTCCTCCAGGCCCACACTGGACAACCACTACAGGACCTTGACAGGATGTGCATATCCCTGTCACCGATGAATTTCTCAGTGTCTTTGGGACATAGTTAGGAGGCTGGTGAGGAGGTTAGACTTAATAAATCCACTCTAATAGTCCCATCTCCCTATGTGTGTGTCTGCTTCTTCTACAGCATCTTATTGTGAATCCCAAAGTAACTGAGACAGGTCTCAATCAATTTAGGAAGTTTATTTTGCCAAGGTTAAGGACATGCCCATGACAAGCCTCAGGAGGTCCTGCCAACATGTGCCCAACGTGGCTGGAGAAAAGTTTGCTTTTATACATTTTAGGAAGACATAATACAACAATGAATACATGTAAGAGATATATTGGTTCAATCTGAAAAGGTGGAACAATTTGAAGCAGGGTTTCCAGGTTATAGGTAGATTTAAAGATTTTCGGATTGGCAATTGGTTGAAAAAGTTAAGTTATTACCTAAAGGGCTGGAATCAATAGAAAAAAATGTCTGGGTTATGCTAAGGGGTTGTGGAGACCAAAGTCTTATCACGCAGATGAGGCCTTCAGGTAGCAGGCTTCAGAGAGAAGAGAATGTAAATGTTTCTTATCAGACTTTGGGCCTGTGTTGATGTTAATGCTAGTTGGCTTTTCCTGAATTTCAAAAGGGAGGAGGGTATAAGGAGACATGTCTGATCTCCCCTTCCCATCATGGCCTGAACTAATTTTTCAGGTTAACTTTGGAAGGTCCTTGACCAAGAGGAGGGGTCTACTGAGATGGCTGGGGGGCTTAGAATTTTATTTCTGGTTTGTAATATCTAAGAATTTCTGGCACATTCACTTAAAATCATGTAAAATACCTGAGTTTTATGTAAGCCACCTAGGTTTCAGTCAACTAAATGAGCAAACAGAATCACTCTCAGATAGTAAAAAAATAAAAAATCTCAAATAGATGCACCATTTGATAAATTTTATCCCAAAATCACTATGGAGGAACTATGAGCCTGAGGCCCCTAAAACTAAAATGGTTCTAGGTAAGTCACTAAAGTCCTATTTGAATCATATAATCAAATACAAAATCAAGCCAACAAAATCCCTTGGCTTAATGACTGGAGGCTCTGACAGTGGAGTAAGGGCCCAGGCCACTATCACAGAATCACGGCCTCTCACGCATTCCTGTGGTCAGCTCAGAGACACACAAGGAGGGACATCCAGGATCTTTGAAAAAAAAGATGCTGCAACACCATCACAAAGACACTGTGTACCTCTTCCTTTTGTCCTTCTTGAAAAGGGGTCTCTGGCCGTTATGAAATGAACCATCCCATCACTGGATCTTGACCATAAACTAATATGAATGCCTAGGGACCTAGAACACTGCTATGGTTTGCCAGATGAAATGGGACGGGATAAGTTACAGGATAAGGGTTTAGATCAGTTGTGTTCCACTGTGGGACTCAATTCATCCTTGAAGTCATCTTTGTCTTTTGCCTTAGTTTGTGAGCTGCATATGTGAAATAAACATCCTTAGAACTATCTACATTGTCTCCCTGACTAGTGGAGTGAGTGTTTTCAAAGTAGAAAAAAAAAAGTGGAAGACTGTTGAATTACCCCTCCCTACTAAATAAAATAATCAATCAAAGGCAAATATCATCCAGGGGATTTCAAAGATTAAGGCTGCCATCAAAGACGAAAAAATCGAGTGAGGATTCCTATCATACCCTCTTTTGTCTTCCTTGGTCTGTGTAGAACACAGATGTGTCTTGGAGAACAACAGTGGACCGTTGTGAACTCAATCAGTGACTCCAACTGTAGATGTTATTCCAGACATAGACTATCTGCTGGAGTGAAGCAATACAACTGTTGAAACCTGGTGTACAGCTATTGATCCAGAAAATACTTTTCCTCTCTTAAAATAAGCGTAGAATACCAAAAACATTTTTGTTTCACTCAGCAAGGACAGCAGTACACTTTCACTGCCTTATTCAAGACTACATCAGTTAGCCTTGTGTCAGGTTTCAGTCTGCAGAATCTCTCACCATTGATCCACTACATTGATTAGTTCATACTAATGGAAAGTGAGCAGGAAATAGCAGATACCTATATACCTTGATATGGTCAGTGTGCATCAGAAAGTGGGAGATAAACTCCATAAAATAATGTCAGAATCTGGTAAAGTTTCTTGTGTATGGTATAGCCGTCTGGAGCATAATAGAACATCCCCTTTGAAATTAAAGACAAGCTCTGTATGTTGTATCCCACCCCTACCCCACCCCACACCGTACACACACATACCATAAATTAAAAGTTACAAAGCTTGAGAGTACCTTGGTATTATAGAGATAACTTATTGCAAACTTGTTTTAATAAATCTAAGTCATTTACTGAGTAGCCTCAGGGCAGCCAGTTTTGAATGGAGCCCAAAGCAAGAGAAGGCTTTTCCAGCTGATTCAGACTGCAGCACATGCAGATTTGTGACTTGAGGCTGATGACCCAGTACCTTGACCTGTCTGTGATATGCTGCTATGCGGAGGCAGTAGCAAGACCTGACAGAGGAAAGCAGCACAGATTCCAGGGTTTTGGAATAAGCCCATGTCTGTCCCTTCGAGGGATAGCTTTTGGCTTGCTGCTAGTGCCTTTTAGGGTCTGAATGCAGGTGAAACTTAAGCTGCGCATCATGAACTTGTTATTCTGACCTACAAATCCACCAATCAGGCATGCCCCCAAAGTACCACATTGTCAGTAGTAGGGAAATAGACAAGTTGGGTAAGCCCTCAAAGTATTAATGTTAAGTAATTTGCATTCCCAGGTAGTCTCTCCTCCCATGGCATTTACTCTTTCCAGATCACTGCCTCTCTTTGAACCTGTACTGTGGCCTCACATGACATTTCCTAGGACAAGATGACTGAGGAAGAAAATAAGTCAACATTCATCTGCAGATCGTTCTGCATGATACATGGATTCCAAAGAGAGGAGGGCCACCATGGCACCACATCCTCAGTTGGAGGTGGCCTTGAAGCACTCGGGGAAGAGAAATTGTCTCAAGGGCAGAATTTGGAGTGGTACGTTTGATTGTCTGGAGGGAAAGGCGATTGGATGTATCAATCTACACTGATTTGTAAGCAGCACCTGAATGTTTAGCCAGATAGCTAAGCCAAATGTTTAGCTCAAAATAAGAGACTTACTGACAAGGAAGTGTAGAAAAGAGAGTTGTAGATGAGCCTCTCAAAAGGTGTCCAGAGCATGAAGACTTTTGTGTCTCTGGCGACACTCACCAAAAGACCTCTCAGCAGAGGTAGGTAGGGTGGCCCAGTCTCTAGATGTCATTCAGGCTCCTTCTCCAGTCACCTGCTCCAGGAGGTACAGCCAGTCTCTTGACAGCGGGCTGATAAGATTGGACCCTGCTCCTCGTGGAAGAGGCAATATTTCTTCCTCATTAGAGAAGATACAGTCAAGGTGCAGATGTGTTTTCCCAGCCTTTCTCCATTTCTTCCAAAGACACTACTAATGGACTTTTTGAATTATGTTTCAACATTTGGTATTTCACTCTGCACTGCTTCTGACCAAGAAATTTTATTTTACACAAAAAGATGAGAGGTGATGGGTTTGTCCATGGGATCTACTGGTCTTACCATGTTTCCCACCACCCAGAAGCTTCCAGCCTTACAGAATGGTAGAATGGCCTATGGAGAACTCACAGCACCATGTGGGGCACAACACTCTGCAGGGTGCACTGCTGCCCCAAGGGAAGTAGTACATGATTTGAATCAGTGACTAGCTGTGCCAGAATGCAGGCAGTGGGATAGCATCTCTCACTATTCTTCTCAAAGACCATTTGCAGCCAAATCACACAGATCTATCAGGGCTCAGACCCCTTATGCTTAATGTTTTCCATCATCTCTACAGATAAAGAATCCAAACAAGTTGAGGTTCTGATAGAGGGCAAAAGAAACATGGATTGGGTAATAAAGAAATTGATAAATGCCAGGTATGATCGCCTCCTGATTAGTTATAAAAACTAGTAAGTATTGTAGTACCTGCACATGTATTTTATGTGTTTGTTAGGCATGTATGAGTGCATGCAAACCAACTTTTCATTTCCCTTCACTCTTTTCTCTACTATTTTATACAGAGTACATTGTTGGTGGTTAACTGTAACTTTGCTGTTTGGGTTTTAGGGAATTAAAATGAGATTGGGGTTGAACTGGAGGAAGAGGGATCGCCAGCTGCTTAAGGTAGTCAGGAAAGGAGTTAGGGTCTCCCTTTTGAGGAGAGAATGAGTGTGTTTGTACATGACCAGTTGTATTGTGTCATGGGAGCAGGTTGCTACTGTTGTTAGTGAGAAGTCCAACCATGGAAAGATGGTATGTGTGGACGTTGAGTAGCCTAAGCTACTCAACTTAACATTTGGACTGTGATGTGCACCATGGACTGGCTCTCAGCATCCATTCTAGCTTCCTGCTGGTGTGCCAGCCCATCTGCAAAGGCCAGAGATGTAAAAGTTACATTTCCCAGATTGTATCGCTACTAAGACCTGCCAATCTGATGCACTCCGGCCAGACTTGAATTCAAAATTGGGTGAAGTTGAAAGAGATGCAAGGGTGAAGCTTCATTTGGGACATGGATTGTGTCCAAGGCCATTTGTCTCCAGCAACCTGTTTGGGCGCCTCCCTTCAGTGGCGTGGCTGCTTTCCCAGTTGGTGCCGGGGGCCAGCATTCTGACCTCTGTCTGCTGCAGCCCCAATGGCAAAACTTCCACTCTGCTGGGAAGCGATAAACACAAGTCTAGGGGCTGGAGGGTTGTTGAGACTTTCACAAAGAGCTCTAACAACTGTGTAAACACATAAGACCTGGTACCAACTTCCTTTCTGCTTCAGTTAGCTAGAGTGGTTTCTGTTCTCCACCATTAGCCCCGCCTGATGCTCTGGGAGGGGATCAATGTTAAAAATAGAAGCTCCAAAAAAAAAACAGGGGGCAGAGCAAGATGGCCGAATAGGAACAGCTCCAGTCTCCAACTCCCAGCG
>NW_016814432.1:592256-618995 GCF_001698545.2 Rhinopithecus bieti | reverse complement strand
AATAAATAAATAAATAAATAAATAATAAATAAATAAAATAGAAGCTCCAGAAACAGAAAAGCTGATTTCCATTTATGTAAGCACTATGGGCTATTTATGGTCACCTGGAATGAGAAATAAGAAGAATGGACCAATTGTATTTTAACTTATTATGTAAAGGACACATTTCCAAAAGCTTTGGAAAATGTATTGGTCTAATGCGTCATTGTGACACTTCACCTCTGAAAACAATTGTCAGAGCTCAAAATGTACTTTGTGAAATTTGTATTTAACAATGTGAAATCACTACAAATACAAATGTGCACTCATGGCCTAAGAGGCAGCATGTCCAACGGCTTATTGTTCTGGAGCCAGATGGGTCTGAGTTCAAATAGTGGATCTATCACTTGCTGGCTGTGTGACTTTAAGCGAGTCACTTACCCTCTCTGGGCCTTATTTTCTTCAGCTGTAAATTAGGGATAATTATAGTACCTGTATCACAGGGGTTTTGTGAAGATAAACTCAACTGACACATGTAAAATGCTTGCAGCAGTATCTATGGTCTAGCAAGAAAAGCTTCAAGTTGTAGCAAAAAACTGAGGAGGAAAAAGGAAAAGATCTGTCACTGTGATGGTTTGTTCTCTACATCAACTTGGCCAGGCTAAGGCATGCCCAGATAGCTGGGAAAACATTATTCAGCGTGTGTCTGTCAGGGTGTTTTCAGAAGAGATTGGCATTTGAATAGGTGGAGTAAAGATCACCCTCAGCAATGTGGGCAGGCCTCATCCAACCAGTTGAGGGCTGGAATAGAAAAAAAGGTAGAGGGATGGGGAATCCATGCTCTGCTTGAATGGGGACACTCATTTTTCTCCTGGCCTTGGACATCCACACTCTCAGTTCTCAGGCTTTGGGACTCAGACTGGAACTTACACCAGGGGCTCCCCTGGTTCTCAGACCTTTGCGTTTGGATTGAGACTACACCACCAGCTTTCCTGCTTCTCCAGCTTGCAGACAGCGGATAGTGGGACTTCAGTTTCCGTAATTGTGTGAAACAATCCCTCATAATAAATCTCTATCTATCCATCTCCATCTATCTATCTATCTATCTATCTATCTATCTATCTATCTATCTATCTATCTACCTACCTACCATCTTTCTTTTTTTCTTTCTTTCTTTCCTTCTTCGTTTCTTTCTTTCTATTCTTCTCTCTCTCTCTCTCTCTCTCTCTCTCTCTCTCTCTCTATCGTATTGGTTCTATTTTCCTGGAGAACTCTGAGTAGTACAACTACACAGTATTAAAGACAATATATGGCCAGGCGCGGTGGCTCAAGCCTGTAATCCCA
Source organism: Rhinopithecus bieti (assembly GCF_001698545.2). NCBI lineage: Eukaryota > Metazoa > Chordata > Mammalia > Primates > Cercopithecidae > Rhinopithecus > Rhinopithecus bieti. The sequence continues at coordinate 617,672 of NW_016814432.1, read as the reverse complement.
GCACTTTGGGAGGCCGAGACGGGTGGATCACGAGGTCAGGAGATCGAGACCATCCTGGCGAACACGGTGAAACCCCGTCTCTACTAAAAAATACAAAAAACTAGCCGGGCGAGGTGGCAGGCGCCTGTAGTCCCAGCTACTCGGGAGGCTGAGGCAGGAGAATGGCATAAACCCGGGAGGCGGAGCTTGCAGTGAGCTGAGATCCGGCCACTGCACTCCAGCCCGGGCGACAGAGCGAGACTCCATCTCAAAAAAAATAAAAAAATAAATAAATAAAGACAATATAATGTTTTTAAGTGTTAATGTCCCCCAAGCATAACTCCTCACTGAAAGTACCTGATGTCACCTTCTACAAGGATGGTGTGGCCCTGTCTCCAAGGTCTCAGACTAAAGGGATCCCGCTGCATCGTTATTTCTACAGTACACTGGTGAACTGGGAAGTACTCTACATAGGAGTCAAAATACCTGTGTGTACAACCTGCCTCCAAGACACCCTCACTGTGGATTGAAGCCTCCCAGACCTCAGTTCTATCCTCTATTGAGTGAATTGATTAGCTGGGAATAGTAAGCCATTCCCTGCCACCGCCAGGGATGCTGTTAGGCTGGATGAATCACAGCTGTCAACGCCTTCTGTGAGACTCCACAGGACATATGAGAATAAGGGGCACTCTAATGCCCACAGCCACTGCAGAGTGGCCACTCATGAGGCATTAGTCAACAGGAACTCTGCCTGCAGGACGTTCTGGAGGTTTTCCTTCTTCATTGTCCTCTAGACCAGGGCTGTTCTGGAGCTGCACTGCCCAATACAGTAGCCACTAGCCTCATGTGGCTAGTGAGCACTTGTAGTGTAGCTAGTGTGACTGAGGAATTGATAGGAATTGATTTTTACGTTTGATTTACTTTTCATTGATTTAAATTTAAATAGCCACATGTAGTTAGTGACTGTATATTGGCCCAACAAAGAAATGAATGTGCAAATGGGACCACACGTCTGATAGCCACCGTTTTCATATACATGAGAAGCTAACGATTCTGTTCTGTCACTACTGCCCCAGGCACAGAGAGAACTTTTGAGGATAATGAGGCACGAAGGGCAAGGGAGAAGGACAGACATCTATCCTGCTAGATCCCATCTGCAGTGGAGGTGAAAAGGTGAGAAGACAGAGAGACACAGCAGCTGCCGGGTGGGTCCTGGGGCCAGATCCTTTCCAAGGTCACAGGTAGAGCTTGGCAAGTCAGTCCTGGGAGGAGTTTTGTAGAGGACAGTGTCAGGGCTCTGCCCATTCCCACTGGGTCCGCTGGATGGGTGCTCCACACCCATTTGAGTATGCTTTTGCTTCAATAGCCAGGACCTGCAGCTTCTTTCCCCTTTCAGGACTGGCCTCAGACTACTGGGCTTCACTGCCCTGCAGCCTGCAAATAGCTAAGAACCCCCTTAACTGATGAAAAAATCCTGCAACAGTATGCAGTATGAAGGCCTTGCCCCCAATTACACTTGGGCTGTAACATGGTCGGTTTTCTTTCAGTTTCTGCCTCTCAGGCACATTTTCTTGAGGCTACACCCTGGTCACTGTACTAGTCAAGATTCTCTAGAGAAACAGAACCTATTGGATGTAGAGATGGAGACAGAGAGGGAGATGTATTTTAAGGAATTGGGTTACACGATTGTGAGAACTGGCAAGTCCAAAATTCGCAGGGCAAGGCTGGCATTGGAGAACCAGGGAAGAGTTGATGTTGTAGCCTGGATCCGAAGGCTGTCTGGAGGCAGAGTTCCTTCTTTCTTGGTGACCTCAGTCTTTTGCTCTTAAGGTCTTCAACTGATTGGATGAGGCCCACCCACATCACGGAGTGTAATTTGCTTTACCATCTACTGATTTAAATGTCAATCAGATCTTTCTTAAAAAATACCTTAATGGTAACATCTGGACTGGTGTTTGACCAAAAACTAGGTACTGAGAGGTGAAGTCAGCTGGACTTCCTGGATTGAGTGGGGACTTGGAGAATGTTTCTGTCTTACAAGAGGATTGTAAAATGCACCAATCAGCACTCTGTAGCTAAGATTGTAAAACGCACCAATCAGTGCTCTGCAGCTAGCAAGGGGATTGTAAAATGTACCAATCAGCGCTCTGTAAGAACGCACTAATCAGCGCTCTGTAGCTAGCAAGAGGATTGTAAAGTGTACCAATCAGTACTCTGTAAAATGCACCAGTCAGTGCTCTGTAAAATGTACCAATCAGCAAGATTCTAAAAGAAGCCAATCACAGGGAGGACTGAAAAAAGGGCACTCTGATAGGACAAAAACAGAACCTGGGAAGGGATAAATACAGGAATAAAAGCTGGCCACCCCAGCCAGCAGCGGCAACCCCCTGGAGTCACCTGCCACGCTGTGGAAGCTTTGTTCTTTTGCTCTTCATAATAAACCCTGCTACTGCTCACTCTTTGGGTCCGTGCCATCTTTAAGAGCTGTAACACTCACCATGAAGGTCCGCGGCTTCGTTCTTGAAGTCAGTGAGACCACGAACCCACCGGAAGGCACCAACTCCAGACACAGTACCATGACCTAGCCAAGTTGACACATAAAATTAAGCATCACAGCCACTTTGATTGAACTGCTTTTCTACACTTAGTTAAGATGCACTTTGTTTTCCCTTAAGGAAACTTGGAAAACTTGCTAGTAATCCAAGCAACAAACCATCACTTCAGGTGGTTAATCTGATTCAGTTTATACTGGATCTTATTGACTTCAGTTTTCAGATTTGACTCCCAAATTTTCCTTGGTGTGCCTTCTTTGGGGCATGTATCTGCTATGCAGACTACACTGCACATGAAATGGGTGAGTGTAGAAGCTAAGAGCCTGGACTCCAGAGTCAGATCTGGTTTTGAATCTCAGTTCTGCCATTTACATGCTCTGTGATTGCAGGAAGTCATTTAGCCTCTCTGAGCCTGTTTCCAGGCAATGAAATAGGCAAATTATAGCATCTTAAAGATGCTGTGAAAAGTCGATAGAATTACACATATTACTTATATTTATTGAACAGCTACTCTGAGCCAAGCACTGTGGGAGGCCCTGGCAAAGGAGTGGCAAAACAAGAACAGAGGTCTATGCATGGGAGCCAACAGCCAGCATCAGAGCTTACATGTAAAACCCTGGCACAATCTCAGGCTCGTGGTTAGTTGTGGCTGTTACTATTTACTGCTGAGAGTCATTGATTGCCAACGAAGTCCTCCTTTGAACAGGGGGAAAAAAACCCTGTACATTTCCAGAGGAGAGCAAAGAAGTGAAGAAATATTGTCAGCATGCACAGCCCATAGTCATTCAGACCCGACTAAGGCCCTTCGTGGCTCACAGAAAAACAAAGGGGTTGTCCATTCCAGCAGGTAAGCTTTAATTTGATGAAAAGGGGAATGCAGACAGTCATTCTTGGGGAGGAGTAACCTATCATTAGCATTCGTTGTGTTCCTTCTCTTATGTAATTGGGATTTAGGGCATCAAAACCAGGACTCATAATCTGAACATATGGGCAGGGGATGTATGAAACTGGTTTTACCCAGTGAATCCATGATTTGTGGCCACTAAAGGAACAGGCTGCACTTCCAGCTCATCTTGAAGAACCTGCCAAATTCTTTTGCAGTGTCATTCCCCCAGCATGAACTTTCTACCTTTTATGTCTCACCTGTGTTATACACCTCAACCACCCCATATCCTCAGAGATGCCCAAGGCCAAATCTCCAGAACCTGTGAATGTTATTTACATGGCAAAAAGGAATTAAGCACGCAGGTGAGGTTGATGTGGCTGATCAGCAAATGGGGCAGTTGGGCCCATGTAATTATCCAGGTGATTCCAGTGTAATCACAAGCATCCTTAAGTAGTGAAGAGGGAGGTAGAAGTGTCCGGAACAAAACCTTGGCATTGTAAGAAGACTCAACTGGCCATTCTGACTTTAAAGATGGGGGAGAGGGATGGGGTCATGTGCCAAGGAATGTGAGTGGCCTTGAAAAGCTAGAAAAAGCAGGCAAATGCATTCTCCCCTAGAGTCCTCGGAAACAGTAACTATTACACTTTCTTGTATATCCTGCTATACATGTGCACGTATACATATATAAAATGTGTGGATAAAGCTGACTTTTCAACAGATCAATCGAATTTAGAAGATAATGAAATGACATCCTTAATGCTAAAAGCAAATAACTGTCAGCCTAGAATCCAATACTCAGTGGGAATATCCTTCAAAATAAAGGCAAATGTTTGTTATTTACTAGCTAGGTAACCTTGAAAGATCTGTGGCAGTCTCAGTTTTCTTATTTGTAAAGTGGAGATGGCCATATCTACTTCCTTGGACTGCTGTAAATATTTAGTGAAAAAAATTATATAGAATATTAAATACAGTGCTTGGCACAAGTGACTGTTGAAAAATGATACTATATTAATTAACATTTTCCCAATTAATAAATTAAAAACAAAGTAAAGATGTTTCAGACAAAAGCCAAAATAATTTGTCACAAGTATACCAGTTCGAAAAGGAATACTGAAGGAGTTTACCATGAATGAGGAAAACTATCCTGAAGGGAGCATAATGATCTGGGAGGAATAAGAAACAACAGAATAAATACGAGGATAAAACCGTTTAAAACAATAACAATAATGATGTCTGTATTTGTCTCTGGCTGACATAACGAAGTACCACAGACTGGAGGGCTTAAACAACAGAAATCTATCTCACAGTTCCGGAAGCTGGAAGTCCAAGGTGTGGGTAGGGCCAGTTTTTCCTGAGGCCTCTCCTTGGTTTGCACATAGTGTCTTCTCCCTGTGTTTTCAGACGGTCTTCACAGTCCTGATTGCTTCCGGGTTCTTCATCACCAACTTTCCTACGGGAAAGTGCAGGACAACCGAGCATGCGCCAGGTGACCTCAATCCGAAGAGATCGAAACTTACCCGGCCACGCCTACGGAGACGCCCCTATCACGCCCTTATCCCGCCCACTGCCCTCCCCGTTCCAGTACCAATGCATAAAAGTCTACGGCAGGCAGAGGCCGGCGACTTCCCTGGCCCCATTCCTGAGGACCGGGAACCTCTCCGGAGAGTGTGTGCATATTTGCAAAGAAAGGCTGCCGCTTTCTTATGTACTTTGGCCTCATGTTTAATTATTTAGCTCTCCTAAATTAAATTAAGTCAAGAAGGATACCAGTCGTATAGGATCAGGGCCCAACCTAATGACCCATTTTTCCTTAACTACGTCTTTAAAGGCCATATCTCTAAATATAGTCACATTCTGAGATATTGGGGGTTAGGACTCCAACATGTAAATTATTAGGGTGAGGGACACAATTCACTCTATAATAATGCCTTCAGGGGTTTAAAATATATACCAAATTAAGACATACGACTAAACAGTATAAAAGTTGGGAAAAGGATAAATGGAGTTAAAATGTTGTAAAGCTCTAGAGTTGTTCAGGAAGATTATAATATATAAAAGACTACTAATAAGATACAGATAGATGGTATACTCTCTAGGCCAATCACAAAGAGAATGATAGAGAAGGAAATAGAAATAATAAAAACATTAATTCAAAAGAAGCCAAGAAAGGAGAAGAAAAAGGAAATTTTAAAACAATAAATAGGAAACAAATAGTAAATGATAAATTTAGATTTAAATATATTTGAAATCATATTAAATGTAAATTAAATAAATATTCCAATTAAAACACAATGATCATCAGACTGGATTTTTTAATAATAGTGACACTATGCTGCTTATGAAAGAGACATCTTAATATATGGTTAGGCATAAGAATCTGAAAAGAGTGAAAGTAAAATAATAGAAAGTGATATACCCTTCAAATACCAACCAAATGAAAGTAAGTACAGCTATGCAATTATCTGACAAGTCGATTTTAATTGAGAAAGCATTACTAAAAATAAAGAGGTATATTTAATAATGATAAAAGGATCCATCTATTAGAAAGACATAACGATTCTAAATTTGAATGTACTTCAAAATACAGTTTTAAAATGTGTAAATCAAAAATTGAGAGAAAAGAGGAAATATACAAATCTATAATCATAGTTAATTTAACATACCTCTCTTAGTAACTAATAGAACAAGAAAGCCCAACATCAATAATTATATAAAGAACTTGAAGGACATGATTAATAAGCTTTTGGCATAGTGACATATGTAGAATACTAAATTCAACAACCACAATATATATTATTTTCAAGTGCACTTGGAACAATCACCAAAATTGCCCTGAGCCACAAAGTGAGTCTCTAAAAATTTTAGAGGATTGAAATAATAGAGAATGCATTCTCTGACCAGGATGGAATTAAAACATTTTTAAAAAGCAGAGATAGCTAGAAAATCACTAAGATTCCACATACAGTAAATAATACATTCTAAAGAATCTATAGATCAAAGAGAAAAGCACCATATAACTTAGAAAATATTTTGAACTGATTAATGAAAATAGAGCATGTCTAACTATATGGGGTATAGCTAAAACCATAATCAGAAGGATGTTTAAAGTGTTAAATGCCTGTATTAGAGAAGAAGAAAGGCTGAAAAAGAATAATCTAAATGTTGATCTAGAAAAGTTAGAAAAAGAATAACAAATGAAACCAAAATAAAGTACAAGGAAGGAAATAATTATAAGAGCAGAAATCCATGAAATAGAAAGCAAGTATACAGCAAAGAAGCACAACAAAAGGAAAGATTGTTTCTTTGAAAAAAAAACCAATAAAATGGATAATCATTGGCAAAATGAGTCAGAAAAAAGAGAATACATAAATTATCAATATTATGAAGAAAAGGGGATGTTATAAAAATGTCATAACAATAAATTTCAAATATAAATAAAATGGGCAAATTCCTGGTAAAGCATTACTTGCCAAAACTAAGAAAAGATGCAATAGAAAATCTGAATTGTCATCCATGTATGAAAGAAATTGAGACTGTAATTTAATTATTTCCCACAAGTAAAATTCTATGCCCGAATTATTCACTAATGAAATCCTTCTAATCATTTGAGAAGGATTGACACTGATCTCACACAGACTCACCCAGGGATACAAAAAGAGAGAACACTTCCCAACTCATTTTATGAAGCCGGTTAACCTTGATACAAAAATCAGCAAAGAAAGAAAACGTATAAGCCAGTCTCCCTAATAACGTAGTGTAAACATACTAAATAAAGCATTAACAAACCCGAGTGAGGAGCCAATAGAAAGTATAATAAAACAAGTCCAAATTGGATTTATTCTAGGATGCAAAGTTGTTTAATGTCCAAAAAGTTAGTCAATGTAATTTGCCACGCTAAGAAAACGAAAGGACAGTCAACTGAAGGGATGCCAAAAAAGCACTTGATAAAATTCAACACCCATTCATGATAAAAGAAAAAAACATTCTGAGTGTAGGATTAGAAGGGAACACTCTTTAACTGATAGAGTAGCTTGGAAGAGAAAGAACTCTAAAATAAACATCACACCTAATGGGAAATATTGAAAGATTTTACCCAAATTAAGAATGAAACACAGATACTCAGTTACCACTTCTATTCAACATTATATCCGCAGTAGTTGCAATAAGGAAAAAAAAAAGCTCTCAAAGTTAGAAATAATGGGAAATGAAATTGTAATTATTTTTAAATAACATGATTGTATACATAGAAAATCAATTTAAAAATTAACAGAAAATTCATTAGCATTAATAAGTGAATTCAGCAAGGTGATAGATGTAAGGTCAATATACAAAGTTTAATTATATTGTTGTATTTCAGCAACAAACAAAAGAAGAGACAAAGTAGGTGTTAGAACCTGGCTCAAATACGACACTGACTTTGGAATTATTAGACCAGGAATTTAAAACGATATTAAACGTGCTAAGGGACTTCATGAAAAAAAAAGTGGACAACATGCAAGAACAGATGGGCAATGCAAACAGAGAGGAAAATTCTACAAAAGAATCAGAAGAAACCCTTAGAAAATAAACGCACTGTAACAGAAGTGAAGAACGCCTTTGACGTGCTCACTAGTGCGCTGGACACTATCAAGGAAAGAATCAATAAGCTTTAAGATATGTTAATAGAAACTTTCCAAACTGAAACGTAAACAAAAAATAATGGGGAAAAAAGGAACAGAATATTCAAAAGCTGTGGGACAATTACAAAGGGTGTTAAGATACACATAGTAAGAGGCCAGATATGGTGACTTATTCCTGTAATCCTAGCACTTTAGGAAGCCTAGGGGGGATATTGTTTGAGCCCAGGAATTCAGGAGCAGCCTGGGCAACACAGTGGGAAAACATCTCTACAAAAAATACAAAATTCAGCCAGGCGTGGTGGTGTTTGTCTGTAGCCCCAGCTACTCAGAAGGCTGAGGTAGGAGGAACTTCTGAGCCCAGGGAGGTAGTGGCTGCAGTGAACTGTGATCATGCCATGGCACACCAACCTGGGCGACAGAGTGAGACCCTGTCTCAGGAAAAAAAGTCAAATAAAAATAACACGAATATCAGAAGAAGAATGAACAGAAGAAATATTTGGATTAATAATGAGAATTTCCAAAACTCAATGCCAGAAAGCAAACCACAGGTTAAAAGGGCAGAGAACACAATGAGGATGTTTTTAAAAATCTAATTATAGCATATTCAAACTGTAGAAAACCAAAGACAGAGAAAATCTTGAAAGAAACCAGAGGAAAAAACACCTTACTTACATAGGAGCAAAGATAAGACGTATACCAGATTCTCTTGAGAAATCATTCAAGCAAGAAAAAAATAAGAGTGAACTATTTAAAGTGTTGAAAGAAAAAACCCACGAACCTTCAATTATGTATCCAGCAAAATTATTCTTCTGTATTAGTCCACTGTCACACTGCTGATAAAGACATACCCAGGACTGGGCAATTTACAAAAGAAAGAGGTTTAGCGGGACTTATTAGTGCCACATGACTGGGGAGGCCTCACAATCATAGTGGAAGGCAATAAGGAGCAAGTCACATCTTACATGGGTGGCAGCAGGCAAAGAGAGAGAACTTGTGCAGGAACTCCACTTTTTAAAACCATCGGATCCCATGAGACTTATTCAGTATCACCAGAACAGCACAGGAAAGACCTGCCCCCATGATTCAATTACCTCCCACGGGGTCCCTCCCACAGCACGTGGAAATTCAAGATGCGATTTGGGTGGGGACACAGCCAAACAGTATCGCCTTCAAAAGCAAAGGAGAAATACTTTCTCGAGTAAAAACTGAGAGAATTTTTTACTGGTAGATCTGCCTTGCAAAAAATTATTTTAAAAGTTATTAGAGAAAATGAAAGTATATAGGTTAGAAACTCAGAACTACATAAAGAATGAAAAAGTGTCAGAGAATGAATAAATAAAAATAAAATATTTTATTCATAATGCTTAACTGTCTGCTCAAAACAATAATAGCAACAATGTGTTAGATGATTATAGCATGTGGATAAGTAAAATAATTGGCAGCAGTGTTCTAAGGGATGAGAGGGAGAAATCAGGAACACTCTGTTACAGATTACCTGCACTACCCATGAAGCAGTATAGTGTCATTTGAAGGTGGACTTAGATTAGTTGTAAATGTTTTAATGTATTACAAACTCTAGAGAAACCACTACAAATTTTTTTAAAGAAGTATAATTGATATGCCTCAGCACAGAATAGAAAATTGAATTATGTAAAATCCTCAATTAAGACCAAGGAAGGCAGAAAAAGAGGGGAAGATAAAAAACAGGTACAATAAATAGAAAAGTTACAAATATGATAGATATTAATTTAACTGTATCAATTATCATTTTAAGTGGAAATGATCCAAATACACCTACTAAGAGACAGAGATTGTCAGAGCAGATCAAAGAACAGGAACTAACTATATGTTGTCTACAAGAAATACACTTTGAATGTAAATCCACGGATAGATTAAAAATAAAAGAATGTCAAAAAGCATACCATGCTAACCCTCATCTAAAGACAGGAAGAGTAGCTATGTTAATGTCGGACAAATCAGGCTACAGATTAAGGAAGAGTATTAGAGATAAAAAGCAGCATTAGAAAAGGATAAACTAGTCAATTTTCCAAGAAGACATAATTCTTAATGTATATGGGCCTAAGAACAGAGCATCAAAATACGTGAAGCAAAAACAGAACTGCAAAGAGAAATAGACAAATTAACTATTATACTTGGAGACTTAAACACTCCTCTGTCAGTAATTGACAAGCATGGCAAGCATAAAGTTAGTAAGAATTTAGTTAACTACATATCACTATCAGTTAACTAGTTCTAATTGACATTTATAGGACAGTTGTTGACTTCATACAAGAACAGCTTAATACACATTCTTCTTAAGCTCACATGGAACACTTAACAAAATATACCATATGCTGAGCCATAAGAAAGACATACCTTAACAAATTTAAAAGAATAAAAATCATGTAACGTATTATTTCACATCACAATGACATTAAATAGAAATCAATAACAGAAAAATAGCAGGAAAATAACAAATTATTTAGAAATTATACCATGCACTTATAAATAACACATGGGCCAAACAATGAGTCTCAAGATAAATTTTAAAATATTTTGAATTAAATGAGAACAAAAATACAACTCAGTATTTGTGGGATTCAGTGACTGAAAGCAGTGTTATTTACTTCAGTTTCTATTACTCAATAAATGATTTCTGGCTTTGAAAATAAAATTAGATATATAGCACTGAATGCATATGTTAGAAAAGAAGAATAATCTAAAGTCAATATCTAAGCTTTCACCAAAGGAAACTAAAGAAAAAGAACAATATAAGCCTAAAGCAAGCAGAAAAAAGAAGTAATAAAAATTAGAGCAGAAATGAATGAAATTGAAAATAGCAAATCAATAGAGAAAATTAATCAAACCAAAGCTGGTTTCTTGAAAGATTAATACAATTCATAAACCTCTAGCCAGTCTAGCCAAGAAAAGAGAGAAGACATAAATTACTCATGTCAGAAATGAAAGAGGGATCATCACTATTGATTCACAGACATTAAAAGGATAATAAAAAAATACTATGAACAACTTCATGCCAACAAATTTAATGACTCAGATGAATTGGATCACTCCCTTGAAAGACCCAATCTACCAGATTCACATGTGGAAAAAATAGATAATCTGAAGATGCCGATAGTAAAGAAAGAAAGAAAATAAATAATAACCTTCCGGGAGGCCAAGACGGGCGGATCATGAGGTCAGGAGATCGAGACCATCCTGGCTAATACGGTGAAACCCCGTCTCTACTTAAAAATACAAAAAACTAGCCGGGCGAGGTGGCGGGCGCCTGTAGTCCCAGCTACTCGGGAGGCTGAGGCAGGAGAATGGCGTAAACCCGGGAGGCGGAGCTTGCAGTGAGCTGAGATCCGGCCACTGCACTCCAGCCTGGGTGGCAGAGCAAGACTCCATCTCAAAAAATATATATATAATAATAATAATAATAATAATAATAACCATCCAGAAAAGAAAGTATTGAGCCCAGGTGATTTCACTGGGGAATTCTACCAAACATTAAAGAAAGAAATGATGCTGATATTTCATAATCTCTTTCAGAAGATAAAAGCAGAAGAAATACTTTCTAACTCATTCTATGAGGCCAGCATTATCTTAATACCAGAATAGGTATAAGGACATCTTATAAGGACATTACAAGAAAGGAAAACTATGGACCAGTATCTCTCATGAACATAGATGCAAAAATATTCAAAATATTAGCAAATAGCATCCAACAATATATAAAAAGAATTATACACCACAATCAAGTGGGATTCATTTCAGTTATATAAGTCTTGTTCAACATTGGAAAGTCAAATATAATTTATCATATTGGTAGGCTAAAGAAGAAAAATCATATGATCATATCAATAGATGCAGAAGAAGCATTTGACAAAACTCAACAGACATTCATGTTAAAAATTCTCAGCACTCTAGGAATAGATGGGATACCTCAATTTGATAAAGAACATCTACAAAAGCTTACAGCTAACATACTTAATAGTGAGGAACTAGATACTTTCTTCCCAAAATCAGAAAACAGGGGAAGAATGTCCCCCTCACCACTCCTATTCAACATTGTACTTAGAGTCCTAGCTAATGTAATAAGACAAGAAAAGAGAAAGAAGGCTGGGTGTGGTGGCTCACGCCTGTAATCCCAGCACTTTGGGAGGCTGAGGCAGGCAGATCATGAGGTCAGGAGATTGAGACCTTCCTGACTAAAACAGTGAAACCCCATCTCTACTAAAAATACAAAAAATTAGCCAGGCCTGGTGGCTCACACCTATAATCCCAGCTACTCGGGAGGCTGAGGTTGGAGAATCATTTGAATCTGGGAGGTGGAGGATGCAGTGAGCCAAGATCATGCCACTGCACTCCAGCCTGAACAACAGAGCAAGACTCCATCTCAAAATTAAAAAAAAAAAAAAATGGAAAGGAAAAAAAAAGACAAGAAAAGGGAAAGAAAAAAAGCAATATTAGGATTGGGAAGGAAGAACTTAGTTCACAAATGACATGAATGCTAATGTGGAAAATTTCAAAGAATTGACAAAAAAAAAAAAAAAAAAAAAAAATCCACAAACCTCCTGAAACCAATAAATGATTATAGCAAGGTTGCAGGGTATAAGGTTAATACACAAAAGTCAATTGGATTTCTACATACTCTAAAGAACAATTGGAATTTGAAACACAATACTATTTACATTAGTAAATGTAATTAGTAATGTAAAAGTACATTACCAAAAAAAAAGTACATACCTAAAAAACTTACACATAAATATAATAAAATATTTACAAGATCTATATGAAAAAAAGTACAAACCTCTGGTGAAAGATATCAAAGAATATCTAAATAGAGAGATCTTCCATGTTCATGAATAGGGAGACTCAATATTGTTTAGATGCCAGATCTTTCCAACTCTGTCTATAAATTCAACACAATTCAAATAAAAATCTCACAAGTTATTCTGTGGATACTGAAAAAAATAATTCCAGTGTTTATATGGAAAGACAAAAGACTCAGACTAACCAATACGATCCCTAACTTTAAACTTACTGTAAAGCCATAGTAATGAAGATGGGATGATATTGGTAAAATAGTCAACAGATTGATCAGTAGAACACAGCTGAGAGCCCAGAAATAGACCCTCACAAATATAGTCAACTGACAAAGGGACAAAGGCAATTCAACGGAGAAAAACAGTCCTTTTGATAATAATACAGGGATAACTAGACACCCATGTCTTAAGAATGGGAGATAATATCTAAACTAAAACCTTTCCAAAGTTTGAATGACTGGTGTTAGACTTCTTGGGGAGCAATTATTTATTTATTTATTTAGAGACGAAGTCTCCCTCTGTAGCCCAGGCTGGAGTACAGTGTGAACTCACCTCACTGCAACCTCCGCCTCCCAGGTTCAAGCGATTCTCATGCCTCAGCCTCCCAAGTCACTGGGATTACAGGCTTGTGCCACCACACCTGGCTAATTTTCTTGTATTTTTAGTAGAAACAGGGTTTCACCATGTTGGCCAGGCTGGTCTCGAACTCCTGATCTGCCTGCCTCGGCCTCCCAAAGTGCTGGGATTACAGGTGTGAGCCACCGTGCCCAGCCAAAGAGAGCAATTTTAGGAGGGAGGTGTGGGGAGTAACCACTGGGCACCAGAAGTTGTTTTGTTCTGTTTGTGTGTGGTTGGGAAGGAAATGTCAGTGGAAAAAGGAATGCAGAAATGGATTTTTCTTTGCACCCTATCCTACTAAGCTGCACCTCTGCCTTACCCCTTTCTTGTGACAGCATCTTTTATGACTCCATTAATTCCAGAAAGCCTCACCCCACAAAGCTCTTCTGGCATCCTTTTCACCTAGGCAAGCAGGTAAGGTGCTGCCCAGCACACACAACCCTGGAATCCTGTTATTGTCCCAACTCAGTCTGATCCTTGGCTGGCTGTGATGTGCTGGGATTCCTCAGGACCCCTTTCTGGGTTGGATGCAAACCAAGGGTGACTGACTCATGCTAAGGAGCCTGCACTGCCTTCTCAGAGCACAGCTCCACCCTCCAGGACTTCACTCTGCTTCTGTTTGGGCAGGGTCTGCCCACTGCTCCTTATCTTGGTGCCACAGTAGATCTTTGGTATTCAGGTTAATTAATCTCACCCAAGCGTGCCCTTTGCTTCAGAGCAGTATTTCTCACACTTGGCTTTAACAGAACATCAGGTCCAGGCGTAAAGGCAATACAAATGAGGTCTATTTATCCACCCACAAAACTGCCTTTCCCTCCAGAAACAGCAGGCTGACAGAGATATGCCTACTGTCATTCTGATTCCTTCAGTCCTGAGGTCATGAATAGTAAAATATGCAAACCAGCCACCCTTGCCTGCCATTGGTCAATAATCTATTACCAAATAAAATCTTACCTGGAGTCTTCCTATCAACTCCATGTGAACAGAGCGCTGTTCTAAACCTTAATTAAACCCACATTGTTCTGGGTGGTATCTCTCCAGGCAAAGCTGTCCTTTGAAATTCAGATTCCTTGCACAAATGCATTCTGGCATGACACTCCCCGTTGCAAGGGTGCTAGTCCAGCTATCTGAGAATAAATTATGCGTTTGTCCAGGGTACAGAAAGCTACTGGAAAGGGGATTTTCCGTTTAGCTTTTGTATCACTCAACTCTCTCTACACTGGAAATTGACCCCAATTCACTATTTGCATTTATAGATCACAGGGCTAAAACAAAATTGTTAGTTTTCTCCTCGCAAAAAGAAAAAAAAAATTCCCTGTAAGATTTTAGCTGATGTGACAAATAAGAGAAACCTGGGGACATGCTGAAGTCTAAAGTTGTTGCTCACTTTCATCATTGCCTGAGTTTTCCCAAGCAGTTTTTGAAGCCTGAGGAACTAAGTTTTCTTAAAAGAGTAAATGTCTCACAGAGGGATCACCCTTACACCTTGGATGTTGAGACTTTGTACTTCTGGAACTAAAGCAGTTACCACCGTGCTGGGCATTGGGGGTAGGGCCAGGGCTAGGGTGTTCTAACCTCAGGAGGGCTCACAGTTTGGGGACACTCTTTATATCTTTGGCGACCCCATTTTTTCAAGCCCAAAATGAGGCCAGGTGATCTGGCAAGTTTTGTGTTTCTAACATTGTGACATGCCCCAGAATGATATTTCATCAGGGAAAACCTCCTAGGCTCAGGCAACTGGAGCCCCTGGGCTAGACCCCACACTTTGGGGGACCCATCTGACCTTTTCTAGCCATGTTCGTCCTCACAGGGCCAGGAGTCCTGGAGCTGAGGGCAAAGTTTCACCTGAAGATCAGTTCCCCTTTTAGACGTCGATCCTAAGGAGCAGCTGCTTGCAAGAGAGTGGGGGCTGTACAATTACACATCTCCTAATGAGGCTGGAGGACCCTCAAGGTGCAGAAAGGAGGGGAAGGGAGGTGACTGCACACAGGGAGGTGACTGCACACAGGGGTGGCAGGTCCTTTTGCTAGAGAGGCAGGCCTCTTGACTTAGACCTTCAATGAACTGCCTCTTTTGAAAACAATAAAATCATATGAAATAAAAACGACACCAGAAAACTCAGCTTAAAGAGCACTGTAGAACAGCCTGAGGCCTTTGTACCAATGGTGCGTCCAAGATGAATTTGGAGGGACAAGTCCAGGCCAGCCCTACACAAAACTGCAAAGGAGGCAATGAGGGACATCACCACGCCCTGCCTTTCTCTCACCCCTTCCCCTCTTGGGGCTCCTGGCTTTCTTCTGAAGCTTCTCGTGTCTGTTTCCCTCACTCACTCACCTGGCTGTCGGAGGTTCCTGCCAAGTGGGAACCGGTCCTCAAGGTGTTGACTGAACGATGTCTTGAGGTGTGGTGTCCTCACAGTCTTTACATTGAGAAAGGGATTTGTGCTTCAGCCTCAACTCTACTCAGACCTGTAAAATAGCTAAGTACTCAAGAAGACCCTCATCCTTCTTTAGAAGGGAGTGGGGAGCCCACACGTCTGAGAAGATGCTTCAGAAACCAGAGGCCAGGTTGGTGGGAGGTCACGTCCAGGTTGGGGGTCCCTATGGGGAGGCAACTGGCAGGCTCAGCAGGAGCCCACTGCAGGGATGGGAAACTTCCCAGAAAAGGGGGCCCCCAGCACCAACATCCCACAAAAGGGAGAAGGGTCTGGACGAGTGACCTGGGTCTCTTCTCGTTAAGAAAACACCATCTTGCTTGATAAAATATAAATCAAAATAGCACCTGTAGGGTGGACACTAGTGGAGGTCTCTCAGGTGGGCCAGAGGAGAGAGGGCCTTTTGGGAAAGAGTCCCATTGCTCTTAAAAGACCACCACAACCAGTGTGCCATGCCCCTTCCACCTCCCAACCATGGCCAAATAACTGTTAGGCTGATTCTCCCTTGCATGGCAGCAGCACAGTGAGAACGTTCATCTCAGAATTCACTCAGTCCCAGGGCGGTGTTTCTCCAGGTGTGGACTTCAGAATACCACCAGGTCAGAACCACCTGGAGCCCTCTCCAGACCTACTGAGTTAGAATCCCTAGGTCAGTGGCTCGCAGACCAGGGGCCGCAGAGCAGGGGCCGCAGAGCAGCAGCATGAGCATCACCTGGGGACGTGTTAGGAACAGCCTCTAATTCTCAGGCCCCACCCCAGACCTTTTGAATCAGAAGTTCTGGGTGTGGGAACTGGAAACATGTGCTTTGCCAGCCTCCAGGGGATTCTGATGCAGAGCAGTGGCCAGGGGTCAGCCCCAGCAAGTTCAAGGAACTCCCCAGGTGCTTCTGACACATGGGTAAATTGAAAAAAAGTAGAAATTAGGGGGGAAACAAACAGAAAGTCCCAGGAGTCAAGAGAATCTGACTTGGGATTTATGAGACATGCTCTGGGTCCACAGCCCCCTTCAGGGCCTTGGCAAGCCTGACCTCTTCTCATTCTTCTCTCCCTTCACACGTGAGATGCTACTGTTAACACTCTACTAACAATGGGTCCTTTTAAAGCTGAAACCCTTTAGGTCCACCCCAGGAAAGACCAATCCCTTGCTTATACCTACCTGTGGCTTGCCCTCTTTGTTCTGTTCCTTTCTGCTTATAAGTCTCTTTCCTGATAGATGATTCTGGAGAGAAAACAGTATTGGAGACTGCTGACTGGAAAAGTAGCTCCTAATACCATCTTTGCATGAGCTCTCTGGAATAACCAAATGTTCTAGATTCTGGATTTGATATTTTGACATCTTGGAGCCTGGCTGATGGTAGAGGCACAGCCCCTCTCAGAATTAGCCAGTTCCCAGAGACAGTACAGGATTCATTTACAAACACACCTTTCACATTCCAGCCAGCCAGTCCAGAGCCCACACCTCCAGCCACCTCCTTTATTGGGCTCTCACACTCAAGGCCACCAGTTACCAGTCCCAGTCAGTCCAGGGCCAGGTACCAGACAACTAAGGCAGTTCTACGGCCCACAGCCTGCTGAAATTTTCCAAGTCGGCCAATCCTAAGCCTGCCTCACCTGTTCCTTCTCACAATAAAGCCTTCTGCCCACAGCTTCCCCCTTTCCCTCTGCCTCCTGACTGACCTGATGCTTCCCTGTGTGGCCCAGTGTGCCCGTTCCTCCTGGGAACTGTGAGTAATAAACTATCTCTTCAATGTCCATCATCTCCTGGTCTGTTGACCTCACCGTACCTGAATAAAACCTACATTTTCAAGCACCCTCTGTCTTCTCTTAGGAAGGAAGTGGGTATCCCTGGAGACATTAAGCTTTGGGCTGATCTTAAGACATCTGGCGTGGAGGTGTGGGAAGGGCTGTGCCACCAACCATGTTGCGAGCAGACTAGGACTGCAACAACTGCCTTCTTCAGAAGCACAGCTCCCCCTCTCCCAGGAATTTTCCTGACAGAGTCTTCCCTTTGTCTCCACAGAAGAAAAGGGAGTGAAGGGGCAGCAGCTGAGTGAGCACAGGTGGGGAGATGGTTAGGAGATCTGATGCCAGGGTCAGTATGCCTCATGCAGGCCTACTCCTCCACTAACTGCCTAAGAGATCCTGGACAGCACCTCCCAGAGTAAGCCAATTCCTAGAGGCAGTACAGGACTCACCTGCAAACACACTCTACTCACTTACATCTGCTTGTGTCACTGTTTTCTTAACTGCAAAATGGGGATTTAACCCGACCTGCTTCATGTAAGGAATAAAAGAGATAACATACACAGGGCTCCAGGACTGGGTACAGCCCATGGAGACACTTCATGAGTGGTTAGCTATGAGCGAGGTGCACATTAGCCCTGTCCCAGCAATCTCCTCATCCTCGTGTCATCACCACCAGGAAGCCTTTAACTTTAGAGACTAAGAATCTGAAGTATCACTTATTGGTGTGTAAAACTATGCTGTCACTGATGCAACGGTTTGATGGATTAATTTGGGGAGGTAGAGGGCCACCTGAGATGGCCCCTTGAATGGAAGATGTTCTATTCTTTGCTTCCCCATCCTTTGAATGCCATTTTTTTCTTAACAGCAGTGCTTTTCAAAGTGTGGTCCCTGGACCAGCAACGTCAGCATCACCTTAGATCTTGTTAGAAATGCAAATTCTTGGGCCTACTAAACCAGACACTCTGGGTTTGGAGTCCAGTAACCCATAGCCTAACAAGCCCTACAGAAGATTCTGATGCATACTTGCTATGAACTGAATATTTGTATCTCTCCAAAATTCCTGTGTTTAAGTCCTAACCCCCAATGTGAGGTATTATGAGGTGGGGCCTTTGGGAGGCTCTGCCTTCATGAATGGGATTTGCCCACAGGAAAGAGGCCCAAGACAGTCCCCTTGCCTCTTCCACCATGTGACGATGCAGCAAGCTGTGCATCTATGAACCAGGGAACAGGCTCTCGCCGGACATCAAATGTGCCAGTACCTTGATCTTGGACTTTCCAGCCTCCAAAACTGTGAGCAATAAATTTCTATTGTTTTTAAGCCACCCACTCAATGGCAATTTTTTGCAATAACAGCCTGAACAGAGTAAGACAACACTCAAGTTTGAGAACTACTGCTTTATCACAGTGGAACCACCCATGCAACGCTGGATCCGGAGCTAGCTAGGGAATAGGGCAACTTCCTGAGGCGTTTGGAATCCAATTTCTAATCAATGGAGCATAGAATAAATAAAGTCAATATGGCCACATCTGAAACCGGCTGTCCCTAGGCCCACACAATTTATATCATCCCTGCGGGTGATGAAAAACTTTCCGGCCAGGCGCGGTGGCTCAAGTCTGTAATCCCAGCACTTTGGGAGGCCGAGATGGGCGGATCACGAGGTCAGGAGATCCAGACCATCCTGGCTAACACAGTGAAACCCCGTCTCTACTAAAAAAATACAAAAAAACTAGCCGGGTGAGGTGGCGGGCACCTGTAGTCACGGCTACTCGGGAGGCTGAGGCAGGAGAATGGCGTGAACCCGGGAGGCGGAGCTTGCAGTGAGCTGAGATCTGGCCACTGCACTCCAGCCTGGGCGACAGAGTGAGACTCCGTCTAAAAAAAAGAAAAGAAAAGAAAAGAAAACTTTCCACCTACCATGTCTTCAGCTTGTCCATTGGCCACTTCTTCAAAGGGCTCCCTTGCCCGCCAAGGCCTGATCAGTGCTGTCTCAGCACCTGCAAAAGGGTTTAAGGCAGGGAGGTAGGGACGAGAGTTTGCTTCCGATAGGGGTATTTGTCCCTGGTGGGGCAGCGTTCCTTATCAGAGACTGCTTCAAACAACATTATTGATAATAACACATCCCCTCAAAGGCACGAAGAGAGTCTGTCCATCTTAGTTTGTACTGCCCATAACAAAGGACTATAGAGTGGGTGGCTTATCAACAACAGAAATTTATTTCTTACAGTTCTGAAGACTGGGAATCCAAGATCAGAGGGCCAGCATTGTCATGTTCTGGTGAGGGCCCTCCTCTGTGTTGCAGACTGCCGACTTCCCATTGTATCTTCACAAGATGGAGAGAGGACCAGAGAGCTCTCTCCTTCATAAGGGCACCAGTCCCATTCATGAGGACGCCACCCTCATGACCTAATCACCTCCACAAAGGCCCCATCTCGAAATACCAACACATTGGGGATTAGAATTCAACGTCAGAACAGGCCAGGGCTTGTATAGTACTGTCATGTAAAGCAAAGCACACAAAATCCACATAAACTGCTGAGAAAGAGATCTATTTGGAATGCAAATGAAGCATGTCCTCAGGTCTACACAGGTAAACATGGAAGACACCTGGGAGAGTTTAGCTCTGGAAATTGAGGGAGGTGTAGCTACAGTTGCATTTCTGAGACATCGCAGGAAAACTCTTTTCCCATTGATTGAGACCTCCACTCTCAGCCCCTCTATTTCCTGCCTTCTTGCACCCTTGCCTACCCCTCCTGCCCTAGCTCAGACATGGTACATCAATTTCAGCCATATTTGCCAGTATCCCCTACCCCAGTTCTCCTCAAACTTGGACCCCAGACCAGTTAAACCAGAATGTCTGTATTGGGGTTGAAGCCTCAGCATACCTTTTAAGTTCCCCAGGTGATTCCTATGTGCAGCCAAGTTGGAGGACCAGGGCTCTACTCTGCGCTTCCTTCACACCTGCCACAGGCACCAACTCTCCAATAATTGCAGTGTCTGCCTCCTCAACACCTGTCCCTGGCCACAGAGCCCAGTGGCTCTGGACAAACCACACCCTCTCACGCTCACCTCCCTCAGTTCCTCCTGGGCCCGCTAAATTCCAGTGTGCAGTTGCCCATCACTCCCCCATTTTCCATACAGGTTATGTCCAAACTTTTCCACCCTCCTCAAACGCTTCTGTCTTCTGTTCAGCATACCGTTCCTCAGGGACCTCACCTAATGCCCGCCACCCCACTTATGGATTTACTGCCCCATTCTTTCTGCCACCCTCTCATCACAGTGAAAGGCTTATTCCCAGTTCTGCCCAAGACTAACCCCCTTTCTAGGTTCTTTTCTTTTCTTTTTCAGATGGAGTCTCACTCTGTCACCCAGGCTGGAATGCAATGGTGCAATCCCGGCTCACTGTAACCTATGCCTCCCGGGTTTAAATGATTCTCCTGCCTCAGCCTCCCAAGTAGCTGGGATTACAGGCACCCGCCACTAAGCCCAGCTAATTTTTGTATCTTTAGCAGAGACAAGGTTTCACCATGTTAGTCAGGCTGGTCTCGAACTCCTGACCTCAGATGATCTGCCCGCCTCATCCTTCCAAAGTGCCGTAATTGCAGGCATGAGCCACCGCGACCAGCCCCCTTTCTAGGTTCTAATCCCCTTCCCAGACTGTCGCATCTGCTTCAGTTACCCCTTCTTTCTTTGGTTTTCACCTCTTCCTCTGGACGGACTTTCCCAGCAGTATTTAAACACGCTCAAGCTTCTACCATCAGTGCTATTTTTAGATGTCCATCACATTCTGTCTCTCCCTGATCAAACTCTTCCACAGCACCTTGTCAGCACTTAGAATAGAAAGTCTGTCTGCAGGAAACACAGACTCTTTGGTCTGGGTGTGATGGTTAGTTTTATGTGTCAACTTGACTGGATCACAGGGTACCTAGATATCTGTTTAAACATAATTTTGGTGTGTCTGTGAGGGTGTTTCTGGGAGAAATTAACATTTGAGTCAGTAGACTGAGTGAAGCAGATAGTCCTCCCCAAGGTGGGTGGGCACCGTCCATTCCATGGAGGGCCTGCCTGCGTAGAGCATAACGACAGAGGAAAGAGAATTTGCTCTTTGTCTGCTTGCTTAAGCTAGGACATCACTCTTCTTCCCTCAGACAAAAACTTTCACTATCAGCTCTTTTGATCTAAGACCTCTGGACTTGGACTGGAATTTATACCACTGGCTGTCTTAGGTCTCCAGCTTGCAGATAGCAGATTGTGGGACTTCTCAGCCTCCATAATCAAGTGAGCCAATTTTGCCTAAATCTCATATATAAATATATATAACCTGACTGTTGCACTGGACATGCCATACAAATATCTCTTCGTCTCAGAAACCTGACATGACAGGCATTTTTCAGGCCCCCTGGGCTCTTCCATGAGGGTTAGGAACACAAGTGTCCCCTGTTCTTAGACCCTAAACTTATCCACGCAATTCCATCTCCATCTCTCCAACCACCAATCTTGCCCCTTCTTGGGGACTCATAGCAGCATCTAATCCTCTGGTTTCCTCTCTGACTCTTCTCCTTCCCTTGGTCCAGGAATATATATCTAGGCCTGGATGGGGAGGAACTGTTAGGAGGAGTCTAGTTCTGGCTGGTGATATAGTTTTCCAAATGGATCATGAGTCTTTGATGGTTTTGAAATCCAAAAGGCAATAATTCTTTCCTTGTCTTTTCATTCTACTATTTTATCCCTTCTCTAAAGTAACAAAATAAAATGAGTAGTTAGCTGATAGGTAGAAAGATATATATAGAGGAAAACAAGCATCTTTTCATATTTCAAAATATCTTTCTCACCTCATGGGTTTAATAACATAGCCAATAATAGATCTTAATATTATCTAAATCAGAGCTAATGAACGGAAACTGTGGTCAAAGAACAGTGTGATGACACATTTGGGAGTGACAGCGATTGCTTGGGCCAGTAGGGGTAGATGTTTTGTGTAGGAGCACCGTCAAAGTTGATGCAATGGATACAACCAAATCCTTCATGATTTCCAGGAGACTGCTGGCTGTCTACAGTATCTGATCTCCTTTTCTCCATACTAATGTTAGCATTTTTAACTGAGCACATGGCCACCCAGAACAAAGAATGCATTTTCCAGCCTCTTTTGCAGCTAGACTTAACTTTGATAGTTCTGGTAGATGGAATGTGAGCATGTGTTACATAGAGTTCATAGAAGCTTTCCTTAGAGACAATGATAGCGTGAGTATGGCTGTGCTTTGCCTCTTTTCCACTTTCCGTCTTCATGCTGGCTAGACTCTAGACGCAATGGTTGGAGCTAAAGCAATATTTGTGAACCATAAGGTGGCAGCCACATATTGATGATCATGCAGAATTAGGAGAGAAGGAACCTGGGTCCCTGCTAATCATGGAGCTGCAACAGCAACCTTGGCCTACCTACATTTACCTGAAAGGGAAATAAATTTCTGTCTTGCTTAAAATCCTACTACTTTGGATTTTCTGTCCTGTGTAGCCGAACCTAATTCTAACATATAATGTAGCACCAGGAATGGGATTCTGAAGATAGTTTAGTTCAATAAACTTTTGCTGTGAAGCAAAAATCAGTGAGGACTCAGGATTGCAGTTTGGAAAGCTGGTGACTCCTGTTATTTCAACTGCAAAACAGTTAGCACAACCATCAGCTGTGAGCAGTGCCGTACCACGGCACATCGGAGCCAAAGGCAGAAGGAAAAATAAACAACACCGAACTGTCTTTATTTAAAATTTTGATATTTTATCCATCATATTTTGCATTAATTTTATTGTTTTAAAATCACATTAAAATATTATTTATCTTGATTACCGAGGTGCTTTCTGTGCCCCTTTAACTTTTGCACCTGAGGTGAGTATTTCACATATTAGCTCAGTTTCAGCCCTGCTGGGATGTGATGTATGGGAGGTTATACCACATCCCAGCCAAGGGCATACCCGTAAGAGAGATCGAGAATACTTATTTGTGTTGTCACTTCTGACTACCTTCCACAAAGTCCTATAAGAGAGAAGCTACCTCTGATTATAGCTAGTTTATCTACAGGCAGAGATGAAATTGAGGCTGTTTATGCCGGTGTTTTGCAATCTAAATTCACTGAGAGTTAGTCATTTAGACCTCCTCAGCTGAAAAACATCAACTGCTTCTGCAGCCCAAACGAATGTTATTATAAGCAGTGATTTCAAAGTGACAGCCTGTGGTCACATGTCTTTTTAAAGCAACTTCCTTTAGGTTATCTCTGCTGGACAACAGCAGCTTCTCCAGCAGCAAAGTCAAATTAAGGATTTTGTCTTCCCGCTTAATGCTATGTGTCAGATGGCCTCAAAGGAGCCACCATGGAGTTGAAAGAGAGGTAGGTGGGTAGAGCACAGAGGCTGTTAATTCAGACTAGATCAGGCATGTTCAGCGTGGGATGGCCGTAGATAGAGGCTGCTCATTCAGTCTTTAGGTTAAACACTTTGTCTAGACAGATATTCAAATGTGGTTGTTTGCACAAGAAACCAGCTGAAGCCAGATAGGTGAAAAGCTTAAACTTTTGAGGAACTTACATCACTAGGCTGACCTGATTTACAAAGCTGACCTGAAATAGCCTGAATTAGTCAAACTTTGAGCAGCTCTATGACCCCCAGAGCTGGTCCAGCTGGAGGTGTGTGCAACCCACGAAAAGCACACATATATATGTGTGTGTGTGTGTGTGTGTGTGTGTGTGTATATATATATATATATATATATATATAGTCTCTGCCTTTAGTTCCTGGCACAGAGCTCCCAGTTTCTTAGAATTTCCAGGGGGGTAGGAGCATTTTTTGATCTAATAAGATGACTTTTCCTGGCCTTCTGCATGGGGGCTGGTCACTAGACAAACCGAGCCATGATTAGAAGCTTGAAACTTTCAGTCCCACCCTCTCATCCTCTTTCATTTCCCTCCCTTTCTTTCTCCAGAAAAGGGAGAGGAGCTGGAGATTGAGTTAATAATTGATCATGACTACATGATGCAGCCTTCATAGCAATCCCTAAACTATGGGGTTTGCAGAGCTTCCAGGTTGGTGAACACGTGAAGGTGCTGGGAAGGTGGTAAACCAGAAAAGGCCATGGAAGGTCGGCACCCCTCCCGCATACCTTACCCTATGTACTTCTTTATCTGTCTCTATTATTTGTATTCTTTAGTAAATAATAAGCCAATAAATGTAAACAAGTGTTTCCCTGTGTTCTGTGAGCCTTCTTAGCGAATTATTGAACCCAAGGAAGGGTTGTGGGAACCCTGATTTGTAGCATCAGTCAGAAGTAAAGGTGATAACATGGCACTTAAGATTGGTGTCTTAGGCCGGGCACGGTGGCTCAAGCCTGTAATCCCAGCACTTTGGGAGGCCGAGACGGGCGGATCACGAGGTCAGGAGATCGAGACCATCCTGGCTAACACGGTGAAACCCCGTCTCTACTAAAATACAAAACTAGCCGGGCGAGGTGGCGGGCGCCTGTAGTCCCAGCTACTAGGGAGGCTGAGGCAGGAGAATGGCGTAAACCCAGGAGGCAGAGCTTGCAGTGAGCTGAGATCCGGCCACTGCACTCCAGTCCGGGCGACAGAGCCAGACTCCACCTCAAAAAAAAAAATAAATAAATAAATAAATAAATAAATAAAATAGAACATATTAGTTTAGGCTGGGCTTGGTGGCTCACGCCTGTAATCCCAACACTTTGGGAGGCTGAAGCAGGTGGATCACCTAAGG
>NW_016814432.1:586942-589913 GCF_001698545.2 Rhinopithecus bieti | reverse complement strand
AAAAAAAAAAAAAAAAAAAAAAAAAAAAGATTGGTGTCTGACGTGATGGGCAGCCTTGTGGGACTGAGTCCTTAACCTGTGGGGTCTGCACTAACTCTAGTTAGTGTCAGAACTGAACTGAATTGTAGGACACCCAGTTAGTGTTCACAGAAAATTGGAGAATGCCTTGGTGGGGAAAAACACACCTTCATTATTTCAGTGATCAGAAATGTTCTGTCGTGAGTGTGAAGAAATGCTAGTATAATTTATTTCACACATTTTGAAAATTCTAGCACATTTTCAAGAGTAAGAGAAAATTTTTTTCAATAGCATATTCATTGCTTTTTCTGTAAAAAGTAATCAACAATAGCCACACAGTCTTTATTACTGAATTAAATGAGAAATGCATATAGAAATTCTTAGGAAATTTCAAAGCTTGGTATAAGCAGAAGGATTTTATGTAATGTGGGTTCACAAGTTAATGGCTAACTCAAAATCAAGACTTTTTTACAATTGAATATCAACCCCTGCAAAATATACTTGAACTACCAAAAAAAAAAAAATCACACCAACAATTTTTGGCCAATAGACCAGCTATTGTGCTCTTCGGTAAACTCACTAAAACAGAGGGATTTATTGATATTCCTTCTTTGCTAAACAGAATATTCTGGGAACACAGGCAGAAAAGATAAATAAATATGTGTTCTGATAGAGGGGTTGAAACAAATGTGGAATTAAAGGCCATCAGAACAAAGTCAATAATGAGACGATGATGATTCCACATATGCCAGTTAAGCGTTTCAAGATGCATCAGATGCATTAACTATCACTGGCCAATTCACAAGACACTAATTCTGGGTACCTGCCAACCTAATTAGATATTTTTGTTTCTCCGAGAGATAATTACAACATGCTTATCATGTATTATATACACATTGAGACTAGGTTCATTTGAAAATATACTAATACATATCCTGGGGTTCATTGAACTTGGAGAACATTTTCCTCTTTAAATGAGGTACTTTCAGAACTCTACAAGGAAAGTTACAAAACACTGATGGAAGAAACAGAAGAGGACACAAATAGAAAGACATCCCATGCTCATGGATCAGAAGAATTAATATTATTAAAATGACCATACTGCCCAAAGCACTCTACAGATTCAATGTAATCTCTATCAAAATACTAATATCACTTCTCACAGAAACAGAAAAACAATGCTAAAATGTATACAGAACAACAACAGCAACAACAACAACAAAAATCCAGAATCGTCAAAACCATTCTGAACAAAAAGAACAAAGCTGGAGGCATTACACTATGTGCCTCAAAATATATTACAAGGCAATAGTAACTAAAACAGCGTGATATCGGTATAAAAACAGAGCATTGACCAATGGAATAGAATAGAGAGTTCAGAAATAAATCCACGAATTTACAGCCAACTGTTTTTTGACAACGGTGCCAAGAACATACATTGGGGAAAGAACACCCTCTTCAATACATGGAGATGGGAAAATTGAATATCTATATGCAGATGAGTAAAATTGGGCCCCTCTCTCTTAGTACATGCAAAAATCAACTCAAAATAAATTAAACTTAAATGTAAGACTAAAAACTGCAAAACTACTAGAAGAAAACAGAGAGAAAACACATTAGGACATTGGTCTAGGCAAATATTTTATGGCTAAGAACTCAAAAGCACAATGAAAACAAAAACGGACAAATGAGACTATTTTAAATGAAAAAGCTTCTGCACAGCAAAGGAAACAGTCGATAGAGTGAAGAGTCAACCGGTTGAATCGGAGAAAACATTTGCAAATTATTCATCCAGCAAGGGACTAGCATCCAGAATATATAAGAAACTCAAACAACTCAACAATAAAAAACAAAAGCAAAACAAAACAAAAAACAAATAACCCCATTAAAAAGTAAGCAAAGGTCATCAATAAACATTTCTCAAAAGAAGACACAAATGGCCTACAGACACATGAAAAAATTGCTCAAATCACTAATCATCAGGGAAATGCAAATTAAAGCCATTATGAGATATTATCTTATTCCAGTTAAAATGGCTATTACTAAAAAGACAAAAAGTAACAGATGCTGGCAAGGATACAGAGAAAAGGAAATTCTTATACATTGTTGGTGGGAATGTAAGTTACTACAACCACTATGGAAAACAGTATGGCGTTTTCTCGAAAAACTAAAAATAGAACTACCGTACAATCCACTGGGCCCCTATCCAAAGGAAAAGTAATCTGTGTGGTAAAGGGATAGCTGCACTCACATGTTTATTGCAGCACAATTCAGAGAGGCCAAGAAATAGAATCAACCTAAGTGTACATCAGTGGATGAATGGATGAAGAAAATATGGTTTATATATACAATGGAATACTATTCAGCCATTAAAAAGAATAAAAGCATGTATTTTGCAGGAACATGAATCAAACTCGAGGTCATTATGTTAACTGCAATAAATCAGACACAGAAAGACAAATTTCACATGTACTCACTCAACTAAAAAAGGTGACTTCATGGAGGCAGAGAGAAGAATGATAGATACCACATGCTGAGAAGAGTATGTGAATGGGAGTGGGGATGGAAAGATGGTCAACGGGTACAAACATACAGTTAGATGGAAGGTATATGTTCTAATGTTTCATAGCAGAGTCAGCTGACTATAGTTGGCAACGAAGTATTGTCTATTTCAATGTAACTAGAAGAGGCCAAGCCCAGTGGCTCATGCCTATAATCCCAGCACTTTGGGAGGCTGAGGCAGACAGATTACTTGAACTCAAGAGTTCAAGACCAGCCTGGGCAACAAGGCAAAACCCCATCTCTACAAAATATACAAAAAGTACCATATGTGTTGGCATGCATCTGTCATCCCAGTAACTCAGGAGGCTGAGGCATGAGGATTGTTTGAATCTGGGAGGCCAAAAATCACACCACTACACTCTAGCCTGGGCTACAGTGTGAGACTCTGTCA
>NW_016814432.1:558144-586592 GCF_001698545.2 Rhinopithecus bieti | reverse complement strand
AAAAAAAAAAAAAAAAAAAAAAAGAGGAGCTAGAAGAGAGAACTTTTTTAAAATAGTGAAACAATTTTTTTTTTTTTAATTTCCATAGTGTTTTGGGGAACAGGTGATATTTGGTTACATGAGTAAGTTCTTTATCAGTAAGTTGTGAGATTTTGGTGCATCCACCACCCAAGCAGCATGCATGGGACTCGATTTGTAGTCTTTTATCCCTCACTTCCTTCCCACCTTTTTCCCTAAGTCCCCAAAGTCTATTGTGTCATTCTTATGCCTTTGCATTCTCATAGTTTAGCTCCCACTTATGAGTGAGAACATACGATGTTTCATTTTCCATTCCTGAGTTACTTCACTTAAAATGATAGTCTTCAGTCAGGTGCGATGGCTCACACCTGTAATCCCAGAACTTTGGGAGGCCGAGGTGGGCGGATCACAAGGTCAGGAGCCTGACCAACATGTTGAAACCCCGTGTCTACTAAAAATCCAAAAATTAGCCAGGCATGGTGGTGTGCGCCTATAATCCCAGCTACTCGGGAGGCTGAGGCAGGAGAATCACTTGAACCGGGGAGGCAGAGGTTGCAGTGAGCCGACATTGCGCCACTGAACTCCAGCCTGGGAGACAGAGTGATACCCTGTCTTAAACAAACCAAAAAAAAGCCATGAAATTTTCTACCATGTTGAATGTGGCTTTTTCTTCATCAAGCATTCCATTGGTTGCAATAGACCTTTGACTAATTTTCAGAGATTCTATACAGTTATTTTAGCCTGTCTCTAGGAGTTTGTTCTTGTTGTTGCTGTTGTTATTCTCTTAGTGTTTCTGGGGAAAACAAGGGCCTGAAGCTTACTAGTACACCATCGTGCTAACACTACTTCCTTACATTAATTTTAATAAACTCTTTATTTTAGAATAGCTTTGGATTTACAAAAAAAATGCAAAGAGAATTCACGTATATCAGTTTCAGTTTCTTGACATTCACAGAGGTTTGTTGGGATCTGGATACTAAAGAAAGTTATATGGAAAGACAGGAAAAATGGTCAGAGAAAGGGAAGCAAGCACAAAATGCTATAGCAATAAAAACCCCAAATTCTCAGTAACTTTGAATAGCAAAGGTTTATTTCTTGTTCAGGGTACAAGTCCAACCAGGTTAGCGCACGAATGCTATTCATCACTCATGAACACTCATGGTCCCAGACTGACAGCACAGCTATTACCTCACATGTTACTGGTCATCGTGACAAGAGGAAGTGAGGTAAAGGCTCTGCATCTTAAAGCTTTTTTTTGCCCATTTCACGGGCCAATAAAAGTCTCATGGCCAGGACTCACTTCAATGGGGGAAATTTTAATTCTACCGTGTGCCTGAAGTCAGAGAGCTAGAAATGTTAGAGCTGGAGCTACTGGTAATGACAAGGTCTAGGCTGTGTCCTTAGGAATGAACAGACCAGATTGGATGAAGGACAAAGCCACTGAAGGAGAGTAGGTCAAGAAAATGAGAGTTCAGAGTGTGAAACAGATTACCTACATGCGTCTTTAAATCATTAGAAATTAAGACAAGGGTAACGTTGGATAGAATAACAGAAAACCCAGAGTTAAAATTAATAAGAAATAAGATGGGTTACCCTAGGGGTCACTAAATGACTGTGACCATGAAGTCCATAGGGTCAGGATAGGATATTCAAAGCTGGAATGTTTTAGGGAGGGGGAAGAAGGGAGAATGGTCTGAGAGAAAAATGAGTACTAAGAAAGACATCCAGGCCATCTCCAGACTCACAAATCAAAGGGCTATAGGAGAGAAAATAGCCACCACTTAAAGGACTGCAGGAAAAACAGGGTCCTCAGAGGAAACCCAGGTTTCCTTAGAGCAAGAAAGTGAAGGATGTTCAGAGAAGAGGTGTAAAATATAAAAGATTTTGCTGCATGAGTTTCAGAGGACACAGTGCCAGGGTTGCATCTGTTATGGAGGAATGGGAGGTAGACATAAAAGAATGTGCTGAGCTATGTGGGCATTTAAGCAAAGGCGATGAGGGGTAACGTGGGAGTCTCAGGCCTCTGATGGAAACTGAAGTAAACACACATAATGGTCATCACAAGATTAGTCATGATGGACCTGAGAAAATAGCAATGGCAAAGCTGTAAATTAAGAAATATAGAGGAAAGTGTGTCATAGCTCCCTCTACAGAGGTGGGCAGTCGAAGTCCAAACACACACATCTCTCTTGATGCCTGTGGATGAAAGGAAGATGGTATGGGAGGCCAGGTCCTACACTGAGCAATCATGGAAAACGCTTTCTTCTCTGCCCACAGACTGGTCAGCTACAACTGGCCTGGCCTGAAGACAAGGCTAAAGAATTACAAAGGAAGCTGTATCCAAAGTGGACACCATTGCCTCTAACAGAAAGAAACTCAAATGTTACATTTAACAAAAAATATGTGACAATTTTTATATATAGTTCCATTAAAATGCTGTTGGGGTTTTGATATTTATGTGTTATAGTAGAAGTTCTTTTCTTACTCCCGCATTCTTTCCAGTGAAATAGAAATGTAAGGGCATCAATGGAGGAGGAGAGAGATGGGACAAAACAGTTGATATTGAGTCTTTTTATCCATGAACATTGTATCACCCTCTGTCTATTTCACTCTTTTTTTCCAATAAGATTTAACAGTTTCTGTATAAAAGTCCTAAACACTTTTTGTTACATTTATTCCTAGATAATTTATATTTTGTTACTATTTCAAGTGTACCTTTTGAAAATGACTTTTGTTTTACTTACTGCTGGTTTATAAAAGTGCATTTGATTTTTGCATATTGTTCTCTATTCTAGCCACTTTGATAAACTCTCATTAATTCTGACAATATTTTTCTGTAAGTTCTCTTGAGTTTTCTACGTAGACAGTCATATCACCTGCAAATAATGACTTTTGTTCCTTCTATTCCAAAGCTTATGTCTTCTATTAGGTTTTCTTTCTTCTTTTTTTTTTTTTTTTTTTTTTTTTTGAGGTGGAGTCTCACTCTGCTGCCCAGGCTGGAGTGCAGTGGCACGATCTTGGCTCACTACAACCTCTGCCTCCTGGGTTCAAAAGATTCTCCTGCCTCAGCCTCCTGAGGAGCTGGGACTATAGGTACATGCCACCATACCCAGCTAATTTTTGTATTTTTTAGTAGAGATGGGATTTCACTATGTTGGCCAGGCTGGTCTCGAACTCCTGACCTCCTGGTCCACCCGCCTCAGCCTCCCAAAGTGCTGGGATTATAGGTGTGAGCCACTGCGCCCAGCCTTCTATTAGTTTTTCTTACCTAATTTTTCTGGCTAGGCCTTCAAACCATGCAGAATAGAGGCATTGACCCACGAGGTTTTAACTTCAACAATTGCGATTTTTTACTTCTATAAATTCAATTTCATTTTCTAGTCTACACAGCTGTTTTGTGTTCTGATTCATTATTTTTAATTTTCATCCCTTATTGAGTTCAATCATTCCTTATGTAGCCATTTTATACTCTGCATCAGAAAATAAAACATGTGATGTCCTTGGGGTCTTACACTAAAATTTATTTTACCTATTGGCTTTGCTTTATGGTGAGTTGTTTCCTTGTGCATTTGGTAAGTTTTTATTTTTTCAGAGGCAGGCTGTCGCTCTACTGCCCATACTGGAGTGCAGTGGCATGATCATTTTTTTTTTTTTTTTTTTTTTTGAGACACTGCAGTTTCAAACTTCTGGTCTCAAGTGATCCTCCCACTTCAGCCTCACAAAATGCTAGTATTGCAGGCATAAGCTGCCACATCTAGCCTGGTACTTTTTTTTGGTTATGAGCTCTTACTTAGTTGAATTTAATTTGTGGGGATCCTGAAAGCCTCACTGGGCATGCTTTACTCCAGAGGTATTCAAGAGACTCTACTTGGTTCCAGACCTCCCATTTGCCATGGACTTAACATGTACTCTGTTGACCATAACTGTGCAAAGTTTGCTTATCATGTTTGCTTATCATCCATCTTTTGGTTTCAAAGCACTGTTTTATTTACTTACTTTTTAAAATTAATCTTTTTGCTTTGAGATAATTGTAGATTCACATGCAGTTGTAAGAAATAATACAGAGACATCGCATGTAGCTTTTACCCAGGTGGTCCCAACGATAATGTCTTGCAAAACTACAGTACAACATCACAACTAAGATGCTGACATTGATACGGTCAGATATGAAATATTTCCAACATCACAAGAATCCTACAGATTGCCCTGGTATAGTCACACCCACTTCCCTTCCATCCTTATCCCCTCCTTTACCCTTAGCACTAATCTATTCTTCATTTCTACGATGTCATCACTGCAAGAATTTTATATAAAAGGAATCAGTCAGTATGTAGTCTTTGGAGATTGACTTTTTTCATTCAGTATACTTCTCTGGAGATTCATCCAAATTGCTGCAGGTATCCACGGTTTATTCTTTCTTAGTATTATTCCACAATATAGATATATCATGGTTTGTTTAACCATGATAAACAAACCATGTTATTTCCAGTTTGGGGCTGTTGCAAATAAAGCTGCTACATACATTCAGGTATAAATATGTATTGATCTGAGTAAATTCCCAGGAGTACAATTCCTGGGTTACAGGGTAATTGTACTCTGTGATTTTCCGTCTGTGTATCGTCTTTAGTGAGATAGCTCTTCACATCTTTTGACCATCCTCAAATGGGATTGTTCAGTTTTGAGAGTTCTTTATGTATTCCAGATTCTTGTCCTTTAGCAGATATATGGCTTGCAAATATTTTCTCCCAGTGTTCAGCTCACCTTTTTATCCCCGTAATAAGGTCTTTGGCAGACCGAAAGTTTTTACTCTTGATTAAATACATGTTTTCATATTTCCTCTTAGGGATCATGCCTAGCCCTTTAGACTATTCAGACTAGCCCTTTAGAATGTCACATTCACCATGCTCTGTTTTAATTCTTGAAGTAAGTTGAGCTCTGTCACTATTTATTGCACTTTATATTGTTGATTATGTGGACATCTTTCATTTTTTTTAAGAAATTGCCAAACTGTTTTCTGGAGTGACTGTACACTTCCACCAGTGATGTATGAGTAATCCAATTTCTTCTCATCCTCACCACCATTTTGTGTTGGCATTGTTTTTTATTTTAACCACTCTGATAGATGTGTAGTTATTCTTCATTTTGGTTTTAATTTGCATCTCCCTGATGGCTAATGCTGTTGAGCGTTTTTTCACGTGTACATTTTCCATCTGTGTACCGTCTTTAGTGAGATAGCTCTTCACATCTTTTGGCCCTCCTCAAATGGGATTGTTTGGTTTTGAGAGTTCTTTATATATTCCAGATTCTTGTCTTTTATCAGATATACGGCTTGCAAATATTTTCCCCAATCTTCAGCTCACCTTTTATCCTCATAATAAGGATAAAATATTGCAGAGCAAATGGTTTTACGCTTCATTAAACACATGTTTTCATATTTCCTCTTATGGATCATGCCTTTGGTGTCAAGCCTCAGAACTCTTTGCCTTGTCCTGCATCCTAAAGATTTTTCTCCTGTTTCCGAAAATTTCATAGTTTTATGTTGTATATTTAAGTTCATGATCCATGTTGAGTTAGTATCTTTTATAAGATGTGATGTGAGAACTCTGGTTTCTTGAAAATTTCCAAGACTCTCTCACAAGCCTAGCAATGGGTGAAAAATAATTTGGAAGGGGGCAATTTATCCAAAATCTAGCTACATTATAACATAAAATTTAGACTAGCCCTTTAGAATATCAAATTCACTATACTGTATTTTAATTCTTGAAGTAAGTAAGTTGAGCTCTGTTACTGTTTAGCATCCAGACTAATAGTGTAGCTTTTACTCAGTTTGTATAATACACAGAGCAAGCTTGCTGACCCCTAAGGAAGCAGAAGATGTTCATGTCTGCTGGGGAAGGGAGGTTGGGAAAACTGGGGTTCTCCCTTGTATGTTTGCTTTCAGATTAGATGTGCCTTTTGCACTTTATATTGCTGATTATGTGGATACACTATAATACACTATTTGCATATACAAATACACTATAATATTTTGATTAAAGTAACTCTCATAAGATAAAATAGTGACTCAAAAGATTTCTACAAAAAAAAAATCCCTCTGGACTGAAAATAATATTAATACTGCAAGCATAAGAGAATAGCCTGATTGTACCAGAACTGGCACTTCAGCTCCTGTCCTGAGCTCTTACACAGCCCCGCTGTGAGTAAAACCAGTGACGGTCCAATCTGATTTGACAAGGGCTTAGCCAGAAATCTTCCAAATTTCCAAGAAAATGTTCTAAAATGCAGATTTATCTTCGCTATTATTACCAATAAATCCTGCCCTGTGTATATAATGTTTTTTGTAGTAGGCAATCATAGCTGTGCACGTAAATTTGATGAGGGAGGCATTCAGCTGCAAGGAACAGAAAACCCAACCACAGTGACTTAAAACAGAAGGAGATCATTTTCTTCTTGTAACAAGAAGCCTGGAGTTGGGCAGTCATGGGCGATTGTCAACTGCCTAAGGGAGTTATGAAGAACTCAGGCCCCTTCTGTCTTCTAACTCTGCTTTCTTTACCAGGTAGCATTTGTCTCCACAGTTGGAAGACTGCTGCTGCAGCACAGACTGGTGTCGCTATTAATAGATATCTCAGTTGCACTACAGACAGGAAGAAGGGCAAAGGGGAAGAACACTATGGTAAGTAAGATGCATTTCCACATTTCAAGCAGCTTTCTTTTTCGGCGAGTGTCCTCAATTATTTCCCAATTTTTATCTTCTTTCTCATGGGAACGAAAACCCACGTCTCTGAGGATGTATGCCCCAGGCTACATGCCAGGAATTCTGGATCACCTTCTTTTTAAGAGTCATTAAAAACAACCCAGCTGTGCCTTGCAGTGGAAATCACTAGCTGCTGTTGTCATCATGTCAATTTGTCATTGTTAATAAGATAACATCGGTTTTATCATTCTTCATCTACCATAAAACTGTATGTCAACTCTCCTATCAGCAATGGAAACCTGTTAATAGATAGCATTGCCATTTAGTAATAGATTATGTGGTTGACATAATATGTCTGAGTTTCTTTGCGAGTGTTATATATGCTCTCTTCACTCAGGGCTGCTGCCTTTCTGAAATATCTCGAGGTGGTGTTTTCCTTGTACTGATGACTCCATGGTAATATGGAAGTGCCTTCCCAAAGGTAAGGCTACTACAGGGATTCCAGGGTGATTCTTGGACACACCTCTTTCTAGAAAAGAGAAAAATACAAATGTACTTTCTGGCAGGAAACCCTGATGTGTATGGTGTGTGTGTGTGTATGTGTGTGTGTGTAAACACAAATGTGAAATATAAATAGCTGTTCAAGAATGTGTACATACATAAATGTGCTGAGTATGAATCACAGCTCATATTCTCAAATATGCAAGAAATAGAATTTTCTTTGATTTCTTGAACCATTTAATTCCCACTTGGTTACTAAGTTGTTAAGAAATGTTGACCTCAGTCTTTATGAGCCTCTGCTGCACCACGATGGCCAGAGTTGTAAATGGTTTCAGAGTCCCATACAGGGACGAGGCATGGGGAGTTATAGGAAAATGCCTTCCTCGGCCACCTGTCCAGACAAGTTGCCATGGAGAATGTCCCCATCCTAGCACAACAGCTTCTTCAGGGACAGATGCTGCCTCCCTTTCCTGAGTCATGTTCGGGATGTGAAATCGTCTCAGTTTTGCCCACATGACTACATGCCCCTCCCACCTCCTTCTCTGGGATCCTGCCACCTCCCAGCACCATCTTTCTTTCTATTCCTTTTTCTTTTCGAAGCCTGGGTAAATCTTTATATTGCCTGGAGAATGGAATATTCTGTGCTCTTCAGTTTCTGGCAAGACTTTCTGTCCATACATCAAATCCTTTTGCCTGCTCTGAAATTAGGCTGTTAGAGATGAAAGTAAAAAAGACTCATACGTCATTTCTGCTTTTGATCCTGATACATCCCTCCCCTCACACAATGAAACAAGTACCAATGAGCCAAGTGATCTGATTGAAAATGGTAGGAAAAGCAGACATTCAGAGAGGAAAAGAATCAAAGGTTAATATGTAAAAAAATCCTCCTGCTGTATTTTCTACAGGTGTGTGTGTATGTATATACACACATGTGTATATATGTTTATAATATAATATGTATAAATACATGCACACACATATACATATATGTATATGTATGTGTATATATAGTGTGTGTATATATGATGTGTGTGTACAGTATACTTGCCAAAGTTAATACCTACTGTAACAAAGACAATTTTTTAAAATTACGCACTGTTTCTGTTAATACATCAATTCACTATTTTTTGCTTCTAATCAGAGAAATGGGGAAAATAAGGTATACTAAAGAAGTATGAATCTTGTTTCTTGCCCCCAAAAAGTCTTGATTGAATTGAAATTTAGGTGACATAAGTATACACATAAAAACAGACAGGAAATTACAACAATTTAGCACACAGAAGTGTACACAGATGTAATTCAAACAGCATATGGTAATGTTGAGCAGGGAGACTCATAATAATTAACATTTGTGAATTGCTTTTCATTTTACTCACATATATAATTTAATTTGATACTCATCATAGCCCTGAAAAGTGTGGTGTGGTTATTTTCTTCGTTTTACAGATGAAGAAAAAATGCAATGCCAGAATTAAGTAATTTTGTCAAATT
Source organism: Rhinopithecus bieti (assembly GCF_001698545.2). NCBI lineage: Eukaryota > Metazoa > Chordata > Mammalia > Primates > Cercopithecidae > Rhinopithecus > Rhinopithecus bieti. The sequence goes on along the minus strand of NW_016814432.1, from coordinate 577,885 downwards.
TACACAATTAGCCAATGGAAATTAAAGTAAGGGTGGTTCTTATGCAAAGTTTGTCTGAGTATGGACTCCAAAAGGAAGATAAAAGATAAAGAAGCTATATACATGTAGTATACAGAGATGTATTTGCATCATTGAATGAGCAAGCTTGTCCAACCTGCCTTAGTTTGTTGTTGTTGTTCTGTTCTGTTTTGTTTTAGGCTTTTAGCAGCCCAAAGCCTTGGTTTTTAGTTTCTGCCTCTAGTGATAGGTGGAAAAGAGGGATGAGGAAGGGGCTTTACTGGCCAACCAGAAACAGTAACTAAGAACCCATGACTGTATTCTCTCCCTTGGTCACCCCTGCGAAGCTCTATACTGAATTGCTCTATACTGAATTGCTTTAAATGGTGACTCTAAATTCAACTTAATCAGAAACTCTAATGACTCTAAATTCAACTTAACCAGAATCTCTAGAGGTGAGCCACAGGCATGGGTATGTTTTAAAGCTCCTTAGGTGGTCCTAATCAGCAGCCAGAGCTGAGACCACTGGGTTTTGTAGCTGCTGCTCTATAAATAGGTACTATCTTGTATGTTTTAAAACTTTTTAAAAAATGTCCTTATGCTGTAAGTGCCCTTTTTCAACTTTCTTCGTGGCTCAGGATTAGACCTAATATTTTGATTTATTAAAACTGGTAGGAGCAATTAATTTATTTTAATGGCTGCACGACATTCTGCTATAATCTCTTTATCCTCCTACTAATGCAAAGTTTATCTTCTATTCCTGTACTTCTTGTCTTCATGATCTCCCTGTGCTAACTTTACCAAATTGGGAAAAACTAAAAAGTCCAGTAACACTAAGTGTGGTAGGAATGTGGGAAAATGTAATCTCTTGCACAAAGCTAATGTGAGTGTAATTCTGTACATCTGCTTGGGAGTCAATCAGTCGTAATACTTAGTGTTGACAAATGATCAGATCATTTTGTATTTTGGCAAAGAAACTGTCAAAACCCCTTTTATTTGGTTCTAGTTTTCTGTGGACAGTAAACAGCTCATTATTCTAATCATCTGTACTTTTAGGGGAACAGAGACACCAGGGGGCTGGAAAAAATTTAGAATATGAAAAATGTTTTAGTTAGTTCATTATGTGTTAGGTTATACCTGAAATTATTAATAGAAAGTAAAATTACTGCTCTCTAACTATGTCCTATACTAGTGATGCTTTCTGGCTTTCCAAAGCTATTTAAGACATGTTTTATTGAAGTGAATTAGCTCTTAATGCATAACCTCTTCAATGTGCACCTCTTCTTTGCTCCACTAGAATCGCTTTCCAGCCACATTCTAGTAAATGGTACTAGGCTGAAACACTGGGCTCCATATTTTTTCATAATATTTCTCTAATTTCAAAGGAATCCATTTCTCTATAAAAACAGGAAGGGAGAGAGGGAGAGAGGCAGGGAGGGAAGGAGGGAAGAAAGAAATTTAGAAGCTTCTGCCTGAAAACACTCTCCAGACCAAGAGGTGGGGCAAAAAAGTCCGAGCAATGCATGGCAGTCTCTCTGAACTGGAGATACATTAAAGTTCAGGGATCCCAAGGTAGCTAGAATTTGTGTGATAAAATTCAGAAAAGTGATAGCTGTGCTGAGAAATCTGCATAGAAATTCCATAAGTTTACAGAGGGGAACCTCCACAAGGCCGAACAAATAATTGCTAAGGAACAATAAGATCAACAATTCCTAGAACTTACAGAGGAGCAATAGACATTTGTGTTCCAATAATGCAGAGCGGAGGAATTTCAAATAGCTGAGGCATTCAGTAGAATCTCCAGAAGGGGTAGTGAGACAGCTTATCTAGCCCTAGGCTAAAGGCTTTTGTAGACCTGCCCTAATAACGTGTAAAAGCAATCCTCCAAAGGATCAAGCTGATTTGCAAATAACTTAACTGCCTGACACAACAAAGCTCAGTGCTGTGTACAGGAAGACAATAAAATCCACACACTCAGCAATCTAGTAACACAATGGTCAGCATCCAGTAAAAACTTACTAGACGTGAAGTAGCAAATGAGACCCATAACCTGGAGTGGAAAATCAGTCAATAGAATCAAAACCACAATCAACATCAATTGTGGAATGAACAAAGACGTTAAAACAACTTTCATAAATATGTTCAAGGATTTAAAATAAAACAACTTAATGTGTAGAGAAGAAGGATATATAAAAAAGAACCAAATGGAACTCCTATAGATAAAAAACATAGTATCTGAAAAAAAATCACTAGATTGGCTTGACAACAACAGTTTAGACACTACAAAAGAAAAGATTAATGAACTTGAAGAAATAACAATAGGAATTATTCAAAATAAAGTAAATAGAGAAAAAAAACTGAATCAAATTAACAGAGCCTCAAAGACTTCTAGGATAACAGCAAGTTGTTTAACTGTGTAATTAAATCCTAGAAAGAGGGAAGGCAACACATATTTAAAGATAAAGTGGTTGACCACTTTCCAAATTTGGTGAAAATTATAAACTCACAGATTTAAGAAATTCAATGAACCCCCAGCAAGAATATACTCAGAAGCATGCCCTACAGTCTGTGGCTGTAGCACCACTTTGCATCATATGCTCCACCTGACCAGCTGTGTAGAGATGGAACCCAGAGACCTGGCTAGGCTCATGGTCTTGGGAGTCAGTATGGGGGACTAGTAACAAAATTCACCATCAGGAGATCAGAAATCCAGAAACTGGGACAATGTCAAGTTGAAGACTAAAGTGTTCAAAAACTAGTATCAGGAGTGGAGAAGGATTAGGTCATTGGGAGGTGAAGCTGAATTTCCTGAGTCGGATGTGTTTGTTAATTTCTCATTGGACTGAACACTTGTTGTGGCAGTTTTGGGTCACAGTCCTAAGGGTCTTCTTGACTTTGAACAGGTGCAAGACTGAACAGTGTTCTCTGTGACTCAGTTCAAGATTTCCCTTTCAATTTTCTTTCCTCAATAAGCCAACAAGGCCCTCCTCTCTTTATACACCATAATGGTAAAATCAGCTCTATACTCATCAACTGCGGGTAAACTTTACTATGCCTGATCTTGGGCCCCTGACTTATTCACAGAACTTCTGAGAACTGTGACACCAACTAACAAATCACCTCTAAGAAGGAAATTCTCCCTAAGGGTGTTTCATGCCTGGAAGTTCTTGGAAAGAGAAAAAGAATGTTCTTTACATTTAGAACACATTAAGGCACTTGAAAGAGAGAGGACGTTACATCTTGTGTGAATGGTTGATGAGTAGCTAATTTTTTTTTTTTTTTTTTTTTTTTTGAGATGGAGTCTCGCTCTGTCACCCAGGCTGGAGTGCAGTGGCGCGATCTCAGCTCACTGCAAGCTCTGCCCCCTGGGTTTATGCCATTCTCCTGCCTCAGCCTCCTGTGTGGCTGGGACTACAGGTGCCCGCCACTAAGCCCAGCTAATTTTATTTTGTATTTTTAGTAGAGATGGGGTTTCACCGTGTTAGCCAGGATGGTCTCGATCTCCTGACCTAGTGATCTGCCCATCTTGGCCTCCCAGAGTGCTGGGATTACAGGCGTGAGCCACCATGCCTGGCTGAGTAGCTAATTTTTGGACAGCCACAGGGAAAATGCCAGGAAAGTTAACATTTGCCTAGTGTCTATACTAGCACTTAGAAGCTTGCCTTTTCCATTTTCTATAAAACATGAAATAAACACAAAAGCAAAATAAAATAAAATCATCTATAAAATCATCTCCCTAAAATAATTACTATTAACATTTTGGTTTCTATCTTGGAAGAACAATTTTGGGGAAACAATATATAATTAAATTTGGATTCTAATGTATAGACATTTGCAAACTAATTTTCTTCAGTTATAAAAATTTTCCTCATTCATTGAATGCGTATTATTTATTTTCTTTCACAAAATTGGGATTATGCGCTACATGCTCTTTTTTGTCACTATTTTTTCTCTTAATTTACCATAAATATTTCTCCATGTGATTCATTCTTTCATCCATTTCCTCAAAAAATCAATACATACTGTGAGCTAATTTTGCCTGTCTTTATAATGGTTATATCTATTTTTTCTGTCTAATTTTTCTTATTCTTTTTTCTTGTTATTAATTATAATGATGGGCATCTTTGTCTTGTTCACGGCTTTAAAGAGAATGCCACAACATTTGACTGATAAATATGATGTTGGCTGCCAGTCTAAGATAATCTTTGTCATGCTAGTTGTCTTTTTATTTCCAGTTTGATAGGAGGTTTACTTGCTTGTGTATTTATTATTTATTTTTAAGTAATGAATGGGTGTAGGATTCCATCAAATTATTTGTTGGCACCTACTGGGAGCTGGGGCAAGGATAAACACAGAACTTAAGAAGACCAGTTGAGGAGCTATTTAATTGTCTCATTGTCCATATCAGAGGAACCAGGGCTAAGACACCAGATGTGGAAGAGAAAAGAAGAGGAGGTCTGCCACCTTTGCAGCAAAGGGAGATAAAAGAGAAGGTAGAGATGGCTGGGAGATTTAGAGCCTGGCTTCTTGGGAGGCTGACCCCAAGTTCAATGGGAAAGATAATGTGTTCAGCTGCTTGTTGAGCTGGAGGTAATTGAGACATTCACACGGAGGTATCCAGCTGACAGATGAAACTCTGGGTCCTCAGTAACAAGAAAGAAGGAAAGTTAGATTCACAAATGTACTGCATAGAGGCATATCAGGGTCCCAAGAGGACATGAGATGACCAAGGAGAGAGCACCTAGGGTGAAAAACACTGAATTTGAGGAAGGTGGAACTTTTAAGGGGCTCTTGGTAACCCCTTGGTAGTTACGTGTTTATTTTCTGAATGCCTAAGTGCCATTTAACAGGCAGAGGGGTAGAAAAAAGTCTTGGTTTGGGGACTAGGGGTACGGGGATCTGAAATAGAAAGCAAGTCTTTCTCATAGATAAGACAGATTGGTAAAGACCTACATAAAGTAGGAAGGGGAGAGAGACTGTACTCAGGAGTCTGTAAGAGTGACCCTGATCTATCAAGCGGGCAGCGAGGTCTTTGGCTGAAAGAAGGGGATAGGACAAAGTTTAAGGTGTGAAAGAAGTAAGAACAGGAACAGTTGTGGTAAGAGGTTTGCAGGAAATTGGGAATGAAATGAAAGATTGTTGCCTCTGAAATGTCAACATTGCATAAAGGTGTTGGAGGTTCAATCAGTTTCCACCTCTTAACTTTCTCCAGAAGGGCTCAGCAATTTGGGATTCAGAGAAGAAAGAAAGAATGAGGAGCCAGGATGTCACACAATTTTCACAATCACCCTATCAGTAAGATACATTACTGGCCCCATTTTGTAAAGGAGAGAATTGTTCAAGATCACGGGGCAAGTAAGTAAAGCAGTCTAGATTCAGACACCGTGTCTAGGATGGCAAAGCACACCTTAATCCCAGCTTGCTCACTCTCCCATGCCTCATCCTGTGTTCTCTATGGCCAGCCCCTTTTACATGTGGTTTCTTATTTAATCCTCAGAACAACCTTGCCAGATTGGTAGTGTGCCCTCATTTCATGACAGATGGCAAAAGAGGGATTTAAACCCAGTTCTCTTTCACCCCCAGAGCCCATGTTAGTGCCTTTACCTAGCTTCCTTCCTACTGTTTTGATCACTGTGTGTGGATTCTTAGGACTTCCCTTGGCTAGATTAGGTTTATACACAGTACAGTATTCTGGACCAGGCTTACAAACAAATCTTCATTTTGTTGGAACTAAAATGATGCTAATAGCTTTATCCTGATATTCTTGCTTATTATCTTTGTTTACATCCAAAACCCACTCATATTGGGAGACTTGAAATCCTTATACCTTGAACTCCTTTCCCCCAAAAATAAACAGTTTTGCACTTCCTCCTCCCATACCATTATGAAATTTTCCTAGTTTTCCCTTATAAGCTTGTTATTCACTACCAACAAAATCCTAGTGTCAACTGCAAACTGGAAGATGTAAGCCAGTATAATTAAAACTCACAGGCAACTGCCTTTGAGGAAGAAGATCCCAGGAGTAATAAGTTCCCAGCTGTGTGTTTCCTCTGGGTACAAATTAAAGAGCCCATGAACACCTCCAGGGTTTCCCAGCACAGTAGGTTCACTGAAGAGTTTGAAGGCCCTTTTGGTTGATGTCACAAGTGGCTAGTGAGCCCAACCTCTTGCTCTTTAAGTAACTTAAAAGATTGAATAGCGTTGGGCAGAGAGCACCAAGGACCCTAAGAAACTGGGCATAGCAACTGTAAGAGTGGAAGGTGAGTCTTGCATCTCTAAGGTCAAGTAGACATCAAACAAGAATTTTTTTTTTTTTTTTTTTTTTTTGAGACGGAGTCTCGCTCTGTCGCCCAGGCTGGAGTGCAGTGGCTGGATCTCAGCTCACTGCAAGCTCTGCCTCCCGTGTTTACGCCATTCTCCTGCCTCAGCCTCCCGAGTAGCTGGGACTACAGGCACCCGCCACCATGCCCGGCTAGTTTTTTGTATTTTTTTTTTTAGTAGAGATGGGGTTTCACTGTGTTAGCCAGGATGGTCTCAATCTCCTGACCTTGTGATCCACCCGTCTCGGCCTCCCAAAGTGCTGGGATTACAGGCTTGAGCCACCACGCCCGGCCAAACAAGAATTTTATAATGGACGATCGCCTCACAAAACTAATAATCTCGACCTATATGAGTTAGTCAAGAGTAGGATCAAATGCATATACAGAAAACCTATCTATCAGTGGCTTTAAACAACATAGGGGTTTCATGGTTGTTTGTTTCGTGTCTCACATAAAAGAAGCCCAAAGGTAGGCAATGTATGGCTAACATGCTGGCTCCATGATGTCATGGAGACTCTGGCTTTGTCTAGCTTCCTGTTTCCTGCTCAGGGCATCCATCCTTGGCTGTAGAATGGCTGCTGCAGCTGTAGTCAGTGTTCCAGGCTGCAAGAAGGAAGGATAGACACAGTGACTTCTGTTAAATCTCTTCAGTCACCCTATTTACAAGGGCGACGGGGAGGTGTAGTTTTCTCCTGGGTTCATTGTTGCCTTTCATAGACTCAGATCTCTTATTGAGGAAGAAAGGAGAAATGGCAGTCAGGCAGTCACTGCCTGTCACTGCCCCAGAAAGAATAGAATGAGCTACATAAACTTATAGCCAGCTTTTGAAGACCAGTCAGTTTAGACTGTGTAAATGCTTATTTTTGTTTATTTGGGCTCTGAGAGGCAGTGCAGACCTCTTCCTCACTACATGTGGCCACCATAGCAGGCATCACCACTACCCCCAACGATCCTGACCAGTTGGCAGATGTCCAATGACATTGAGTTTGGCTCCCTGGTGTACCATCTCTTTCTATTTGGGTCTGCCATTTGCATCTTGCGAAGTATGTGAGCTTAATCCTAGATCCCAGCAGGTGGTTCTCTTCACATTTTAGAGCATTATGTTCATTGATACTGATACCCAGGAAGGAGAACTCTGATAATATTCCCATTCTCTCTTGTGTACCATTTACTAGCAACACCTTCACCACTGTCTTAGTCCATTCTTGCTACTACAACAAAATACCTTAGACTGGGTAATACATAAGTAATAAAAATTTATTACAGTTCTGGAGTCTGGGAAGTCCAAGATCAAGGTGCTGACAGATTCAGTGTCTGGTGAAGACTTATTTTCTGCTTCATAGATGGCACCTTTTGCTGTGTCTTCACATGGTGGAAGAGAAAAAAGGACAAACTGGCTCCCTTAAGCCGTTTTATATGGGCATTAATGCCATCCCAGAGGGCAGAGCCTTCATGGCCTAATTACCTCCTAAAGGCCTCGCTTCCTAGCATATTGCACTAGGCGTTAAGTTTAAACTGAAATTTTGAAGGAACACAGACATTCAAACCATAGCAACCACCAAACAATCAAACACTACTATGTGCCAGGCACTGTTCTTGGTGTGGAGTCAACAAAGATGAAGAGCAGTTCTCTTCTTGAGAGTTCAGAGACTAGTGGAGACAGGAAGGTAAACAATTACAGTATGGTATGGCAGGTGCTCCAGTAGAGATTTGAAGAGAGCCCGGGAACACTGAGGAAGTCATCAACCGCATCCTGGTGGATCCCGAGCTCTAGGAACATAGGAGCACCCGGCCACCTGGCCATCTGGGCAGTCTATAAAAATTCAGCTTCCCAGACATTGTCCCAGGAGTTCCAACATTACATATTCAAATTCCAGCATCTACAGATGTGTCTTAGGAATCGACTCTCTTTTCACACAAAAAGTCCCAGGTAATGCTGGCACAGAAGTGGACCCCACTTTGAAAAGTTCTGCTCTAAGGGTTTGGAAGGTAGGAACGGATATGCTGGAGAAAGAAGGCTCAGAGAAAATGATTTGTGAGTTAACAGGGGTGTCATTCTACACAGAGGAGGGACAGCTTGGGCACTCAAGCCAGGCAGGGTGTGGTTTGTCTGAGAAGAACAAGGCACAGGGACCAGAGCATGAGCCAGGGGCTTGTGGAGGTGGCAGAGTCACAGAGGACGAGGCCAGACTGTATTCATAGCACCTCATGCTGCAAAAGCTGTACAATTTTCCTTGTACAAGGCTACAAGTTGGGGACGCAGGAGTCTGAGCTCTGAGTTTCCCAGGGAAGGGCTGACAAAAAGAACCAGGGTGCACTTGACCTAGGCGAGTCTGACCCCGAGGCCATGCTGGCTCCTGTGCCCTGCCTTTTGTTCCCTCCTGGCCTCTGCTTCAGCCTTGCCTGCCCACCACTCTGCCTTCTGCTCCTCTGAGAGGTGTTGTATTCTGTTGCAGGTCCCTGGCTTAGAGACCCTTTCATTTCTGTCTGTGTTCATTACAGGCCAATTAGCTGCTTCTCCATGAAGATAAGGACCACCCTCTCCGTGGAACCAAGGAAAGGCATTTGCTCTCAGCCCGGGCAGCACTTACGCATCACTCTGTTCTACCTGTCTCATCACTGGGTGGGCAGCCTGGGCCAGCATGACTCCAACTAGGTGTACATTTACCTGGGGGACCTGAAGACTTTCCCCATGATACTCAGGTAAGGATAGTTATAGGGGAATCAACGTCCAGTGGTATTATTTCCAATATTAATCTGCTTGAAAATGAGCTATGTTCAGAATGTACATTTTCTCACTTCAGAGAAAAAGATATATCCCTTATCCATCCCAAATCTTGCTTTGGTGCTTTGCTGCAGGAGGGAGTTTAAAGCAATGAGATAAACTTGGTGATAAATCAAGGCCCTTGAGCTCACAAGGCTTTCTGCCTTCTCCTGTCTTATACATATTTCTGCAAGAGAGAAAGCATATTGGCCCATGAGGGCTCATAATTCAGAATATCTAAGTCATGTAGGGCTGCGATGCCAATCCATTTAAATAAATGTAACTGGAATTTTTTGCAGGATGAGTGGATTTTTCAAAATACAGTAAACCAAACACACAAACATTTCACCTGATATCTTTCTGATATGTCATGCTTTAATCAATAAACTAATGAAATTGTTTTAAATAATATAAAATATGTATGCCAATAATAATCAATTCTCATCTTATTTTACCATATAAAATATTTAACGTTTTCTATTTCCTGTTAATAAGAAGTAAACTTGTTTAAACCTATGATGATGAACATGTTAGATGTCAATTTTAAAACATCTGAAGGAGTATATAGATTTTCAAATTTTTTTAACGAGGTTCACATTAAAAGGACATTTCAGTACAATGAGGTAGGACACTGGCCATCAAGGATCACAATTGCTTTTAATTTAAATCAACCTATGTTAACTTTTTACTCTGTGCCAGACACAGTAGGCATCTTTAAGATAAGCACCTGTCTGTGTCCAGTAAAATATCTGGTCTCCTGGTGATGGGTTTCCTGGTCTCAAAGAGCTCCACCATCAGCCTCCTATACTGAAAGATACACACGTCACACAACAGGACCAGAAGTTCCAACTTGCACAGAAAGTCACCCCAAAAAGGCAACACCCCTAGTCATGCATTTTAGGCCTCATGTTCTCTGGTGTCCAAGAGCAACACGAGATAGGCCAAAGTGCCAAGCGGTGCCTTGCAGCCCCATGGCTGCCAGTGTGCAGTGTGTGTTCCCCTGAGAGTAGACCAGTGATCCAGAGAGTCAGGGTACAACAGGACCCATGTCAAGTTCATGGATCATGGACTATGCGTGTTTACTGGGAGTGTGTGCTCAAGTGTGTCATCCCAAAAGGGGTGAGAGTTCCACAAAGTGTGGATTTACGCCATGAGCCAGGCATGAGGTCAACGTGGACATCATCCACAAAGCTACCTCAAAGGAAGCCGGACTTGGAACAATGGACAGGATGTAGACAATCAGAGAGAGGCAGGAAACTTGCCCAATCATAATGAGTCAGACATTTATCGAACAGCTGGTCTGTGCTCAGCTCTGCTCAGGGCTCTTAGGAGCTGGGGAAGGTGGATACAGATTTGATAAGGGAGGCCAGACTTGGGGAAAATTCAGGTCATGCTGCAAGATGGCATGTGTTAAGGCCTGCATCCGTGGTGCAGGGAGTGCCCTAGGAATTTGGAAGCGGGAGAACTCAGGGAAGCTCATATGGGTCAGAGATCAGGGGTCGGGGCAACCTTGTACAGGATAAATAACTGAGTGGGGGCTAGAAAAGCTAAGTGGGATGTGGATGGGAAGAGGGAAGGGCTTCTCAGGTAGAGAAAGCAGCAGGAGCATAGCCTTAGGGGTAGAAATGACAAAACAGAATGGATGTGGAGTATTAAAAGGCAGTGCCAGCTGGATGTTAAGAGGAGTCATTCCTTCGACCAGTAACAACTCATGGAGTCCCTCCTTACAGGCACTGCAGACACACAGTGGGGAAGCTGGCTCAGCTCTGACCCTCACAGGGAGCTCACAGAAGCGGACAAGACATTAAATGAGAATTGGGATTGTGAAGAGGGCTGGGAAGAGGAGGTGCAGAACATTGTGAAGTTTCTAATGGGGTCCAACCTGGTATGGGAAACAGGAAGAGTCGGGGGCCACAGAGGCAACCCTGGTGGGGTCAAGAGAGGATTTGGAAAGTTGGATTCAGGAGACGGTTTGGAAAGTAGGTTTATGGCAGACAGGGTAAGGTCTCAAAAGACAAGGAGAGGCAACTGCTGTTTGTTCCCCATGCATTTCACATGGTGGAGCATGAAGCCATCTCATGTAGGGAAATGACGTATTGGTGGTGAGGCCCCGGGAAGATCCGTGTCATGGCCATTTGCAGGCTGGATTTGGACAGAAAGGAAGTGGAAGCAAGGCAGCCAGTTAGGGAGATGCTGAGAGAACCTAAGAGGGGCATTATGCATCCTGCACAGCTGGGCCCGGGTCCCAGAAGGAGGACAAATGCATTCGTGCGGTTGATTTCCTGTGTCTTACCCCACAGCTGCCAGAGGCTACCTAGGTGTCACTGCTGACATTCTTCCAAGGGAGAGCTTTGGGCTTCCGCAGGGAGAAAATGCCTGTGTAAGTTTTAATAGAAAGCAAATATGAGATGACGCTATCATTTTTAAAGTACACTTGCATTTTCCACATATTCATTTCAAGCTAATACCAGCTTTTCTCTTTCTGTTCTCCTTGCCCTCTTTTAACATTTTAATGTTCTTCTGTGAGTTTGATTATTACATTCAAACTACTTACAACAAACCCTAAAACTACAACCAGAGCTGTTCAGATCCTGCCCCATTAGGGAAGGGAGGCCCAGCAGCACAGAGAGGAAATGAAGAGACGGGGTCAGTCCTTAGACTGCCTGGTGATCAGACAGCAACCCCAGGCTGTTTGCTCATATTTATTTCTGTCAGGCCTTTAGAAAACACATGTGTTTTTAGGTAGCTGTTTCCAGGGCTCTCGGTTACAGGGAACATCTGGGAGTGTGAATAAGTCATCTTCAGCAAAACAAAGTACAGCTCCAGTAAGGCCCTATGTGCAAAAAGCCAGCAGCTGTCAGTTGCCTGCCAGTTGGCTGCTCCGTGCGGAGACTCCAGCCCATTCACCAAGGTCTCGCTGAGAAGCCTGTGCTGGGCAGCAGACGCCTTGTGCTCTGAAGGATTTGTTCCTACATGACTTGGAAACAGTTTGTCCCCGTTAGCTCAGTCGGTCTGTGTCTGGTGCCAAGAAGGCTGAGGTTGCAGGTTTGATCCGGGAATGGGTCAATTAGCTTTGCACAGAGGAAAACTTTGTTCCTCTTCACTGACTGCACCCCAGCCTAGCCGGCATCCGCCAAGTAGGAGCCAGAGACAATAGCCGTGTTCTTCCTGGGAAAACCAACAGTGAGTTCATCCACTCTGCACCGTGGGTCGGAAATGTCCTCCTTGCCCACTAAGAACATTTTGTTGTATTTGCAAACACATCATCTGTAATGCTTTCAGTCCCCCTCCTGGGAGCCACACTGTGAAAATGAAATGCAGTCTCCTTGACGCTTTAGGAAAGCAGCAAGAATCCCTGGGTTGATCAAAGCCTTGGACACTGGAGGAGCCTAGATTTGCTTGCAGGTTTTATGGGAGATAACCAGTATTTGATATGAAGACGTATTTGGGGCCAAGGGAGATTTGGTGTAAATCATTTTAATCAGAGGCTCAAGAAACCTGAACTGGGTCTGACCCCACCTGCCTCCCCATGTGAACAGAAGCAAACAGCAACGGCTGCTACAAATGAGGGTCTTGAATAGCAGATGTTAAAAGCAAGCGCGACTTAGCGATCTCAGAAATACTCGTGGCTATTGAAGTGGCATTTCTCATCCTCTTACCACAAGATTTGACAAGCGACTTGATGCCCTTCATTGTAGTCATTCTCTTTTCTTTTTTAGAAGTTTCAAAATGTGTGTGCAATATGCAGTCATGATAGATAACTTTCAAATGGTTCTCTGTCTACCTACAGGAAAGAGAAGATATTAAATTGTTTCAGAGACTGATGGTCTGGCGTCGTCTTTGTTTTGGCTCAGAGTAAGACACAGCCAGTGAGTTCCCGCCTGAGGTGATGTATGTGAGTGTCACGCAGGGCATATGTCCATACTTAAGCCATGATCACCCTTCCCTTAAAGATCCTCTTAGTTGCTACAGCTAAAGCTACACCCCCAAATGCTGTCAGGCTACAGTTTTAGTTGTGTATGGCATCAACGATAATAAATGTGCACTTGTGTTACTTGTTTTACCTGTAATTCTTCCAATGACGTTTCCTATTCTCCAAAATTGATACCTAGCTTTCACCTATCTCATGAAAATAAATCTTGCTGGATTCAATCCTGAGCGTTCAGGAGAAGAGTAGGAAGGACAAAGGGACAAATAAAACACAAAAGCAGGAAAGTTTTTTAAAAAAATAGTCCATGGCAATCATTAGCATGCCATCTTCATTACTCAGAGAATTTCCAGATGATTGGATGCTCATTTTGGCAATTAAAACTTCCATATTAAAACATCAACAAAAATATCTATAGCCACTATATCTAAATTAATTAATATTCTTAATGCGTTTGAAAAAATATTATGCTGAGATGATATTCAACAACTTTTGACTTACGAAAATTTTAATTACACGTGGTTCAATTAAATACTAAGACCGTAACAAATAAATGGCTCCAAATTTTTAGTAGAAAATACAAATTACTTGAAACATAGAAAAAAGTGTAACTTAGCTAGGCACAGTGGCTCATGCATGTAATCCCACAAACTTTTTGGGAGGCCAAAGTGAGATGATCACTTGAGCCCAGGAGTTTGATATCGCCCAGTGTGGGCAACGTAGCAACACTCTGCTCTACAAAATTTTTTTTGAAAAATTGGCCAGTGTGGTGGCACATGCCTATATTTCCAGCTACCTAAGAGGCTGAGGTGGGAGGATCACTTGAGCCCAGGAGTTCAAGGCTGCAGTGAGCTATGATTGCACTACTGCACTCCAGCCTAGGCAACAGAGCAAGATCTTGTCTCTAAAAAGGGGAAAGGAGGAGAAAAAAAGGAAAAATGTGTAACTTTACTAATACTCAAATAACTGCAAAGAGAAACACACACACACACACACACACAAAACAGTCCATTTCCAGCCATCACAAATAGCAGGGAAGTTCACAGAGTAGACCGTCCTGTGCTGAGTGTGGGGAAATCGGCCTTCTCCTATCGTGCTGGAAGGGATGTAAACTGGCACAACCTTTTTGGAAAACAAATTAGCAGTAACAAAAATGGTGGGGTTTCTTTGAATGTTCAATTCTTGGCTCTAGTATTTCCAGTTCTGTGAATTTATCATAAGAAAATACAGGTAAAATAAAATATTCTGTGCATAGATGTGCCTTGTAGTGTTCATAACAGTAAAACTATGGAGGTAAACTCCCCGTCCAGCCATAGAGAAATTAAGTAGTGATTAGAAGCATGGAAAGTGGAGTCAAGCCAACTTGTGTCTCAATCCCCCTTTGGCTGTTTAATAAGCATGTGATGTTAAACACATTGCTAAAACCCTGAGCCTCAAATTTCTTATCAGTTTATATGATGAGACTAATTCCTACCTCATTGGGCTTTTATTAGGGTCACATGGAAAAAATGTATGTATATTGCTTGGAACAGTGTCTGGAATGCAGAAAATATCAGCTTCTCTTTTTTAGTATTTAGTCATCCTCAATATTATACAGTTATTGAAAGAATATTCAAGAATAATTTATAATAACATAGGAAATATCTATTATATAATGTGGAAAATCTAAGTATGTAGTTACAGAGAGGCTGTGGTGCAGACTGTAAAATATGCGTTAAAAAAGAAGACAAAAAGGAATCATATATGAGTCAAAATTTTATAGGGGTTCTCTGGGTCTTGGAATTAGGGGTGATTTTCTCTGAGCTCTTAACTTCGGTGCTTTTTCAGGAGTTTGATATTGCCCAGTTTGGGCAACGTAGCAACACTCTGCTCTACAAAATTGTTTTGAAAAATTGGCCAGTGTGGTGGCACATGCCTGTATTTCCAGCTACCCAAGAGGCTGACTGAGGTGGGAGGATCACTTGAGCCCAGGAGCTATAATGAACATTATTTCTGTTGTCATTGAAAAGGGATAAACTGTTTTCTAAAACAAAACACCAGCCTCTGGTGTTTGGCCTCCAGAGAGAGCAGGTAATTGTTTTGATCCATGGCTCCCAGGAAGGGATGGGGGCAACTGGCACGCAGGAGACAGAGCACCAACGAGGAGCTAGAGCAGTTGGCTTCTGGGTCCTGAAGCTCCACGGAAAACTCTGCAACCCTGGTCATCATGGGCTGTGCTGGAGCCTTAGTTGAGATCAAGCCTTCACTGCAGAGACCACAAAGCTCTGTATCATGACTCCCTCTTAGGATGACACACCACACCTGGTTCTCTGCTGTTCTGTGACATCCCTTTGGTCTCCTCTCCTGCTAGTGGTTGGGTGGAACCATTTGGCTGAAATACTCCATTAGTTCTTACTTTTTGTTATGAGTTCAGTTGTGTCCCCACCAAACCAAATTCATATGTTGAACTCCTAACCCCAAGTGACCATATGGGGAAATACAGTCATTGCAGATGTAATTACTTAAGTTAAAACGAGGTCCTTAGGGTGGACCCCAATCCAATATGACTGGTGTCTTTATAAAAGGGGAAATTTAGGCACAGAGACATGCAGAATGTGGACACATTCTCTACACAGGGAGAATGCCACGTGAAAGTGAAGGTTGACGTTACACTGCCACAGGAGTTCCCAGGAGCTGGGAAAGAGGCCTACAACAGATCCTTCTTTGCCTTCAGAGGAAGCATGGCTCTGCCAATACCTTGATTTTGGACTTCCGGCCCCCAGACTGTGAGATAATAAATTTCTGTTGTTTAAGTTCATTCAGTCTGTGGTATTTTGTTATGGTGGCCCTAGCAAACAAATATACCCTCGTTTTCTCACTCCATGTCATGTCTTCCTCTTTCCCTCTTTTCCAAAGAAAAAAAGGAAAACCTTCCAGACATGTTCTGCTATGGTCCACGGGCTGGTGGGTGCACAGAACCCACCCAGAGGTGCTCTGCGATCAGCAATGCAGTGAGCCATTCACAGTCCAACCACAGTTGCCTTGTGATGAGAATGCATCACGCCACATGTTGGGGGGCCATACAGGAATTCCCACACCTGTTGTCCAGATGCCTGTGTCTGGTTAGAACCACTGCATGCTTTCTTTCAGTGAGTATTTATGCTAGGCACCAAAAAACAATGGCAAAAACAAACATTAGTGTGATGTCAGTAAGAACAAAACCTAAGTTACTATACAGATTAAATTATAAGTTTCTCTGGATTAAATTATAAGTTACTATACAGATTAAATTATAAGTTTCTCTGGATGTAAAAAAGTTCCCAAATGTAGCGTAACAAGTTAGAAATTCACTTCTCAATCATGCAAAAGTCCAAGCAAGCATGGGGACCTTGCTTGTGATGTTTGTCTTTCTTACGAATTGAATTTTGTGTCTCCCCACAAGCCTGCAAAATTCGTATGTTGAAGCCCTAACCTCCAATGTGATGACATTTGTAGATGTGGTCTTTGAGAGGTTAAAGGTTAAGGTTGAATGAGGTCATAAGGGTGGGGCCTTTATGCAATAGGGTGTGTGTCCTTATAAGAAGAAGAGACACCAGAGATCTCTGTCTGTCATGTGAGGGCACAGCAAAAACTCAACCCTCTGCAAACCAGCAGGAGAGCCCTCACCAGGAACTAAATTGGCTGGCACCTTGATCTTAGACTTCCCACCTCCAGAAATAAACTCCCATTGAGAAATAAGCTCCTGCTGTTGAAGCCATCCCATCTGTGGTATTTTGTCATGGCAATTCGAGCTGACTGAGACAGTCTTCTTGCCTGTCAACCTTGACCTTGCTGCTCTGTGGTTTCCCCATTCCCATGACAGCCCCTGTCACCTTGGCATTCCACCCAGCAAGAGGGAAGAAAGAGACAGGAGTGCACACACTTTCCACGGAGGTGAACAGCACACCACACAGCCCCTCAGGGCCCACTGGCCAGAATTCAATCACACGGCCACACTCAACACACTGGAAGCTGGAGAACAGAATCTTTCTCTGTTCTTCAGCCTGTGACCAGGTTAAAGATTCTATTTCTTTTTCTTTTTTTCTTTTTCTTTTTTTTGAGATGGAGTCTTGCTCTGTTGCCCAGGCTGGAGTGCAGTGGCACGATCTTGGCTCACTGAAACCTTCGGGTTCCGCGATTCTCCCGCCTCAGCCTCCCTAGTAGCTGGGATTACAGGTGCACCATGCCTGGCTAATTTTTGTATTTTTAGTAGAGACGGGATTTTGCATGTTTGCCAGGCTAGTCTTGAACTCCTGACCTCAGGTGATCCACCTGCCTCTGCCTCCCAAAGTGCTGGGATTACAGGCGTGAGCCACTGCGCTCAGCCTAAAGATTCTATTTCTATAGAAGAAAGGGACAATGAATATTAGGAAATAACCTGCTGTGTGGCCCTTAGTGACCAAATGGATTCTTTATGACATGACCTTTTTGTTAGGGTGGGAAAACTTGAGCAGTGCACAGTTTTCCTGGCACTGGAGAAATCATTGAGCAAGGTGTTATCTGGAAGAGAAGTGGAGCCCTGGTCACATGGGAGGACATGGAGTCTCCCGGGCACAATGAGCCATGACATCTCTTTTCCTCTTTCTCTTATGTCTGCATTGAATATGTCTTTGCTACTCTGGGATCCACCTTCCAGTCTTCAGTCAGCTAAGAAAATGACCTGTGGGCATGTTGGCTTCCTTTCTTCGGATTAAGTGGTTGTTCAGAGAGAGGCTGAGTCTGATTGTTTACACAAGAAGGAAGTGAACACTGGCTGTGTGCCTGGCACTATTAGGAGCCATCAAACCGTGTCCAGAAAGGACTCAGGGAAAGATGTTGATATTTCCAGAAATTTTGTGATGTGAAGAGAACTCCTGAAGAGAAGTTAGGAAAAACCATTCTAGTTTTGATTCTGCTGTTTTCAAGCTTGACTTCTCAGAACGTTTCCTCACCTATAACGTGAGATATTTGGATTCTATCTATAAACCTTTGGGTTCTTTCTGTAACAGAAACTAGCACCTCATCTGGAAAACAATTCTTTTCTTCTTTTTTCCTTTTATCCCCCTTCTTTGATGATGCTTAACTCACATGCTTTGCTTGAAGAACTGCAGGGACTGACCTGAAATGCTAAGCTTGGAATCCAGGTTGCAGAACATCCCACTCTGGAAAGAAGGCGGAGCAGTTCATCTGTATTCCTGTTGCAATCAAGCTAATGCCAGCCAGACCACCAGGTGGCCCATTATTCAAGACAGTCATTGAGACTAGACAGACTGACCAGCATGTATTTAGCTCTTGTACATAATTCCCCCAGACTCCCCCTCACATAACACCTCTGGCCAGCCTGAGAAATTTGAGATGGTCTTTGTGACACTAGCCCACCATCTTCTCAGGTTGCCAGCTCCTCATAAACCTGTTTCTCCTCCCACCAACTCTTGTGTCTCTAGTTTGGCTCTCAAGGAGCCAGCAGCCGAACCTGGGTTCAGTTACATTTCTAAATGCTATGACATACAGGCTCTAAGCACTCACAAGGCAAGCAACATAAACTCAATTCCCTGAGTCACGGGAAATGACGGGCTCCTATGACTACCCTTGTTTAAAGTGAAAAGGAAATACAGGTAAACTTAGAGTGCCCAGAATTTAGATGGAAAGTTTTTATTCTTGGGGAACTGTAAGTAAGATAATGTGCATATGAAAAAAACACAAACTACAAGTCCCAAAGAGTGGAAAGCCTGCCCTCTAGATTGGAACCGTGAGTCCAATGGGCAAGGGTTCCAGTTCAGATTCATCCTGTGGAGTGCAGCCCAGGTTTCCATAAAGGTCCCACAATGACTGGAAGTGACTTCCCAAACCCCACCCCTCTACTCCCTCCACGCTGCATCTCAGGGTCAGGGCTGGGTTAGGAAGTAAATTGCGCACCTGTAACATGAAGACAAGCGGAAGGATGTAAGGTGAAGAGGGTTAGGACGGAAGGCCCCCTAGTAATTCACTGGTGTTGGAGAGATGACTTTATTTCTACTTGGGTGACAGCCAAGCTTTCAATTCAATATCACGCCAAAAACACAAATTACAAGTTGTATGATACACAGATGATTAACCCACCTAATAATTAAATTAAAAAACACTTTTTGAGGGAAAAATTAGATTATATTTTCAGAATCAGCAGCTTAGGGATTTTTATTACCTATTAATACAAATCCACCTCATCTAAACATCCACCACCATAACTTTTCCTCTACTTTGTTTCCATTTCTTTTTCTTTTTCTTTTTTTGAGACGAAGTTTCACTCTTGTTGCCCAGGTTGGAGTACAATCGTGTGATCTTGGCTCACTGCAACCTCTGCCTCCTGGATTCAAGTGATTCTCCTGCCTCAGCCTCCTGAATAGCTGGGATTACAGGCATGCGCCACCACGCCTGGCTAATTTTTTATATTTTAAGTAGAGACGGGGTTTCACCATGCTGGTTGTGAACTCCTGACCTTCGGGTGATTCACCTGCCTCAGCCTCCTAAAGTGCTAGGATTATAGGCATGAGCCACCGTGACCAGCCTTTGTTTCCATTTGTATAGTATTGTTTCAATTTTGTCTGTGCAAATCAAAGTGTCCAGCAATATGAAAGAAAAACAAACATTTTTAGGCTTTTTACATTTTTTGATTGTTTTCTTCAGTGTGTCTTGATTCATTTTGTATTTTCCTCTTCAGATTCTTTCCTAGTTTTTTTTTTTTTTTTTTTTTTTTTT
>NW_016814432.1:493019-557849 GCF_001698545.2 Rhinopithecus bieti | reverse complement strand
TTTTTTTTTTTTCTCTTTAGATTTTTTCCCTGTTTTTTTTTTTTTTTTTTTTTTTTTTTTAAGATTTAATCAATGATTCACCATCAATGATTCGCCACCTTATAACTCTCCCTTTATCTATAGTAATACAGTGCTGGCACGTAAGAGGCACTCAATAAATATTTGATGAGTGAATGAACTCATGTCAGTGGTTCTCAATATTTGGAATAAAGGCCACTTTAGGCATGTGATGATAGCAATAGATCCTTTCCTCTGGTAACGGAACACACACACAATTTTACATGACAGTTTCAGGGATTCATAAAGCCCATCTTCTGACCTAGGATTCTTTAAACCCCAGATAGCACATTAAAGTGTTACAGTGTTTGGAAACACTAGAAGATATTTGTTGTAGGTTCCGGGTATAAGGGAAGATGGTGTCCGATAGTAAATTTATGACTGGGTAATTTGAGCACTATCCCTCACAACTGATCTGGGAGGCACTGTCTGTAATGAAGAAAAAATGGTACCCAAAGCATCCGTCCATAAAACTAATTTAGCACACACTACCCAAAGGGAGGCCATCTGTCTGAATTACGAAGTGTAAATAAGCTCAGAAGAGACAGGTATCTTCTCAGACTGTAAACCTGCACAGGAATCCCATGGGGGTCGTGTTAGAATGCAGATTCTGGCTCAGGGGGCTTGAGGTGGGGCCGAGATTCCGCCTTTCTGACTTGCTCTCAGGGGTTGCCATGTAGCTGGTCTATTCACAGATCACAATTTGAGTAGCCAGGCCTCAGAGCATCCTTAGTACCCCAAGGGTACTGTTCCTCTGCACCCCTCTTCCAAAATTCATCCTCACATACACCAGCTTTCAAAAGCACATTTCGAACTGTGTTACTTGGTCATAGAAAGTTGGGTGTTAAAATATGCCCCCTCAAAATAATAAGAACAATCATTTGAATTATCCAGGGCAGATGTCACTCTTTGACCAGCTCTCTGGCTCAGACGTGAGTTCAGAAGGTGCTGCTGAACACCAGCAAGGTGTGGGCCTCTGAAGGATCGGATGGAGATTGGTTTGGCCAGTTTAGCACTCTTCCCCAAACGACTCCCTTGGTGAGGCCATGCCACGCCTTTGCTTCCCTCACCGCATTGTTATGTAAGTTTCCAAGCAGGTTAAACCCCGGACCCAATAGATGTGAACATTTGTTTGTTTCTTTTCTCTCGGATTGGGGATATTTGAATTGTTTCAACTGATCTTGCTCTACGGAGACTGTGGAAAAGTAGGGCATAGTTCTTGCCCTAAATAGAGTTCAGGTGAAGGGCTCCCATGCAAACTTTGGTATCTCTCCTATAAACCCAGAACCCAGGCTTCTGGGTCATAGTGGTAATACTTTGGTCTATATCAGGATTTTCCAGCCTTGGCACTATTGACATTTCGAGCAGAATAATTACTGGTTGAGGGAGGGGCTGTCCTTTTGACATGGCTCCGCTGAGTGGAGGAATACCAGGACTCTTGTCTCATGCGAATTGGATAAAATGACATGGACACACATGAAGTGGTTTTAAGGAGGGAAGAGTTTAATAGGCAAGAAAGAAGGGAGAAGAAGGAAGGAAGAAGCTTCCCTGTACAGAGACAGAGGGAGGGGGCTCCAAAGCTGACAGAGGAGAACCCATGTACCACAGCAAAGTGGCTGCTTATATGAGGAGGCCGGAGGAGGTGCTGTCTGATTTACGTAGGGCTCAGGGGATTGGTTTGACCAGGCACGTCATTCACGTAGCCTGCAAAAAAACTGGCCCTCCCACCCTAGCCTTTTAATACGCAAATGCAGGGCACCAGGATATTCTGCACACGTGGGGATATGTGGGGGCAGCCACGTTGCCTGGCACATGTAGGGGCAAGGGCAAGAAGAAGATGGCAGGAATCGCCATGTTTGGGTGGACCCAGTTTCTGATGGTTGGTATTTGCATATCAAAGGTTGCCAGCCCAGCTCCTAGAGGCAGGGCTTTCCTGCTAGACGAGAAACGTTTCTGGAGCTGCTTTAAAGGAAACAACTTTCCAAGGACCCCTTTTCCTCTCTATCTGCCTAAAATAACTTCTTAATAACTCCTATAACACTGTGCTTTGTCGTGTTAAATATAGTGAACTCCAGGTTTCTTGTCACAGAATCAGTACGTCAGTACATTCAGCTCTCCTATTCTTTGTTCTCTATTTTACAGTTTAACTTCCTGGTTCTCTTTGCCCCCTTGCCTCTGGTTTCAGTAAACAACTTTCCCACCCTTCTAATCAGTAGCTCACATCTGTTCCCCTGTCACCTTCTCCGTCCTGAGTTGCCCCGGTCACCTGCTGTGACCTGAATCATCCTGTGTCACCTGTTCTGTAACCACCCTTCCCGCCCAACTACTCATGCTGCCACTCCAGCTCGTACCCCTTTTCTCTTTAAAATAGGCAATCTGAATTAGTTTAGACTGTGCGGACCAACCCTAGCCAATGGGGGAATGACACAGCAGTAGGGGCTACCTGCATCAGGAATAAGAACCCGTTCCCCTCCCCTGTCCAGGTGTGCTCTCGCCACTGCTCCATCTGTGAGTCACACCCTTCTATAGAAGTAAAAATTGCCTTGCTGAGAAAATCAAATTTATGTCTGAGTGCTATTTATTTGGTGGCACCAAAAATTTATGTATAACAGTAGGATGTCCAGCAGTTTCCCTGGCCTGTGCCGATTAGATGCCAGGAGCACACATTCCCCACCCTACATCAAACCATCAAAACTGACCATCAAAAATGTCTCCAGACATTGCCAAACGCCCCCTGAGAGGCAAAATCATCCCTGATTGAGAACCACTGGTTTTGCCTATGCTTGGTCCTGTGAGGGTTGAAAGACGAGAAGCACAGGATTGTTGAAGTCCTAGGAGCAAAGCTACTTCCTGAAGATTTATAGAGGGCAGACCACCAGTGAGTCACCGTTCCCAAAACTTCCACATTCACACTTGCCTTACCCAGCTTAGGGTCCTCGCCATCACTATAAAAGGGAAAAGAAAAAGCAAGACTTCCTTTGCTGGATGCCCTGGGCACGAATTAGCGTGTGAATTGACTCTGCCTAGCTCATAACTACTCTAGAGAGAGCTTTTTAGGGGAGGGGGGAGAGACAGAGAGACAGAGAGGGCAGGGGAGACAAGAAGGCCACACCCACTTAAAGGGGAGCAGCAATTTGCTCCCAGGAGAGACACAGCACAGCAAAAGACTCTGGGAGAAACGGTTCCTATTATACCGGGAAAGACAACAGGGATGAGCTGCCCAGAGTGTCAGGTATCAATGTGCTAAGGTCCTCTAGCATTCCCAGTGGCTCAACTGCAGGGACCCCTTGGATGCAACTCAGTTATATCTGGCCCTGCATTCCGGCTCTTGCCCGGGTCTTGCATATCCACGTTCTACACTACACTACAACATACATATATCCACTCCTAGAAAATTCCAAAAGTACAAACTGTGCTGCCTTCCCAGAGCTCCCATTCTACAGTAAAGCTAAACAGTGAGCTCAGGCACAAGGCCCAGTCGGCACTGTCAGGAACCAATGCCTGGGACAGGATCCAAAACCAAGCCATGGTGCACCAAACCTATCACCGAATGACAAGCCTTGGTGTGGCCTGGATTCACCACTGTGCAAAAGTGCCCAGTGTTTCACATGGAGAAAAGAAGCGGTAAGCCAACCACCAAAGCAAAACCTAAGCCCACAAAGGTCAATGGGTTTTTAATCCCTTTATTGAGCTTATTACTACAGGCAGGTTTTATGCCAGCCCAGGACAGTTTGCTCAGCCACCAAATCTCCCAGCAAAGGGAATTTTTCCTTTTCTCTTCCATCATGAACCCTCTTTCCCCCATCCTCTAACTCTGCCTTCCTGCCCATTTCTGGTGCAACTTCACTTTTTCTCATCCCTTTCCTGGAACTTTTGTTCCAGGAGCTGTTGTGAAACTATATTGATGGCATAACCAAGCCCTTGCACCAGGCCATGATAGTGTGAGTCTGGGTAACCTGAGACGAATGCCATCTCCATTCTCAAGAATCCCTAAGCCAGAGCCCTGTAGGGTTATCTCACTTTCCTTGATAAATACTTGTGTGAAAAAATTGTGTTCAAATAAAAACTGATTTTTCACATAACTTGTTCAGGTTGGGGATGCTTTTCATTTCTGATTGATTTTGTTATTGTCATCTGACCCTATCACTTTAAGTGCCTTTGCCCCCAAAACTTTGAGTGAATAGCGAGCTCCGAACAAGCACTTAAATGTGCTGGAGTAAATTCATCAACATTATCTGCAGTAGCTAAAAATGGAAGCAAAGTATAAAAGAGAAAGTAAATAATCAAACTGCTGTATATTCACACAATGCAGTGCTGGGAGTCATATTCATATTCTTCTCAAAGAACATTTAATCTAATAGCAAATGTTTTTTTAAAAAATTCTAAACGATGATCCCATTATATAAAAAGAAATAAATCAGAATTATAATGGTATTTACATTTAAGGGGAGGAGCGTGATGAGTGGATTTTAATTTCTTTCTTTGTACATCTCTACAGATTCTAGATACTACCCCATGAATTCATGTTCCTTTTGCAATCAGAAAAGAAAAAGAAGTACTTTATTTCACTTCCCCAGGTATGAGTGCCATGGGAGGCGGGATTCCACTACGGCCAAGCCTGGCAGTCTCCTGGTGAGCATGCCTCTGTCATTCCCCTTGAGTTTTGGGTGGTCTTGAACATGACAGGTGTCACTCTAGTGATTAGACTATGTTTTCTGGCAAGGTTGAGGAGATGTCGTAATGAAGTCTGTAATCAGTTGACTTTAATCAAAAGGGAGTTTATCCTGGTAGGCCTTTTGAAGCTGGTCCAAAGAGACTCTTCTCCTGCTGGCCTTGAAGAAGCAAGTTGCTGTGAGCTCTACAGCTGCATGGAACTGAATTCTGCCAACCACCACCTGTGCTTGGAAGAGGACCCTGAGCCTCAGATGAGACCCCAGCAACAGTCATTCCCTTGATTGCAGCTTTGTGAGAACCCCCAGTCAAGTGTGCCTAGACTCCTGACCCATGGACACTGTGAAATAAGAAGTGTGTGTTGTTTTAAGTTACTATGTTTGTAGTAATTATTTTTCACATAGCAATGGGAAATTAATACAAATATTATTTTAAAAATCCAAAGTAAATCCAGTACCCCTACCATTACATCAATACTCACAGTCGTTGGCTGGGAGCAGGCTGGGAGAGCAGGCTGTCATTAAGGGTTCAGGAAGGAATCAAAGGTGTGGTAGTTGGAGGCTGTCAGCTACGTTCTTTCCAAGGGAGATGGAGCAGCCCACCTCCAGGTCCCCACACTTCCTGTTGACATCTCCACCCACAATTCAGCCTCTTCCCTCCCTCTTTTTTAAGACTGCTCTTGCGAAATCACTAAAGACCTGCAAATCCTCAGGCCAGGATGAAGCCCACCATCTTCTTTCTCTGTGCCTGCACCTGTGCCTCTAAGCCTTGGCAATGGAAACAAAAGACACACCTTAGTAGTCACTATAAATGGATCATTGTCACCCTCCAATGGACACACAACACTGCTCCTAACTCACAACACCCTCTAATAAGTATGTTCTTCTTCTCCCCTCAATGGCAACCTCACACCCTCTCTAAACTCCTCAAACCTCCCATCTCTCCTCCTCACCCTCAACCCCTGCCTGGCCCTTCACTTGAGGCTCCTGACTGCTTAATTATACTTACTTGAGAAAATGAAATCTATCAGTTGAGCATTCTCATTTCCCCATAACTGTAACCGCCCACTCTGCCTGGACAGAGCCTATTTCTCAAGACAGGCGAACTGCAATAGAGAAAGAGTGATTCACACAGAGCTGGCTGTGCAGGAGACCGGAGTTTTATTATTACTCAAATCAGTCTCCCAGAGCATTCAGGGATCAGAGCTTTTACAGACGACTTAGTGGGTGGGGGTAAGCCAGTGAAGCGAGGAGTGCTCATTGGTCAGGTCAGAGATGAAATCAGGGGAAGCTGAAACTGTCCTCTTGTGCTGAGTCAGTTCCTGAGTGGGGGTCACAAGATCAGATGAGCCAGTTTATCAACATGGGCGGTGCAAGTTGATCCATCAAGAACAGGGTCTGCAAACTATCTCAAGCACTGATCTTAGGAGCAGTTGAGGGAGGGTCAGACTCTTGTAGTCTCCAGATACATAATACCTAAACCATAATTTATAATCTTGTGGCTCATTTTTTAGTCCTACAAAGGCAGTCTAATCCCCAGGCAAGAAGGAGGTTTGTTTTGGGAGAGGGCTGTTATCATCTTTATTTTAAACTATAAACTAAGCTCCTCCCAAAGTTAGTTCAGCCTATGTCAAGGGAGGAACAAGGACAACTTAAAGTTTAGAACCAAGTGGAGTCGGTTATCTTAGATCTCTTTCACTGTCTCAGTCATAATTTTCCGAAGGCAGTTTTGTAACTAATTTACAAAGCTCTCCCGGCCTGTCCCTTTCTTATTTCTTCTTCCTAACGAAAAGGAGGGAGCATTGCTTCTCCTAGCAATGGTCAGTCCCTGCCATGGCTCAGGGCCAGGTCTTCATAAGGATGTAACCAAACCCAGGTTGAAAACCAAAAGTTGAGAGACAACAGTTGGGAGGAAAATCATGTTTATTGGAGAACCAGCAAACTGAGAAGATGGTGGGTTAGTGTCCCAAAATACTGTCTCAAGTCAGTACAAATTCCAGGCTTTTTTTTAATGTTAAGGGCAGGAGGAACAGGAGGGCTTTGGGATCAAGAGGTAACCGATGATTGTAGACAACTGTGCACCAGCAAGGGTCTGAAGAATTTGGGAACTTCTTTGTCTTCGGTCAGGTCACAACGCTCCAATAAATCTTTAACAAAACATAGTTGTTTGTATACTTCTCCTTTATTCCTAGAATTAGTTTTTAAAACTACGTGATTGCTGTTTTGCAGATCATCTCAGTGCTCTGAAATTACCCTAGCCTATGTGCAGGGATGGGAAAAGGCTCCTAAACAAAAATGGAGCTAGTTATGTTAGTTCTTTTGCTGTTTCACTGTTACAGGGACTTTGCTTCCCTGGTGATGATCATGCTGATGACAAGGATGATTCTCTCTCTCATCTGTCTCTCTCTCAGCTGCTGGCGCATTTTCATCAGAACACAGCCCCACTTTGGCACCTCCCAACCTATAAGACCCTCCCCCAATTCTGCATCCCCCTTCCGCCACCGCTTCATCTCCTTGTTCCTTTTTATGGCCTGACTTGTTGAAATAATTTTCTACACACATGGCCTCCACTTCTTCCAGCTTCCACGCATCCTTGATCACACTCTGTTCTGGTTTCTGGCCCTACTCATACCTAAAGGGGCCAACAACCTTCACCCACCTCTTAACCCTTTCTCCTCACCTCTGACCCTATACTTCACACTTCTCCTCCAGGCTTGCCTCCATCACTGAGGATCGCACACTGCTTTCCCTCTGTGATGCCCTCTGCCTCCTGGTCTCTCTTTCTCAGTCTCTTACGCAGGCAAATCCTCCACTACCAGCTCTCAGGGCTCCATCCCTGCCACCTTCTTCCTTCTAAATTTTCTCTTCCATGTGACTGCTTCTACTCCTTAGGCTTTAAATACCAACCCAAATATTGATGCCCCCAAACGTCTATCTGTAGCTCAGCCCTCACTTCTAAGTAACCTTTAGTACCTCCTGCTTCTCTGACACTCATGGCCAAAGTGCCTCTAAAGCTGCTATTTCTACCTTTAAATGTATCTCACATGTCTGTTCATGACTTAGCGTCTCATGGCCACAGCATTAGTGCACAGCACCATCAGATCGCTACGGGGTCACATCTTCAACCTTCTGGATTCAATGATACACAAACTGCTGGCCATTGGAATCACTTGAGAAGCTTTGATAAATTCCAGGCCACACCCAGACCAATTAAATGAGAATTCCTGAGAATAGGGGAAAATGAGACATCAGTATGATCTTCCATGCTCCAAGGGGTTTCAATCTGCAGCCAAGTTTGGGAGCCCAGGTTCTGACTGGGCATCCACTTGTGCCCGCCTCTGTCCATTCTCCAAAAGAGAGGATTTTCAAATGGAAACTGGCCGGGCACGGTGACTCACATCTGTAATCCCAGCACTTTACAAGGCCAAGGCAAGAGGAACCCTTGAGGCTAGGAGTTTGAGACCAGCCTGGGTGACATAGCAATACCTTATCTCCCTACAATTTTTTAAAAAAAGTTAGCCAAGCGTGGTGGTGTGTTTCTCACAGTTCTTTAGGCTGGAAGTCCAAAATCAAGGTGATGGCCAATTCAGCTTCTGGTGAGGGTTCCCTTCCTGACTTGCAGACAGCCACTTACCGATAGTGTCCTAAATGGTGGAGAGAGAGGATCTCTTACTATTTCTCTTCTTATAAAGCCACTAATATCATAAAGACCTACCTCATGACTTTATCTAACTCTATTTCCACCAGAAGATCTCAATTCCAAATCATCACACTGGTAAGGGCTTCAACATATGAATTTTGGAGGGACACGGTTTAGTCCATAATTCCTGAAAAACCTGTACTCTTCCTGATTCTGCTTTAAGATAATCTCTTAAACTATTATTTGCTGCCTCCCACTGGGTTCTGCCCCTGTGCCCCCATAGCTTTCCATAGTTCTTGTGCATGCTTCCCTTAGAGCATTCATCAAACTCTGTGGTCATTATCTGCTACCCTGTCCATCCCTCTCGTGGAACTGGGAACTCATGATGACTGGGGCCAAATTGTGTTCAGCTGTTAATAATTTCTGACATTTTAGGAGTGATTGACTAGTAGATACTTACAAGTAAGTTTTTATGTTGCAATCAGAAAGGAGAGAAAAAAGGGATGGGGGAAGTAGAAAACAGAGAATGAGAAAAGGCATAGAGCTCCACCTCTAATAGGCAGTTCAGGGATCCCAGTCCTGTAAGTCACATAAAAGGAGGCAGCAGCAGGAATGAGGTAGGTCATATACTCCTTCAGAGCCAGGGCAGGTAAGGTACTGAGTACAGTCTGTCTTTCTTATCTAAGTGCCCACCAACTACCTTGGACGAGTTACTCTATTCCTGTGTCCCTATGTTCTCTCATATGTAAAATAGAGATAAGAAAAGCACCAACTCACGTGGTTATTTGGAGGCTTAAAAAAAATAATGTATCTAAAGTGCCTGATACATCATCATTCACTGAACATGGCAAATAAAATAAATATGTGCATATACTGTGCATACCACTTAGCTAGATTTTTGAAATGGCATTTTCAATGCTTGATAAGGTAGAAATTTTATTAACTAGCTATGATTTAGAAACGTATGCTGCAAAGTTCTTGTGGGAAAAAAAGGTTTTAAGTCAACAATAAAAGTCAAATATTAGGAAAAGAGCAAAGAAGAAAACTAATATTGAAAGCTGCTTCTTTCAACAAGTTGACCTTTCCTCCTGTACATATTTTCCTCTATTAGAGCTGAGATAATGGAGTTATTCCTAAGTGTTGCCTTTCCTCTCCCCTGCCCCTTTGTCTGTCAAGGAAAGGTTATGTCCAGCAGATGTTTGTTTCAATAAACACCGCGTTAAGCCTCCTAGGCAGCCAGGATGGCACAGATGGTCTTCTCAAACTGTTTATGTGCTCTTTCTTGATGTGTGATTTCTTCCTTTACAATGATGACTTTGGGTGTTAGAGAGACTGACAGCAGCACAGTCCTTGTGATAGGAAGCCCATGATTCTCACTAAACGGATCAGCAGCCAGGCGCCCACACACAGCCTGGGCCTCACCTCGGTCACCTGCGGGTAGCACTGAAATATCACCTTCCTGAGAAATAGGTGGGAATGTTGACCATCTGCTCACTGCACTCAGCGAGAGGCCCCTAAAAATGGCCAGGGGGCTGCGAATGAAGCCCCCTGAATTCCTGGTTCTGCAGTTCTACTGGTTCACAGGTCCTGGAAACGGGGGGAGAGCCTGCCAGGGCTCAGGAAGAGGGCCAAAGGTCAAGGAGGGCATGCATGAGTCAAGAGGAGGTCCAGTTTTTCTGTAGCTTCACCCTGAGCCCCCAGACTAGCAGCTCCTCAGACCAGTTCCTTTCACCTGTCACTGACCTGTGCTTGAAGGGACAGCTCCACAGAGGACTACAGGCAAGTGCCATCATGCCTGGCTAATTTTCTATGTTTTGTAGTGACAGGGTTTTGCCATGTTGCCCAGGATGTTCTCAAACTCTAGGCTCAAGTGATTCTCCCGCCTTGACCTCCTAAAGTGCTGGGATTACAGGCGTCAGCCACCACACCCAGCCACGTTGTCCATTTTCTAATTGGTTTTTGTTGTTGTTGTTGTTGTTGCCATTGAGATGTATGAGTTCCTTAGATATTTTGGATATTAACCCCTTACTGGATATAGGGTTCAGAAATACTTTCTCCCGGTCCACAGGATGCATTTTCATTTTGTGGATGGTTTCCTTTGATGTTCATAAGGTTTTTCTAGTTTGATAGAGTCATATTTGTTTTCTTTTGCTTTTGTTGATGCTTCTTTTCATGTGATATCAAAAAAACCATTGCTAAGGCCATTGTCAAAGAGCTTTCCCTATAGTTTCTTCTATGATTTTTACAGTTTCACATATACGTCTTTAATTCATTTTGAGTTGATTTTCATGCATGGTGTAAAATACAGGTCCAATTTTATTCTTTTTCATGTGAATATTCAGTTTTTCTCGGCACCATTTATTGAAGAGATGTCCTTTAGCCGCAGTGTGTTCTTGGCACTTCTTCATCTTCTTATAAGAGCACAGCCCTACCCGGTTATGGCCCCACCCTCACAACCTCATTTAACCTTAATTACTTCCCAAACACCTCAACTCCAAACAGCACCACATTAAGGATTAGGGCTTCAAAGTATGAATTTGGGGAGAATGTAAACATTCAGCTCATAACAGGCATGTTGCATTTCCCCGGTTAGGTGCTTGTTTTCCCTGGATGGGTAATTCCCTGGGCGTGCAGCAGGGATGATCCTCTCTGACTAGCTCATTCATGATACTCAACTGTTAGACATATTTTCTTGACATGGAGAGTTTCTTAGATTTCATTCCCAGGCCTCTGCTTTGAAATCTCTCTCTCTTGTCTGGTTTCCGTGGTTTCTGTCTTGTCAGCTCATCCCGACAATCTCTCTCTCTGCTTAGCCCCTCTACAAGGGCAGTGTGTTTAGCATTTGATTTAGCTTCTTCCAAGATGCTGGCTCTGGAGCGGACCCTTTCCCTCTGTGCTCTGCAGCCTGAGGATAACTCATAAGGCCCTATGCTGTGTCTACCACTGGCTTGGTTAAGGACTGTGACAGTCAGAGAACTGGGGCCTGCAGGAAGTAGGACATGGAATGGATTGAATAGTGATTGACAGAAGGGAGATAGGAAAAGATATGAGCTTTGTCTTAGGCCTGTAATATAGGGAGATAAAGGCAGCTATAAGGAAAATTGATTACATAATAAAAATAAGGATACATAAAAGACTTTTATAGGTGTCTCCCCACGTTGAATTCAGGAGTGCTCAGAGACTTGGATCCCCTCCCATTAGGAAGGAAATGCACATTGCCATTTTATAGATGACCATAAGGGACAGGGAAGAAGGGAAGGCACTCTTCCCCTTGGAGTCAGGCCCCTATCTTACGGGAGATAGCCCATGCAGGAGAGAGCCCTGCGTGCAGTCAGTGCACAGAGAGGTGCTCCTTTGCACATACCCGGTCTGCCTTAAGTGCAGCTTTTCCCAGCCCATGTGTTTTCTCCAGCCCTGCCCTCTGTTCACTCAGGTCAGTGCCTCACCACCTCACTGTCTCTGCTTCACTTACAGTCCTGGGAATTCATGGATCCAGACCATGGTGAGAAATGCTTGGAATTTCCATGAAATTTATTCGAATACCCCTTGATCTGCTGCAGCTCATAATCATGCAACCCAACCTATCTCACAGAGAAGCAGCAGGCAGGTTGGATGTCAACAAGCAAGTCCTAGAGACACACAGCGCACACCCACGTGCGCACACACACTCACAGTGTCAACGAATCAAGTCAGGCTCTCTGCCTCCTCAACGGTTTTAGCCTTGTGCTCTCCCCACCCACACCTCTGCGTGTCTGTGCAAGAGTGAGCTGCTGAATGCACTACAGCAGTACTGCTGATTGTAAGATACTTCCCTCCAGATGAGAGGGTGGTCTTATATGAGGAAGAAGTGCCAAGAACACACAATGGGGAAAGGATAGTCTCCTCAATAAACAGTGCCGAGAAAACCGGATATTCACATGCAAAAGAATGAAACTGGACACTGACCTTACACCACAGACATGCTGATAAACACCAATTCTTTCTCTCTCCTCGTTTCTCATGCTGATAACCACTCTAGTGCTCCTCCCATTTTCTTCATACAACAAGCAGAATTCAGCTTCTCAAATGTGGAGAGGAACATGGAGTGGAGAGGCGGATAGAGAACATTTTATTCTTTTTTTTTTTTTTTTTGAGACGGAGTCTCACTCTGTCGCCCAGGCTGGGGTGCAGTGGCCGGATCTCAGCTCACTGCAAGCTCTGCCTCCCGGGTTTACGCCATTCTCCTGCCTCAGCCTCCCGAGTAGCTGGGACTACAGGCGCCGCCACCTCGCCTGGTTAGTTTTTTTGTATTTTTTAGTAGAGATGCGGTTTCACCGTGTTAGCCAGGATGGTCTCGATCTCCTGACCTCGTGATCCACCCGTCTCAGCCTCCCAAAGGAACATTTTATTCTTAACATGTGATTATTGGAACCTCATGTTATATACCCCAAGATTGTGATGACAGGATTCTTCTTGGAGATAAGACAATGGTTTCCAAATTAAGGACTGTACAATGATTACCCTCAGAAAAGAAAATGTATTTGAGAAGAAGAAGAAAGAAGAAAGAAGAAAGAAGAAAGAAGAAAGAAGAAGAAGAAGAAGAAGAAGAAGAAGAAGAAGAAGAAGAAGAGGAAGAAGAAGAAGAAGAGGAGGAAGAAGGAGAAGAAGAAGAAGAAGGAGAAGAGGAAGAAGGAGAAGAAGAAGAAGGAGAAGGAGAAGAAGGAGAAGAAGGAGAAGAAGAAGAAGAGGAGGAAGGAGGAGGAGGAGGAGGAGGAGGAGAAAAAAAAGGTAGTTCACTTGGACGAGAAACTGATGGAGATAACAGGTACTTAAAGAAATCACGGGAAGCTAAGACCGAGAAACAAATAAGAGCCTCATTCATTAATCATTTCTACTCATTCACTTACTCATCACATAAATACTAGAGGAGGACCAGGCTAGACTTTCACGATGCACATGCAAATATATTTATACTCCCGTGTGCTTACAGCATGCTTCTGCCCAGGAGCTAGAGCTACCGCTGACAGCCTATGGCCAATTTAAGGTCTGAGGACTGATCAGTTGATCACCTCCCATGCACCTCTGCTAGATGCAAAAGCCACGGCCTCCAGGGTCAGTATCTGCTCTGCCGTCCTTTCCCCCTGTTCAGCAGAACATAGGTCCTGTAGAGCCCTGGTAGCACCACAAATCAAGATATCCCTAAGGACCCAGCTCCAGAGCTGATACCCCTCTGGAAATGAAGCGTCCTGCCCATGAGGAACCGTCCAGCTCTGGGAAGACCCAAGACCCTGGGTGCCCAACCCAAAGGGCAGGCACGCAGAGGCATCCAGGATCCAGGGGTCTAAGCCTCAAGGATAGGGGTTGTAACCAAGAGATGGTGTGTTAAACTCAACCTTTTAATTCAACTTTGGGTAAGAAATGAAACTCCCCAGGCAGCCATGCTTTGAACTGTGTCCAGTTCCTGTCGGGGACAAAGCTCTTCTCCCATCGGCACACAGGTCAGAGCAGCCCACGCCGGAGCAAGGAGGCAGGAGAAGACCCGGGACCAGGCATCCAGACGGCTGGGGATGCTGCTGGAAGAGGCTAGGGACTCCTGGGAAACTGCAGGCACCATTGCTGTACTGGGCACCCGTGAGACATCCCAGGTGTTGGAGGAGTGAGAGGCTACTGCGGTCCTTCACGCGGGGAGATCGTGACGCAGGTTCCATGTGGGCGCTGGCGCAGACCTCCGGGTCATGGGAGGCCAGGGAGCTCGGGGACTAGAACACAGGCCTCTGGCTCCTGCTGCCCTGTGCAGCCTCTGCCATCTTTTGCAGTGACAAGGGACAGTGCATTTGGCTCGACGGAAATGGGGCCCACCTAGTTCTGAAAGCAGAGGAAACAGCTGCTGGGGTCCCAGGGCCGTGCTGAAAAGCTCACTTGAAATAGCTACGATTTGAGAGTGAGAAAGCGCTGAGGAAGGAAGGAAGGAAGCTCTGGTTACCCCTCAGATCACTTTCCCAGAACATCTGCACCCTTGCCCTCGAGGTCTTCCCTGGCTGGTTTACAGGTGAAAGGAACAGAAGGGAGGGAGCCTCTGAGTCACAGTGACGGGAACAAGTGGCTCCTCCCATCCTCCACCGTCCCTGTCCACCCCTCTCCACTATAGCATGTGATCCTGTCTCTCTCTCCTCTGCTATCCCAAGCCCCCACCACACAGACATGCACAGACATACACAGACACAGACACACACACACACACACACACACACACACACGTGATGTCCTATCATAATCCAGAAGGCAGATGACTCCCCAGGCCACTAATTGGATGGACATTTGGGCAGTGGCTCCCCGTCTATTCTGAGCTTTGCGCTGTGCACTAATTAAAACCATCAGAGTCGAGTCTTTGCTTTATAAGCACTGGCTTCTCTGCGAAGTCTATGTGAGAAGATGCATCATCTTCTAGCATGCAAAATAGGCTAACCCGTGTTGATGCATGAAGAGAAATGCCATTCCTGTGCTCTTAGAAAAAGAACGTGGTTATTTTTCCTGGGCGGTTACCCCCCTAGCACCTTGGACTTCAGTGCCACTCAGTGATTGACACAAGCCTCATGGGCTACCATTTTGAGGGCAGCGGAGCTCTTTGTGTTGGGCTCAGGCTCCCTGATCCTCTAGATCAGGGGAGCACAGGTAAGGGGACCTGAGAAGGTAAAAGAGACCCAGCCGGGCCAGGCTTCAGAGAAGGGGAAAAGTAGACAGACTTCTAGTCTCTCTGAATGTTCACACTGTATTGGTCAGGGTTCTCCAGAGAAACAGAACAAATAGGATGTGTATCATACATGTACGTATAGATATACGTGTACATATATGAACACATATATGTGCATATGTATACATATATGCACACATATGCCCATATATTTGTACATATATGCACATATAGTCCCAGCCCACCCAGCAAAAGACAATGTGTACAGACACAGAGAGAGTGAGAAAGAGATAGAAAATTCTAAGGAATTATCCCACAAGATTGGGGGGGCTGGCAAGTGTGTAACCCACACCACAGGCTGGCTGACTGGGAAATTCACCAGGAGTTGACATTGCAGTCTTGAGCCCCGTCCCAGGGCAGTCTGGAAGCAGAAGTTCTTCCCTCTCTGAGGCTTTTGGGTTGGGTGAGGCTCACATTATGGAGAGTCATCTGCTTTACTCAAAGTCTACTGATTTAGAGGTTATTCAGATCTAACGAATACCTTCACAGCAACATGGAGACCGTTGTTTGATCAGATATCTGGATACCATGGTCTGGCCAAGGTGACCCATAAAATTCACCATCACACATATCTTAGCTAACCAACTGTCCATACCATTCAACAGAATTATTGGTTCTCCAAGTTTCTCTTGGATCCTCACTCTTCTGAGGAAGAAGCAAAGTGTTCAGATAACAACAGAGCAGGAGCCTCAAGTTGAACTTGATTCTCGTGTCTGTAATCCCAGCACTTTGGGAGGCCAAGGTGGCGGATTGCCTGAGTCAGGAGTTCAATACCAGCCTGGCCAACATGGCGAAACCCTGTCTCTACTAAAAATACAAAAATTAGCCAGGCATGGTAGTGTGTACCTGTAATCCCAGCTACTCAGGAGGCTGAGGTATGAGAATCACTTGAACCCAGGAGGTGGAGGTTGCAGTGAGCTGACATCGTGCCAGTGTACTCTAGCCAGGGCAACAGAGTGAGACTCTGTCTGAAAAAAAAAAAAAAAAAGCTTAACTTGATGAATAGACTAGCCATAGTCTATTAAATAGCCATAGTCTATTTAAGCAGCAGGAGCTATAGGCTAAGCCACACGCGGTCCCTGCAGGAGGGGACACCCCCCAACACACACCAGGAGAAGCAAAAAGATCTTATTCCATCCCATCTTCCTTAGCATCATCAGCAGAGGAAGGGGTGCCTGTTACCCGCCTGGGGTAAAATCTGCCCATGAACTTTGGGGAAGGATTAAAAACCCAGGAATGTCCTACTTATCAACATAGCTTTACCTTTTCTTTCATTGGTTATATCAATAGCTGCAATGCCAGTTAAATAATGTGAGACTGTTTGGGGCTTCAGTTCTTCAGAATGTCAAAAATTTCACAGCACTAATGGATGGTTTGCACAGTCTGTTCAATTTAACAAACACTTACTAGGCAGCTAATACATCAGACATTGTACTAGGTAGCATGAGAGATCCAGAAATGAATCAAAGTCTCTGCCACCCAGGCATCTGCCTTCTCTGAAACAACTCACAGATGAGGATGAGAGCACAAGCAGTTCTAGAGTCTGTTGGGTTAGATCATTCTCCCAAGCACTCCTCAGACCCTTGAACAGTCTCCCAGCCCACCCAGCAAAAGACAAAGTCTTCATAGTGACTGCAAGGGTCTATTTAACTCCTCAAACCTCTTTCACCTCCCTGACCTGCTCTCCTTCCTTGTCCTGGTCCATTCTGCTCCAGCCACGGTGGCCTCCCGTGTGCATCAGTGGCCAGCTCACTCCTGCAACTGTGGTCTCAGCACTTGCTAAAGCTTTGTTGGGATTGCTTTTTCTACAAGAGCACACATGCAGGAAGTGACAAATCCACTGCTTTTCCCCATTGTTTTTGAAGCATTTCTTCCACATCTTCTTAAAAGGATGGCTAAGAAGTCAAAATAGTTGCCTATTCTTAGTTGCAAATGGTGCTTTCAAAGAGGCTTACACAGCTTGCCTTATTTGGTAGCTGCACAGCACTCCTGTGACGTGGTTTTCTTTATTAATTTATTCTGCATGGCCCTTGTATTTATTATCGATTGCTACATAACAAATTACTACAAATTTAGCAGTTCTGAACAACACACATGTATTGTCTCCCAGTTTCTGGGAATCAAAAGTCTGGGTACGGACTGAGACTCCTGCTGCAGGGTCTCGCAGGCTGCAATCAAGGTGGTGGTAAAGCTGTGTTCTCATCTGGAGGCTCAATGAGAGAAGCAGCTGCTTCCAAGCTCACTCGGATTGTTGGAAGACTGTCCTTCACTGCAGCTGTAAGACTGAGAGCTTCCAATGTCTTGCTGGCTGCCAGCTGGAGGCTGCCCTCGGCTCCCTGCCACATGGCCCTCTCCATAGGCACTCCACCATGTGGCAGCTTGCCTCCTCAAATCCAGCACAAGAGTCAGAGTGATCTGCTAGGATGACAGTCTTATATGTGTTACGTAATGCAGCCATGCAGTCATCACCCTTGCCATATTCCATCAGTTAGAAGCAAGTCACAGGGACCCCCCAACACACACGCAAGAGGTGGGGATCATACCCAGGTGAAAATATCAGGAGGGGGGATTATGGGGATCACCTTAGAGGCTGCCCCTTTTGCTTCTAACTCGCCCCAGCCTAAATTATCATCCCAAACTAATGGAGAGAAGACTCCAAAGAGTGAACATTCACCCTATTTGATTGATTTTGGCCATAGCGTGAGCCTTCACAGATTTTCCAAAAACCCTTAGAAAGTGCTGATTTGCAAAGACACTCAGTGCTGGGAGGAGCATGTCCATGAAGAAGACAGGGGTTCTGTGTGTTTTCCTACAGGAAATGTGGCCCGGAAGGGCTGGAACTAGCACTTAACCAAGAAGTAGTTTTAGAGACCAAATAATACCCCACTGCTGCTCCCGGAGGCTTCTAAATCCATATTTGAAGTCATTAGCTCCACATGTCTCAGGGAGAGGCTTCCTGGGCAGTCAGGACCCTGGGAGCCAACAATTCAGAGTCAAGGCCAGACCAGTTTCCAAACCCCAACCCAGCTATTTTTTCTGCCATAGCTGAAGAGCAGAAAGCCCAGAGCAACAAGAAGCAGGGATGGTGACAGGCAGTGTAAATAACCCTTAAGCATAGACAGAAAAATCTGTACTTCGATGGCAGGCTGTTGTTTACCACTTTATTGCACTTGACCTGAGAGCTCTGAAATGTCCCTCTCATGACAAATGTCTTGGCACTGTGCAAATGAAAAAAAAGACTCAAGAAAAACAACTTCACTTCACATTCTTTAAATACTCCAACCTTCCAGCATCCACAGTTTTACAGCCTGGCTAGAAGGTGATCCTTCTGAAAACTTAATCGCTAGGGCAAGAGCTTTTCTTCTCCCTTTATGATAAATTGTGAATTTTTAAAAGACAACATGCTGAGCTTTAATTTTAAATGGAGGCACCCTGGAGGTGGTAGAAACACAGCCGGCTTTGGCTTTGCAGCAGAGAGGTCTTGTGGGCTGCCAAAGTGGGTGTTATTGCCTTCTACCTGCCAAAATCACAGCACAGTGCTTCACGGAGAGGAGGGGAAGGCCAAGGAGCAGAGGGGAAAGAGGGTGGGTTCCTTGTGCCACACACCTGTGGGGACCTCAGCCCACCTCCACCAAGTGGTGAAAGAAGAATTTCAGTGTTTTCATCAAGGAAGAGGCTCCAGGAAAAAAATGGGGAGCATGAACATTGTGCAGCTCCAGGACCAGATTTTATGTTCTGTCTCCACATTTCATTCTTTGAATGACTGGGCAAGAAGTCCACCTTCACGGTTCTCATCTGTGAAATGGATATAATAATACCTACTCCATCCACCAGACAGGCCCAATAAGGACCATCGGTATTAACTGCTCTGTAATGTAGGATATAATAAATTCCTCTTCAAAGGTTTTAGCCTGTAAATTGCTAAGTACAATGAATTCTGAGATCCCCTCCAAGGAACCAATGTATCAGTATATTCAGCTCCCCTGTTCTTTGTTCTTCATTTTAAAGTTTAACTTCCTTGTCCTCTTCATCTCCTTGCCTAGTTTCAGGGAAACGAACCGCCCCCCCCCCAGCCACTATCACCTGCTCCGTCTTGAGTTACCCCTGGTCACCTGTTCCATCCTGAGTCACCTCTGGTCACCTGCTCTGACCTGAGTCATCCTGAGTCCCTGTTCTGTAACCATCCTTCGTGCCAAACTACTCACCCTGCCACTCCAACTCATACCCCTGCTCTCTTTAAAATAGCCAATTGGAATTAGCTTAGACTGTGAAGTACAACCCTAGCCAATAGGGGAACAACACAGCAGTAGGGGCTACCTGCATCAGGAATAAAAACCCCTTCCCCTCCCTTGTTCAGGTGTGCTCTCACCATTGCTCCATCCATGAGTTGCACCCTTCTACGGAAGTAAAAATTGCCTTGCTGAGAAAATTAAATTTATGTTTGAGCGCTATTTCTTTTGCAGCACTGAAAATTTATTTCTAACAGTAATCTCTAATGCATTTCATAAATAGTAGGCAATATTACCACTATTGGATTAGAGTTTTCCCCTCATTTCTCCCATTTTCCTTGTTTTTTCCATTTTCTATGAGGAATTTTTCTAAAACAATCAAAAGCAAAGTCTTCATAAGATTTGGGAAGTCAGACCTCCCATCACTGGGACACTGGTCAGAGGACAGCCCTTGGGTGTCTTCTAGAGTCTTCATTCCCTCCTTCCCATGAGTCCTTTCTGTGATTAGGGTATGGCAGAGACGACTGAGATGGGAGATCTGAAAGGAGGGCAAGGGTTCTAGGGTAGGAGAGCACGGCCCCAAATGGAATGCTGCCCTTGGTCACCCCAGTCCCCTCTCAATTTCCCTCACAACTGACCCACCATCAGGAGCCTCACAGCTGGCCAGCGTTTGAAAGAAACAAGTTTTCAGTGCCACAAAAGACATAGCATTCAAACAGAAATTTCTGTTGAAATTCTGTTGAAAAGTGACAACTGCTGGTGGCTACCAGATTTAGCAAGAAAGCATAGAGGATGTCCAGTGAAATCTGAATTTCAGATAAACAATAAATAATTTTTGTTTTTCTCAGCAAGGCAAATTTACTTCTGCAGAAG
This sequence comes from Rhinopithecus bieti, assembly GCF_001698545.2. Taxonomy (NCBI): domain Eukaryota; kingdom Metazoa; phylum Chordata; class Mammalia; order Primates; family Cercopithecidae; genus Rhinopithecus; species Rhinopithecus bieti. Next base: position 537,650 of record NW_016814432.1, on the reverse strand, counting down.
GGTGCAGCTTGTGCCAGACCCAATCACAAGAGCACATCGAGTGGGGTGGGGCAGGAGTTTTTATCCCTAATGCAGCAGCTTCTGTAGCTGTGTCCTTTCCTCATTGGCTGGAGTTGGACCACACAATCTAAGCTAAGACCTGATTGACTACTGTTTAAAATTGAACAGGGCTAACTAGGTGGGAAGGAAGAGGCTGTGCCTTACAGTTTTAGGGCATAGTAAAGGCAGGAAGGATAGTTGCAGAGAAGGTAATCGAGGGAATAGATGTGAGTTATAGGTTAGGACTGACAGGAAGATTGTTTACCATAATTAGAGGCAAGGAGGCATAAAGAACCAGGAAGTTACTCTTTGAAAATAGAGAACAGAAAACAAGGAAGCTGAACAAGCTGACTCTTCTTTGAAGAGGAACCCACCATACCCAGCACCAGAAAGACTATAACCTTGATGAGAGATTTTAAAAACAGGATTAGTTTGCTAGGGTTACTTTAACAAAGTACCATAGACTGGGGGACGTAAATGATAGAAATTTATTTCCTCACAGCTCTGGAGGCTGGGAGTCCAAGATCCAGATGTCAGCAGTGTTGGTGTCTCCTGCGGCCATTCTCCTTGGCTTGCAGATGGCGTCTTCTCCGTGTGTCCCTGCATGACCTCCCTTCTCCATCTGAGCATCCCTGGTGTCTCTGTGTGTCTGGATATCCTTTTCTCATGAGGTGAGGACACAGTCAGATTGGATTAGGGCCCACCCTAATGGACCTGTTTAAAGGCCCTGTCTCCAAGTACAGCCACGTTCTGAGATACTGGGGGTTAGGGGTTCAAGATACAAATTTTAGAGGGGCCCACTCCAACCCATCACAAAGACATAAGGGTGGTGGGTGGTGGCCCCATGATGAAGACAGAGTTGGGTGGGGAGTAATGACACGTGAATATTCCTCTTTTGTCAACCTTTTAAAAAGTTGTAGAAGGAATAAGTTAGGTCACATATGTAAAAGTTCAATAAAAGGCCGTCGAATGAGAATTGGAACTCTGGAAAATCTCCCAGCTTGTCTTTGTTGACAAACTGGTTTCTCTTTCTCTTCTTTCTACTATTATAACCCCAGGGAAGTGAGCCTGACATGGTTTAGCAACCAAATAAAGCCATACATCACTGCTGCTCTTTGAAGATAATGATATCTGGGCTTGAGATCTTTATCTTTGCAGGAACCAAAGGCCAGAGACTTCTCAGCAAACATAAATGGGTGCCTAGTATCTGGGGCAAAGGACAGTGAGGCTGGAGAGAAACAGAAGGGAGGAAGGATCCCTTACTGGCTGTCACAGGAAGCTGCAGGATGCAGACACATCCAGGGAAAGGCAGAGGCTGCCTCCAAGGCTACGTGAGCTGCAGGCAGCCCTGGACCCCTTGAGGAGGACTCAGGTCTCCACTGGAGGGCCAGTCGAACAGAGGGAAATGGAAGTAGAGCAATGGGGACTCCTGGAAGGGGGAAGAAGGCATAGGAGGGGAGAGTGACCAGGTCAGAGAGGGAAGCCAGTGGGTCCTCCAGGGTGGTGGTGCAGTGAGATGCACTGTAGCAGGTGGAAACAGGTGTTGGGAGCACGTGAAAGTCACAGCCAGCCTCAGGCAGCACCACTCATGTCTATCTCAGTTGCTTATCTTGTCCAGAGAGGTTGAAAGGACGGGAAAGCTTCAAGACTGGATTCTTTGCATCTGCTCTATGACAGAGAAGGTTAGGACAAGAAAGTGGCCACTGCAAACACAGCCATTTATATGTTTGGACTACTGTGTTTGCTTTGATTTTCCTGTTTCCTAAATAAGAAAGGCTGCTGCTTAAGAGTCCAGTCTTATCTCAGCTAAGGGGAAAAGAAATTTGTTTCATTTCCATTAAGGTTGGGATGTGGAGAGGGGATCAGTCCCTCTTTGTTGACACCCTAAGGCAGGTCCTGGGCATCCAATCAGCTCCTGAGCCAAGAGGGTCAGTAGAACTAGATGCCAGATTCCCGGAGCATATGCCAGAAACCAAGGGCTTCCAGGGCAATCAACCCCCACCTGCTGCCTGAAAGGCTTTCTTTGCCCACTGCTTTCCAGGACCAGAGAGAGAAGCATCCCTGCTAATGAGAAAGAACAGACACTCCCAGAGGACAAGGTTCACCTGTCAGGCAGCCACAGCCCAGCATACCCCAGAGTCTGAGATGGGGGTAGGTCATGAAGAAAGGGAAGAAGAAAGAAAAAGGATAGGCTGTGCTCCGACCACAGGCCAAGCTGCAAAGAAGAGGGGAAAAGAAAATAGCTGGGCCCTGAGGCTCATACCTGTAATCCTAGCACTTTGAGAGGCTGACACAGAAGGTTTGGTTGAGTCCAGAGTTCGAGACCAGCCTGGGCAACATAGTGAAACTGTCAAAAAATACAAAAATTAGCTGGGTGTGGTGGCATGCACCTGTAGTCCCAGCTACTCAGGAGGCCAAGGTGGGAGGATCATTTGAACACAGCAGGTTGAGGCTGCAGTGAACCGTGATTGCACCACTGTACTCCAGCCTGGGAGACAGGGTGAGACACTGTCTCAATCGATCAATCAATCAACAAAAATAGAAGACTTACCCTGCCCACTAGGGAAGAACCCTGTGGTTCTCTTTCACTTACTAGGGAAGTGGCTCCTCCAGAGAACGGTCTTTAATTTCAAATGAGTCCTACACAAATATATTTTCAGGACCCCAGGATGGGCAGAACCCATGCACTCTCACAGACACCTCAAAAGTCTCCCAAAGGGCCTATAGTTGGATTGTCAGATAAAATATGGAATGCCCAGTTAAATTAAATGTCAGATAAATGAGCAGTGGTATTTTCCTATCAGTGTGTCCCATGCAATATGTGGGACATGGTAATGCTGTAAAAATTATTTATTGTTTATCTGAAATTCAGATTTCACTGGACATCCTCTATGCTTTCTTGCTAAATCTGGTAGCCACCAGCAGTTGTCACTTTTCAAGCTATAAGAGATGGATACGGCTTAACAGGCTGCCAGACAAGATGACATCATAGATGATTGGCTGGGTTGCTACAAGGGCTTCAGCCCTTCCTAGACATGTCCATACTTTTGACTGCCATTTATAAACATCTGATTCAACTGGTTTAACCAGAAGAACTGTTATTGTCCCTGTAACCAGGAATCCAGAAACAAGGCAAGCTCCAGATGCAATGTGATTGATGGCGTCATGGAGGACTTTCCATCTGTCCCTTTGTCATCCTCAGTGTTGACTCCACCCCTGGGCTGAGGGCAAGTGGTGGCAGCAGGCACAGCGTCCCCTCCAGACACAGCTGTGTCATTGGTATGGCTTCTGAGATGCGGTGGAAGGACAGGACTAAGGCACAAGAGCTATTCAGGATCCCACGGCATCCAGATGTCTTCGGACTTATGGCCAGTGGGGAACATGAAGAGAAGGGCAGAGCTGGGTCAGAGTCAGCACGTCAGCTGGAGGAAGTCATCCGACATTTTATTACATGTATTCACATCTGAAGGGAACAATGAGAGTGAGTGCAGCAACCACGAAAACATGCCCCATGGAAACTGGCTGGCGTGTAGCAGTCAAACGCAGTGGGCATGGCACTGACATGCATTGTCCTTAGGTTATTTTCTGTTTTTCAATGCATTCATTTTTTTTTTTAATGGAGTCTTGCTCTATTGCCAGGCTGGAGTGCAGTGCTGCAATCTCGGCTCACTGCAACTTCCACCTTCCGGGTTCAAGCAATTCTCCTGCCTTAGCCTCCCAAATAGCTGGGACTACAGGTGCGCACCACCATGTCTGGCTAATTTTTGTATTTTTAGTAGAGACGGGGTTTCACCATGTTGACCAGGATGGTCTCACTCACTTGACGTCATGACCCACTAGCCTCGGCCTCCCAGAGTGCTGGGATTACAGGCATGAGCCACCATGCCTGGCCCGTTCTTCTTTATTTTATTTAATTAATTAATTTATTTTTTGAAACAAAGTCTTGCTCTGTTGCCCAGGTTGGACTGCAGTGGCATGATCTTGGCTCACCGCAAGCGCCGCCTCCTGGGTTCACGCCATTCTCCTGCCTCAGCCTCCCAAGTAGCTGGGACTACAGGCGCCCACTACCACGCCCGGCTAAATTTTTGTATTTTTAGTAGAGATGGGGTTTCACCGTGTTAGCCAGGATGGTCTTGATCTTCTGACCTGATGATCCATCCACCTTGGCCTCCCAAAGTGCTGGGATTACAGGCGTTAGCCACCGTACCCGGCCTCTTTTTTTAAATTTTTTAAATGATTTTTAAATTTTTTGTGGGTATATAGTAGGTATATATATTTATGGGGTACATAAGACGCTTTGATACAGGCATGCAGTGTGAAATAAGCACATCGTGGAGAATGGGGCCTCCATCCTCTCAAGTATTTATCCTTTGAGTTACAAACAATACAATACTCTTTAGGCTATTTAAAAATATACAATTATTATTGACTACAGTCACACAATTGTGCTATCAAATAGGTCTTATTCATTCATTACATTGTTTTCTAAAATGTAGGATGACGTTTAAATAATGGACTGAAAGCATGGTTTTGCTCATCTCACCTCTGGGAAATTACCTGTTGCTGACAAATGCATCAGGTACAAACCTCTTAGGAGCACTTTTCTCTCTGGCTTACAAAGGAAAACACTCCGGTTGATTTATGAAAATACTTCTTTGCTGGTTCATCTCAGCCAATGAGACATCACATGAGCTTCACCCTCATTCCCTCGTTTATCTGAGTCTCTTTTATGAGTCACTTCCATAAAGTAGAGGACGATTTAACCAGGAACAAAACTACGTGAACAGGGTAGATGGTTTTCAAATGTCATTAGAAGACAGTTCTTTGAGAAATGTTGCCAAAGGGGCCATATTTTAACACAGTGAGAGAAAATCAAGAAAATACACACTGACAGTTGTATCTGCAGCCTTTTCTAGACTTTCCTAAAAATAAAACAACAAAAAATTATGGAAGGCCATGTCAGAGTTTTTAAATATCAAATGCCAAATCCAATTTTCAGATTCAGTGTTTAATTTTCTATGAAATATGAGGACAGGGTTAACAAAGCTGATGACAATCTAAAAAAAAAAAAAACTCCTAATATTTTTATCTTCTCTCCTACTAAGTAAATATCCCTCCAGGTTGCTCACATCTAGACTAGAGCCTATACTATAAAGGTGAAACCCTTGTGTGCGTAAGTATTTTCATGGAATCCTTTTTTCCCAACAGGTCAGAAGACGGTATTTACCAAGTCTCTTCCCAAAATACTTGAAAATGCACATACTCTCAAAGTATTTTTGAGGGCTCTTCCCATTTAAAATTGGTCATAGTGACAAGGGGTGTTTGGGGAAATCAAAGGGCTGGCTTAACTATGCAGACCTAGGTCTGGTCTTATTTCTGGCCCATACGATCATCATGAGCTTGGACAAATGAAACTGCCTGGGCCTCAAGTTCCTTGGATCAGAAAGGATGGCATTCAGCTGTGCACAACAGAAAACCCAATCACAGTGGCTTACCCAAGAAAAGTTTAATTCTTCTGAAATCTACAGTGTCCTGGACTGATGCAGCAGCCCCAGGATGGCCGCAGCATCTCACTCCTCCTTTCTTTGCTCGGCCCCATTCTCAGTCTGTGACTTTCATCCTCAGGTTTGTCATCTTTTGGTGGTAAGATGGTTGCTCTACCTCACGCTCACAAAAAGCAATGGGGGAAAGCAGGAAAGAAGAAAATCTGCTTCCCCAGAAACTCTGAGGCTGGACTTGCACATCTTATGGACCCAAACTGTGTCCCATGGCTGCCCCTAGATGCAAAGGGCCTGGGAAATGAGCTGATTCATCAGGTACATTGCAACCCTACATAAAAGGAAAGTTCTGTCAATAAAGAAGAAGAGCGAAGTCTGCGTTTGGTCAGGAAATAGCATTGCCTGCAATATGCCTCATATGAAATAAGGCCTTTCTTGCCCCTATTCTGCTACTCGGTCATTCTTGCACTCAACAAGTAGATACTGAGTGCTCACCTTCTCTGGGCCGTCTTCTAGGTGCTGGGGATGCAATCCTGAATCTATGAACATGATTGGCAGAACAATAAATATTGATTGCCTTGGCCGCTCACCAAAGTGCTCCTGGGAAGACTGAGATCTAATGCAAAACAGCAGCTTGACTTTCTCACTCCACGGCAACAATGCCAAGCAAGGGAAAGCGATGGGTAAGGCCTGACTCAAGAGTCTCACTGCAACCCGAACTATAGATTCTACCTGCTAATTTCCTCAGCCTTCTCTGGTTTGGGGCTTTAGAATGCCCTAACTCTGGGTCCGGTGCAGTGGCTTACACCTGTAAACCCATCACTTTGGGAGACCAAAGTGGGAGGATCACAAGATCGAGACCATCCTGGCCAACACGGTGAAACCCCGTCTCTACTAAAAATGCAAAAATTAACCAGGCATGGTGGTTTCTGCTTGTAATCCCAGCTACTTGGGAGGCTGAGGCTAGAGGATCGCTTGAACCCAGGAGGCAGAAGTTGCAATGAGCCGAGATCACACCACTGCACTTCAGCCTGGCAACAGAATGAGACTCTGTCTCAAACAAAAAAAAAAAAAAAAAAAAAAAAAAGAATGTGCTAACTCTGCTCTGGACCGTGAGCAAGGATAATCTGTCTTAGAGGAGAGAAGGTGAGGTTATGATTCCAGAGCATTTGGTGACCCAGGAAGTAGACGTGCCTCCTTCTATCTGTCCACAGGGCAGTCCTAGGGGCAATAGGCCATAAGATCATTCCAGGCAGTCCATTTCTATATTACCATGTAAATAAAAACTCAGCTGTGAACCCTGGAACCTTCGTATTCTGCAGCTGCCAGTGTAAACCAGTACAGGCCTTTTGAAGAACAGTGGGGAAAGGCACACCAAAAGCATCCACGCCTCCATACCCGCTGATCCAGGGCTCTGATTTTCCTTCTGGGAACCAAGCCTAGGAGAATGATTCAAGCTGCAGAAAACCTTTTTCCACTAAGATGTTCTCTGTGGCATTCACTATAATAGCACACCAGGGAAACAATCTAAAGATTCATCAGTAGGAGAATATCTAAGTTAATTATGGTACATACACTCAATAAAATGTTATATGACTACTAATTATGGTGGTTACAAAGACCACCTCATTAAGAAAAATGCTTATGTGAATGGTTAAGTGAAAATTTCAAGATACAGGCTGGGTGCAGTGGCTCACACCGGGTGCAAAGTCTCACTCTGTCGCCCAGGCTGGAGTGCAGTGCTGCGATCTTGGCTCACTGCAACCTCTGCCTCCTGGGTTCAAGCGATTATCCTGCCTCAGCCTCTGGAGTAGCTGGGATTACAGGTGCATGCCACTGTGCCCGGCTAATTTTTGTATTTTTAGTAGAGATGGGGTTTCACCATGTTGGTCAGGTTGGTCTCGAACTCCTGATGTCATGATCCGCCCACCTCGGCCTCCCAAAGTGCTGGGATTACAGACATGAGCCACCGCACCCAGCGGTAATGCCTATTCTGAATCTTCCAAACTTGTTAGAACTCATTCTTTTTTTAATCTACTCCTAGTACTTCTACAGAATTTAAGAAAGTTCTTGTCTCTATAACTAGATTTCTATGTTCCAAAAAAACCATTTTCCCAAGTCAATCAGAGTATTATGGCAACAGTCCAGATTTCAGGCCAAAAATGCCACCAATTTTCCCTGAGTCTCTTGAGCAAGACAAGCAAAAGATTTCTTTTAGCCCGACAGCAGTCTTATTTTACAATGCAGAACACGTATTACCTGCTTTGCCCTTTCTCTTTCCATCAAAATTGTCTCAGTGAGGCTAGCCAATGCATTTGCAAGCAAAGTTGTTATTTCCGGTTTTACCAACTCGTCCCAACCTGTACAAGCAATCACACTGGAGAAAGGAAACTTGTACCACCAGAAGATGGAAATGAGTTCAACCCAAACTGGGATCTGAGTCTGCGTATTTCAGATCATCCCTCAATTCTTCTCCCAACTTGGGGTGCAGAGTGATGGTTCCTGGAGGTTCCTCAGTACACTGCTCTAAGGAACCCCGACGTCCAGTTATTTCACGACTATTTCCAGAGCACTTGCCTGGTTTAGAGATGTATGCTTAGCCTCCCATTATTGGGGACATACAAAAAATTAAGCCCTGGCCTTCAAGGAGCTTACAGTTCAGCCAGGAAGGCAGCTGGCCACAATACATAACCTGCACACAAGTAACACAAAGAAAAAGCCTAGGGTGGGGCGCTGGCTGTGAGCTGAGAAGAGACTTAATCTCAAGGTTTCACGTTCAAACACAGGAAACAGAGCATGGACAGAGCAGATCTGCAACTCCATTCTGGGGCTTGTGTCTTGTGTTCATGAGGTCCTCATGTCTAAGCATCTAGGTTCTCAACTTTGGGAAACAGGGAGATGGGCTTTTTGTTCTTGTTGAGATAGGGCTCACTGTGCCACTTCAGCTAGAGTGAAGTGGTGTGATCTTGGCTTATTGCAGTGTCAACTTCCTGGGCTTAAGCAATCCTCCCACCTCAGCCTCCTGAGTAGTTGGGACTACGGGCACGTACCACCATACTTAGCTAATTTGTAAATTTTTTGTAAAGATGGAGTCTCACTATGTTGCCCAGGCTGGTCTTGAACTCCTGGGCTCAAGCAATCCTCTCACCTCGGCCTCCCAAAATGCTGGGATTACAGGTGTGAGCCACTGTGCCAGGCCAACGTAGACTTTTTGAGAATCAGATGAGTATTTTGGAAACTTGTCCTAGAAAGGTGCACATGATAGACACACAAATATTTGCAAATAATTTCAGAAAATTCATGGGCTGCATCCCTCCAAAGTTATTCATAAACTTATAAACTTTCAAGAGTACACAGTAAGATTATAATAATTAATATTGAGCATTTTCTATATTTCATAGTCTGACTTAACCTGCATGCATATGTTCTTTTCTTTAATCCTCACAACAAAACGATAGCATACAAAGCAATGCTTCCATGGTACAGATGGGGAAACTGAGGCTCAGAGAAATTACTCACCCCAAACTCATAGAAAGTGGGTGGATTCATGCCAAGTCACACAGCCAAGTCTGTGCTGTTTCAAATAACAGCTGAATGAAGTGGGTCCCATTCATCACCCTACCACCACTATTTTAAAGGTGAGGAAACAAAGGTCTTGTCACTGGGTGGTTAAATGACTTGTCTGAGGCCATGTGGACCACAGACGAAGAGCCTTTGACACAGATGAAAGACAGAAGGTAGACAGATGCTTTGAAATCCCAAATGAAACATATTTGTGTGGAAGGTTCTTGAAGCAAAATCCTTCAAGCCTGGTTTGCCTCTGGGGTAGTTGTTTCTGTCTGGTGGGGTGCAAGGTAAGGCTACAATCGGCATGACCTAGAGTATCTGAAAGATCTGGAAGGAACCCAGAGCCCCAGCCAAGGTGAAAGGGAGCTGGAGGAGACTCTCTGTGAGAGCCACATGCCATCCTGGAAGTCGTGAAGCCCAGGCCAGAGCTTGACATCCCAATCCAAAAGGACAAAGAGGAAAGAGGAGCAGTCACTCTGACATGTAGGAGACGGCAGTGTGTCACCGGGCGGTCAATCAGCAGTATGCTGTTATCAACCACAACTCTGGCCCCAGCACATGGGGAGGACATTCATTCTTCCAGGGATGCAAAGAAACTGGGACAAAATGAGAGAATCATCACTAGCCAGAACAGGAATCTGCAACATCTGTTTTCAGAAAGTCAACACTTTCTTCCACAAAGGGTGCAAGGCTTCAGTCATGAAAGATATGTAAGTTCTATAGATCAGTGTGCAACACAGGGCATATGATTAAAACACTCCATACTTAAAAATTTACTAAGAGGGTAGATCAATAAGTACCCTTAGCACAAAAGGAAAACAAGACAACATGAACAAAAAAACAAAGGTAGCAGGAGGAAACGTTAGGAGGTGATGGATAAGACTATGGCATTGCTTGTGATGATGGTTTCACGGGTGCACATACAGCTTCAAACACATTGGGTTGTATACACTACATTTCTACAGTTTTTGTGTGTCAATCATATCTCCATAAAGTGGTTAAAAACAAAGAAACAAAACAAAACAGAAGCTAGTCGCAAAGAACCACATATTAAATAATTCTATTCATATGAAACATGCAGAAAACAAATCAATAGAGACAGAAAGTGGATGAGTGGCTGCCAAGGGCTTGGGACGAGATGGGGGACTGAGGAGTGATGGCTAAAAGGTATAGGGTTTCTTTGGGGGGTTCCAAAAACTGTCTTAAATGGATTATGGTGACAGTTGTACAGTGCTGTGATTATATAACAATCATTGAATTGTATACTTTAAATGAGTGAATTGAATAGTGTGTAAATTATATCTCAAAAGTTTTTAACAAAATAAAACATGTCTAAATGGTTCACTTAGAAGTGTTTTCAAGTCAGTGGTAATACTTCAGTCTCGCCACATTTTAGAATGGAAGTGGCAGTGACCACCATGTCGGCAGGCTTGATGCCAAGGATGTTGGCTGTTTCCAGAAGTCAAGTTCATTTTCAGAGGATAAACACCTACCAACAGTAAAGACAGTCGGAAAATGTGGCTCTGACAGCAACAGGTTACTTCAGATAGGATCAATGAACAATGCTCTGTTTTCACTTGTGTGTAAATCTCATTTCTCATATTAAATCTAAAGAAGACAGGATAGAGCAATGGTTAAATTATAAACTTCAATGGCAAAAATATCCCTGCCCGGCCATTTGCTAGTTATATGACCTTGAATACATTCTTAACATGCTCTTACAGCCTCAAGTTTCATCCATTTTATGAAATGGATAATATTGATTATTTCAAAAGTGTTACTGGGAAGATTGAACAAAATTATGTGTACAGAGTCTGGCACAGGATAAGTCCTCAACAAAATAGTAGTTATTATTTTTACTCTAAACTTGTGAGGACAAGGACCTTCATGTCCTTAGAATATCCAGCTCAATGTCTAGACATTAAAGTATTTAATGAATAAAGATATCATTTTGAAATTGTATGGAACAATTTCTCCCACAAAAGGCTTTCCACCGATCTATCCATTTGAGCAACAATCCACCACTCAACTAAGCAGATTTTTTTTTCCTCTCCAGGCCAAGGAAAACCATGTGACTCTCCTAGAATTATTCCTGAACCTGTTATGTGTGAGGGCTCTCTGTGCAGTTCAGAATTTACAATTATTTCTACTAAAAACCGAAATAAAGCAAATTTTTTTCCTAGTAGCAAAAAGAACAGATATTCCATCTTGTCTCATTTTGATCTCATAAAATACATAGAAAAGAAAAACAAACAAAAACAAAATACTTCAACTGTTCCATTGCTGTAAACTCCAACTGAGTTAAAGAATCCAACAGAACAGAAATCATTGTCTTATTTGTCCAGCTCTCCTCACAGAGCAAATAATTCAGGAACAGGAATCAGGAAGACCCTGCACCCAGCACACTGCCGGGCACAGCATAGCCTCAGTAAGTGACTGTTGGTAAAATCTCATCATTATTTAATGGCAACTTGTAGAAAAACAATATATCACCATTATGTGCTAAAGCCCCAAGAAGGCAGGATCAGCTCTTCTTTCTTCCTCCCCCCCAAAGCACTCCACACCCAGAGCTGGGTAAGTCAACAACCGCAACACCACCGTCTCCATTGATCCTACGTGGTGGACTTGGCAGAATGTTTCCTTTAAGGTTCCTGGCTTCAGCCTTTCAGAATGTCTGCTCTTAGCAAGGTGGAGCTTCTCATGCCAGGGATTGTGGAGGTGGGAGGTGGCAGGTGTGTGTGTGTGGGAAGGTCTTCAAAAACAGCCTGGTGCATGTCTCCATGAAAGGAGTCAACTCCAAGCAGAAGTGAATGTTGACATCCAGAAACTTGGGTTTCTTTGATTGTTGACTTTTTTGTGTATCATTTATGTAGGAGGGGGCAGGTGAGTGACATCTCATGAGTATCCTGGGTGACATGTCTACGCAGATGCAGCTATCCAGTTAATTCTGTGAAGCATCTGTTTTCTGTAACTCAACCACATAATAAAAGTCACACAGTAGAAGCTTTTGTAATTTGGGCCCTGGGCTGCAGGGCAAGATCTCGATACCGTGGCTGGCACCGTCTCTGAGGGCTTGAACTTCCCCTTGGTTCTTGTCTACCAGTTGCAGATCAGTTCTTAGTTTATCCTGGAGGTCAGCCTCATAACCTGGAGATCAAATCCAGAGTGTGGCTGGGTCTGCTTGGTTTCTATGGTGTTGGGCAGCCTGGGGCTATTCAGAATTGGCATGTTTGCCAAAATATTTTGTCCATTTTTTTAACTGCTTTATGGAGACATAATTAACATACAAGAAGCTATAGATATTTAATGTACACAACCCGATGTGTTTGGAGATAATCATACACCCACGTAACCATCATCACTGCCAGTATTAATGCCATACACTTTTCCATTATCTCCAAAAGTGTCCTCCTGCTGCCTTTGGGTTTTTTGGTTTTCTTTGTTTTCCTTAATCCACCTTCTTAGCAAATTTTTTAAAACACAATATAGTGTTGCTAATCATATGCCCTATATCGTACAGGAGGTCTCTAGAATTTGTTTATTTTGCACACTGAAACTTTACACAAACTGCACTCTTTGCTCAATACTTCCCCATTTCCCCTCCTTCCAGCCCCTGGCAACTACCATTCTATTCTCTGCCTCTATGTGTTTAACTAGTTTAGGTTTCACACAGAAGGGAGATGAGGCAGTATTTGGCTTCCTGTGTCTAGCTTATTTCACTTAGCATAATGTCCTCCAGGTCCATCCACGCTGTCATAAATGGCAGGATTTCCTTCCTTTTTACGGCCAAATAATATTTCATTATATGTGCAGTTGGCCCTCCATGTCCATAGGTTCCACATCTGCAGATTCAATCAACCATGGATCGAGAGTATTGGGGGAAAAGCAAAAAAAAAAATGCACATTTTAAAGCAATGCAATATAACATCTATTTACATAACATTTACATTATATTAGTTATTATAAATAATCTAGAGATTACTAAAAGTAGACAAGACAATGTGCATAGGTCATATGCAAACACTACACCATTTTATATCAAAGACTTGAGCATCTGTGGATTTTGGTGTCTTGGGGGTCTTGTAACAAATCCCCCTTGGATTTGAGGGATAATTGCATGCATCACACGTTCTTTATCCGTTCACCCACCAATGAACATTTAGGTTTCTTCCATACCTCGACTATTGTGAATAATGCCGCAATGAACATGGAAGTAAGATATCTTTTTTGAGATCTGGATTTCAATTTCTTTGGATATATAACCAGAAATGGGATTCCTGGATCCTAAGTTTCTATTTTCTAGTTTTTTATTGTTGTAAAATACACATAACATTGAATTTACCATCTTAACCATTTTTAAGTGTTCAGTAGTATTAAGGACATTCATATTGTTGTGCACTCATCATCATTATCTATCTCCAGAAATTTCCATCTTGCAAAACTGACACTCTCTACCCATTAAACAATAACTCCCCATTTCCCCTCTCTCCAACCCTTAGCAACCCTTCCTGTCTCTATGATTTTTATGCCTCTTTTAAGTGTAATAGCACAGTATTAAATCATTTGTGACTGGTTTATTCCACTGAGCATAGTGTCCTCATGGCTCTATGGCTCACAGAGTTGCAAAGTTGCATAATGTTCCATTGTGTGGATAGACCACATTTTGCTTATCCATTCATCCATCAATGGGCACTTGCAGATTTATTTTATAATTTGGAGATATGCACTAAAAGCCCAGATTTCTGGCTTTCCTTGAAAGTTCAAGAGCTCTGATGTGAGGTCCTCCTTCTCAAATGGCAGCAATGGGGCTGCATCTGAGCAGCTGCTCTGCCCTTTGAATGAGCTCTGTAGTCCCCACCATGCCCTGTTTTTCACCTAACTCAGTATGTCACCCATGCGTATAACCTGCTAGATCTTCATATGAGTATGAATCACTGCCCCTCCCCCATGTAAATCCCACCATGGGACTTTTATTTGACCTCAGTTTCCAGGTCAGCTGTGCATTTAGGTAAGACTCCACTTTACTGGTGTGGTGTTGTTGGCCAGCTCTGAGGACCACACCAGAAAGTGAAGACGTCAATCACCTGGAATCCTACCCAGAGTCTACCACACATGCCCCATTGTCCTTAACCCACTTGATGTGTCCAGGATGCTCAGAAGCTCTCGGTTATGACACCCCTTGGCACTGGAGCCTTCAGGGGCCTTGAGAAGGAAAGCAGCCAACCCTTTATCGATCGCCTTGGTCCTCAGGGGACAGCGCTCATAATTTTAGCTAGGCCATCTCTCTGTTTTCCAGTTAGGCTCCACTTAACAATCCCCATCAAATAGATAAAGCCCTCTAGCAGGAAACATATGCATGAACTTCGCTCGGTAGCACATTCCAACACTGAAAACCCTCTGTATTGGAGACTTTTCATATCCAACCAAAATCACATTTGGAGTAAAGATATCTCATCTGAGCAGATCCTTAGGAGAAATATGAAAGAACTGCTCACTGCTTCGTTGAGAAACACACTCCTTTGTAGACAAAATACTACTAATTTAATCATCATGCAGCCTTCTCTTCTAAACAGTAAATTTTATTTCTCAACCTTTTAACAATTCTTGAGGCTCTCACCTGAACCTTCTTTGAGTTCTCTGCATCTTTCTGGGTTCATATAACCCATAACTAGTTGCAGAATTCTAGCAAGTTTCTGGGCAGTGCTGAATATAATGGATATTACTTCAGTTTCTAATTGTGTATTCCACTTTTGTACTTGATTTCCAAATCAGAGCACTGTATTATTAACTCATGATCAACCCACGTGATTTTTTAGAGTTTTTCAGCCCCACATGCGTCTATCCTGTCATTGCCCATGACAGACCTTTCAAGGTTGGATTTTTCCTCTGCAAACACAATGCCCTTTGCTTGTGTTTTCTGAACTTTGCTTTTGTTGGTTGCTCTCCCCACTTCTCAGCTACCAAGGCGATTTTGAACTCTAAACCCATAGCAAGAGACTGATTCCTGTTGTCCTCATCAAAGTTTAATGAAGTCCTGTGGTGTTTGTGAGGCACGCTGTCTCTCCTATCACTACCTTCCTGAGAGCTCCCTCCTACCTTCAGCGATGGTGGCTCTGTGATTAACCTCTTCCAATCACTTATGCAGCCCAGTCTTTTGTGAACTTTGTTAGGCTAATTGTGGTCCAGGACCATGAGTATCAGCATTATCTGGTAGCTTTTCAGAAATGCAGAATCTCAGGCCTCACTCCATACCTGCTGAGTCAGAATCTGCATTTTACAGAATCTGCATTTTAAGAGCACCAGCAACTTATTCATTTGGAGATTGAAGTTTGAGAAGTACTAATTTATGTTACCCAATTTTATTACTGATGGATTATTATTGGGGAAAGAAATGGAAAGCTTTTCCCAAAATATAGCAATAGGTATCAAATTCTATGTCCACCAATCTGTCCTAAAAGAGTTGCTAGTTTTATGAGACAAATTTGTTAGAAAGTAAAGATCCTGTAATTTCAATGGAAATGCATTTCAATTCAACATTTATTGAGTACCTACTGTAGACTGAGCTATTTGTTGTGAGAGATGCAGATATGCACAAGATAGTTCTCGTCTTCGAGCAACTTGCAATCTGGCAGGGCACATACATTAAGAACTCTAATATGTGTTGAACTATAATAAGTGGGTTAAACAAATGTGCTAAGCATTCAAAGAAGGAGGAATGTGGTCAGTATTAGCTCCCAAAGAAATAACAATTCGCTTTTTCTCAGGGAAGGCCTTCAGTAAAACATGATTTGTTCTCTGGTAGCCATGCACACAGTTTGCGGTGCTGTCCCCTCCATAGATGACTAATTTCACTGAGAAATACAAGTGTCAGAAGAAAGCACATGCTCCCATCAGCACATCCATCATCTCCGTTTCTGTGTCCTTCCTTCTGTCCCAGTGGATGAATTCTCTGCTCCCATCTAGGGCCAGTCACTACACTGAATTCCCTCTCCTGCTGCCTATTCAAAGACTTTGTGCTTGCAATTATCTGCTCTTTCTCTCTCTTGCATCATTAATTTCCTTTCTGTTCCATCAGTGGTTCTCAACCAAAAGCAATTTTGCCTCCCTACTCCCAAAGAAACATTTGACAATGGGTAGGAACATTTTTGGTTGTCATTGCTGAGTTGTGCTACTGGGATCCAATGAGTAGATGTCAGGGAAGCTGCTAAACATCTCAGGATGCACCTGACAGCCCCCATCGCAAGGAATTATTTGTTCCAAAATGCCAATAATGCTGAGGGTGAGAAACTCAGTGCTAGATCATTCTCATTCAACACACAAATATGATATAGTATCCCTGTTATGGACTGAATTGGGTCCCCCCAAAATTCCTGTGTTGAAGCCTTAATCCCCAAAGTGTCAATGTGACTGTATTTAGAAATAGGGCTTTTAAGGAAATAATTAAGGTTTAATGAGATCGTAAGGGTGAGACTGGTGTCCTTGTAAGAAGAGTAAGAGATACCAGAGCACTCTCTCTCTCTCTGTCTCTGTCTCTCTCTCCTCATACACACAGAAGAGGGTTCTCACCAAAACACAACCATGCTAGCACCCTGATCTTGGACTTCCAGCCTCCAGAACTGTAAGCAAAAATACATATCTGTTGTTTAAGCCACCCAGTCTGTGGAACTATCTTATAGCAGACCCAGCAGAGCAATACAATCCTCATCTTAAATAATCTTCTACAATCCAGATGCCCATCAACTGATGAACAAATAAACAAAATGTGGCATAGCCTTATAATTCAATACTATTGTATTAGTCCATATTCACACTGCTATAAAGATACTACTTGAGACTGGGTAATTTATAAATAAAAGAAGTTTAATTGACTCACAGTTCTGCATGGCTGGGGAGGCTTCAGGAAACTTACAGTCATGGCAGAAGGAGAAGGAGAAGCAAGCACCTTTACCACAAGGCAGCAGGAGAGAGTGAGTGTGCAGGGGAAATTGCTACTTTTAAAGCATCAGATCTCATGAGAACTCCCTCACCATGATTAGTACAGCATGGGGGAAACTGCCACAATGATCCAGTCACCTCCCACCAGGTCCCTCCTTCCACATGTGGGCATTATAACTGGAGATGAGATTTGGGTGGGGACACAAAGCCAAACCATATGATTCCACCCCTGGGGCCTCCTAAACCTCATATCCTTTTCACATTTCAAAACCAATCGTGCCTCCCCAACAGTCCCCCAAAGTCTTAACTCATTCCAGCATTAACTCAAAAGACCACAGTCTAAAGTCTCTTTTGAGACAAAGTCCCTTCCACCTATGAGCTTGTAAAATAAAAAACAAGTTAGTTCCAAGATACGATGTTGGTACAGGCATTGGGTAAATGCTTCTTTGCCAAATGGGGGAAATGGGCCAAAACAAAATGGTCACAGGCCCTATGCAAGTCTGAAACTCAGCCAAGCAATCATTACGTCTTAAAACTCCAAAATCTCCTTTGACTTCATGTCTCACATCCAGGGCATGCTGATGCAAGGGGTGTGCTCCCATAACCCTTGGCAGCTGCACCCCCAAGGCTATGCAGGGTACAGCCCTTGCAGCTGCTTTCATGGGCTGGTGTTGAGTGCCTGTGGCTTTTCCAGGTGAACTTTGGGGGCCTCTGCCTAGATTTCAGAGGATGTGTGGAAATGCCTGGATGTTCAGACAGAAGTCTGGTGCAGACTTTTCCAGGTGCACAGTGCAAGCTGTCAGTGGATATACCATTCTGGGGTTTGGAGGATGGTGGCCTTCTCAGAGCTCCACCAGGCAGTGCCCCAGTGGGAACTGTGTGTGAAAGTTTCAACCCTACATTTCCCCCCTACATTGCCCTAGTAGAGGTTCTCCATGAGGGCTCTGCCCCTGCATCAGACTTCTGTCTGAACATCCAGGCATTTCCACACATCCTCTGAAATCTAGGCAGAAGTCCCCAAAGTTCAACTCTTATCTTCTGCACACCCACAGGCCAAACAAGGCTTGAGGGTTGCACCCTCTGAAGCAACAGCCCAAGCTGTACCTTTGTCCCTTTCAGCCTCAGCTGGAGCTAGAGTGGCTGGGACTCAGGGTACCAAGTCCCAAGGCTGCACAAAGCAGCAGGGCCCTTGGCCTGGCCCAGGAAACCATTTTTCCCTCCTAGACCTCCTGGCCTATGACGGGAGGGACTGCCTCAAAGATCTCTGACATGCCCTGGGGACATTTTCTGCATTGTCTTGGCTATTAACATCTGGCTCCTCTTCACTTATGAAAATTTCTGCAGCCAGCTGCAATTTCTCCCCAGAAAATGTATTTTTTTTTCCTACTTCATGGTCAAGCTGCAAATTTTCCAAACTTTTATGCTCTGCTTCCCTTTTAAACATAGGTTTCAATTTCAAATCATCTCTTTGTGAATGCATATAACTGTACATTTTCAGGAAAAGCCAGGTCACCTTTCGAATGCTTTGGTGCTTAGAAATTTTTTTCTGCCAGATACCCTACATCATCTCTCTCAAGTTCAAAATTCCACAGATCTCTAGGGCAGGAGCAAAATGCCACCAGTCTCTTTGCTAAAGCATAGTATGAGTGACCTTCACTCCATTTCCCAATAAGTTCCTCATCTCCATCTGAGACCACCTCAGCCTGGACTTCATTGTCCATATCACTATCAGCATTTTGGTCAAAACCATTCAACAAGTCTCTAGGAAGTTCCAAACATTTGCACATCTTCCTGTCTTATTCTGAGCCCTCCAAACTGTTCCAGCCTCTGTCCGTTACCCAGTTCCAAATCGCTTCCACATTTTCAGGTATCTTTATAGCAATGCCCCACTTCCAGTACCAGTTCTCTATATTAGTTCGTTCTCACACAGCTGTAAAGATACTACCTGAGACTGGGTAATTTATAAATAAAAGAGGTTTAATTGACTCACAGTTCCACATGGCTGGGGAGGCCTCAGGAAATTTACAATCATGGCAAAAGGAGGAGAAGCAAGCACCTTTATCACAAGGCAGCAGGAGAGAGAGAGCACACAGGGGAAACTCCCTGTTTTACATCATCACACCTCCTGAGAATTCCCTATCATGAGAATAGCATCGCAGAAACTGCCCTCATGATCCAGTCGCCTCCCACCACATATTGGGATTACATGGAGATAAGATTTGGGTGGGAGGACACAAAGCCAAATTATATCAATTATTCAGCAATAAAAAAGAACAAGATACTGATACTTGCTACAACATGAATGAAGCCCATGTTAAGCAAAAGAAGCCTGACACAGAAGACAATATATTGTATGATTTCATTTCTAAGACATTCTCATGGGAGTTGAATCTATAGAGGCAAGAAGTATATTACCATTTGCCTAGGGTTGGAGGTGGGAACTGGATTAACTCCAAATGGGCAGAAAGGACTGTGTTGGGGTGATGGAAATATTCTAAAACTAACTCACGGCGATGTCTGCACCATAAACCAGTACATTTATGAAAAATCATTGAATTACACACTTAAAGTAGCTAAATTTTGTGTTTTGTAAAACATACCTCAGTAAAGGTGTTTAAAATAAAGTTAAATCAAATTTATAAAAGTATTTTAAAATCTCTCCATCCCGCTTTTCTCTCCAACTATCAATCCATTTCTCAGCTTCTGTTTACAGCAAAATTCCTTCAAAATGTTATATAATGACGTATTCCACATTCTCACACCCGTCCCTGTCCCCACCACATACACTAGCTCACATCAACCAGGCTAACGTTAGTCTCATCAAGTCGTAAAGACCTTCACATTGCCAAATCTGATGGGCAATTTTCAGTATCACCTTACCCTCTCAACATTGCATGCCTGGGATCATCCTTAAGTCTCTTCTCTGTCTACAGTCACCCAACTGGTCTTTTTCCTTCATGGCACTCACTTCCTGTTTCTTACTGGAAACAATAAGGAATTGGACATAAGACATGGGTTTTAGTCCTTCCCATGGCTTCAAATACCATTACACACTCTAGACCCTAAACTTACATCTCCATGTCACTTTCTCCTGTGAGCTCCAGATGGCCTGGGCTGAACCTGAGTAAATCTCATCTTAAATGTCTAATGGGCATCTCAGACTAAAGTTGTTCAAAGCTGAACTCTTAGTCCCTCTTGTCTCAAATCTGTACCCTCACCAATTCACCACGTCTCAGTAAACAGCACCATGATTCACCCAAAGACTGAGGCCAAAACCTTGGAGTCACCTTTGACTTTGCATCCTGCCCCTACACAGTCCACAGCAAATACACTTTGCTCTCATTCAAAATACTAGCAAACTAACCACAGTCACCCTCCATTGCATTCCCTTTGCCAAGCTGCCATTGTCTCTTGCCTGGACTTGTGCAGTAACTTCCTAGGTAATCTCTCTTCCACCTTGCTTCCCAGAGTCAATTTCCCACACAGCAGTGCTATGTTTGCATGTGTCTCCCCAAAATAAGTGCTGTAAACTTAATCCCAAAGTAGCCATTGATGAAACCATGAGAGTTCTGCCCTGGTAAATGGATTAATGCTGTTACCACAAAAATGGGTTCATTATTGTGATACTGGGTTTCTTATAAAAAGACTAATTTGGCTCTCCATGAGCTCTCTCTCTCAGCCCTTCTGCCATGGGATGATGCAGCAAAAAGGCCTTGCCAGATGTAGGTCCCTGATCTTGGACTTTCCAGCTTACAGAACCATGACCCAATAAATTTCTGTTCATTATAAATGACCCAGTCTGTGCTATTCTGTTACAGCAGCACAAAACAGATTAAGACAAGCAGCTGGAACAACACAATTAAAATGTAAATGGGGTTCCTCCCTGTTCCCCCAGTAGGGTTAGCTTGCCTTCTTTGGAGATTATGGCAAATTTGGGGGGTGAGGAGAGTCATCCTGTCCTGAGGGGCCAGCTAGCTGTAGAGGACAAGGATAAATGTGCACGTAATGGTGAGCAATCATAGAGGGCAGTGGAGGATATGTGTGGCCCAGCAGGAGGGGATGTTGAGGCCAACGAGAAGGCCCAAGAAAGACAGGCAGCTGCAGTGTTTCCCCTTGGTGAGACCACGGTTTGGGGAGCCCTTTGAGTGGATCAAGTTCCAGAGGCAGAGCTGTCTTTAAAAAAGAAAAACAGAGGCCAGGCGCGGTGGCTGACACCTGCAATCCCAACACTTTGGGAGGCCGAGGTGGGCAGATCACCCGAGGTTAAGAGTTCGAGACCAGTCTGGCCAACATGGCGAAACCCCATCTCTACTAAAAGTACAAAAGTTGGCTGGGTGTGGTGTGGGCACCTGTAATCCCAACTACTCAGGAGGCTGAGGCAGGAGAATCACTTGAATTTGGGAGCAGGAGGTTGCAGTGAGCCAAAATGGCACCACTGCACTCCAGCCTGGGCAACAAGAGCGAGACTCCATCTCATAAAAAAGAAAAGAAAAGAAAAACAGATAATATGAGCAGTGGATGGATGCTGCTGCATCCCACAGCCCCCAGTGCCTGTGCAACAGGCATGCTCAGCACCTCTACAGGGACCTGCAGTGGCACCAAGCTGGGGAGACTTCAGTATGTTCGTGAATATTCACAGCAATGTCTGACTTCATCCAGATCAGTAAAAGAGGAAAAGGGGCTGATGAGCGCACTGTGATTCAGTGGAGACTGTGGGCATTGCATGACCCGCCCCAGCGTTCCACTGCTGGCACTCACTGCTGGCCTGGTCAGCCACAGGCTGTGAGCTGCATGCAGCAGGAGGCCCAGCAGTGGCAGGAGGCCCCTCCCCTTGAAGTCTGTCAGGCTCTGTCCATGGCTGAGAGAAACAGCAGCTACACTTGAAGCTTGCCACTGGCCACATCCCTTTCCAGGCACCTAGGAAGACTTCTTTCCATACTAGGAAAGCCTCACTTAATCTCCTGAGACTCCAAGCGTCAGTGCAGCAGTACCCAAAGCACCTAGCCGGGGACACAGTGGGCACAGCTGGACTACAGGAGAAGGCAGGAAGAGACCAGCAGCCACAGAGCTCCAGAGAAAGTCACGGGATCCAGTCAGCACGAGGACACTCGGTATGATCTGTAAGGTATCTGAGGCCACCTCTTCTGATTGCACCTGCTGGGTGCAGGGGAGGGAGAATCCAGCCTGCGCCCACACACACATACTCTGCTCATGGAATGTCCACTGTATCCACCCCATGCACAGGAGCCTCTGCAGCCACCAAGTTTGCAGGGCTTGCCAAAGGGGCCACAGCAGGGGCTGTGGGCACGGCAGGTGCGGTGGGCACACAGCATCCAAGGCTGCAGGCCCAGGCCAGGTAAATGCAGCAAGAACAGGAACTGCCACCCAGAAGAGGCCAACTCAGGGATTGTGTGGGAGGGGCGGCCGGCAGGTCTCCAGAGAGAGGGCAGCACCAGCATGGCCATCACGGGAGGAGAGAGGACCAGCAGGTCTATTTGGGGCCACTGAAGGTAGGAAAGCTGAGAAGCTGGAGCCTTGGCTCATCCTTGCTCAGTGAAGGCGACAGGAGCAAAGGAGGTGGAAGCCAGAGAGGACCCCACCCAGAAGGAAGGAGGAGAGGAGGGCGGAGCTTCCAGGAAAGAGAGCGCAGTCACCTGGAAACCACCCTCCAGCTGCTGCTTGGCCAGCTGTTCCTGGGGAGAGAGATGCCAAGAAGCAGCCTGGAGCAGCCCACAGGTGCAGACTCGGTTCCTCTCTTCACCAAACCACCAACAGCTGAAGAGTCTGGGATGTCTTCCAAATCGAGGGGAGCTGACATGGCCAGTCCAGCTCTACAAGTGGCAGACTCAGAGAGGTCAGCTCTTCCCGAGGGACTTCAAAGCCAGCCCTCCTCATGGCAGTCAGTGGTCCCACCAAGGGGGTAGGCCATGGAGAACAGCACCGTGGAGCCCTCCTGGAGAGAGTGGAGGGTGGCTAGGGGCCAGGGATTCTGTTACAGGGATGTTGGAGACCAGGGTGCTGTAACCTTGGAACTCCATGAAGCTGGAGCCACAGCAGGAAGCTGCAGTTCCTGGACAGGTTCCTGGGAAGCCAGGCCAGCTCTCCTGCCACAGGCTCAACCCAGGATTCCATGTCTCACAGCCCAGCAGTGGTCGCTCAGTGGAGTCCATGATGTCACTGTGCTGCAGCCCTGTTCCCTGGTCTCCAGTCAAGGGACCACCCTCACACCCGTGCTCTGCAGAGGCAGCATGAGGGGCAGCCTTTCCTGGGCTCATCTCAGCTTGGGCTCCCCAAGGCTACAGCCTGGGAAGCATCCCCTGACACTGCCATCTCCTCTTCTCCCTCTTTTTCTCCCCCTACCCCAGAGCCACTGAGCACAGACAGACAAGCCATAGACAGCAGGACAGGATTCAGGTTTTCCCTCCCGGGGTGTTCAGGGGCTGGAGGAGGGAAGCATCTGATTTTGTTGGCAAACAGTGTTGGAAAGTCTGTCGTGTGGACTTAGTGATTCCAGAGGTCTGGGCACTGGAGAAGCACTCACATGTGTGGGAGAACGTTCACAGCAAAGAAGTTTGCAGCAGCAAATGTCCCTGAACAGGAGAACAGATGAAGTGTGGGATGTGCACACAAGGGGACTTGGTGCAAAGGGAAGGCGCATAGCAGCAACACACAGGAGCCAGGAGACTGCTGAGGAGACTGCAGGAGCCAGGAGACTGCTGAGGAGACTGCAGGAGCCAGGAGACCACAGGCACTTCTGAGTCAAAAGGCCAGACACAGAAGAAAAACGGCCCGCACATGCGGTGGCGCGCGCCTGTAATCCTAGCTACTCAGGAGGCTGAGGCAGGAGAATTGCTTGAACCCGGGAGGCGGAAGTTGCAATGAGCTGAGATTGTGCCACTGCACTCCAGCCTTGATGACAGAGTGAGACTCTGTCTCAAAAAAAAAAAAAAAAAAGAAAAAAGAAAAAGAAAACAGCCCACACAGCTCAAACACAAGGCCATGATGAACACAGAAGTCAGGAGCATGCATGTCCACAGGCTGGAAGGAGGGAGTCACACCAGGGGCTTTGACAGTACTGGGAATTACATTTCTGAAGCAAGGTGCAGGTACGCAGGAGGTGACCATCGTATCTTTTCACATTTTAACATTCCTGGTCAAGATGGTCCTTAGGTCACAGTCAGCCGGGTGACGGTTGTGATGTGATTTCACTGCCTTAGAAAGACCTTAAGCAATTGCTTTCACTTAATGTTTTCCTTTTTATGTATGCACAAGAGGAATCAATGTATGACAAAAATCCATTCCGGCTGGTGTGAAGGATCACTTTCAATAAGAAAAGAAATTCTAAGTGACAAGAAAAAAAAAATGGAAGCCAAATCACATCACTCTCCTGCTCAGACCCTTTCCATGGCTTCTCACCACGCTTAGCCGGGAAGCAAGGTTCTCACAGAGGATTTCGAGGCCATCAGGATCTGCCTGGTGCTTCCTCTTTGGTGAATCTTCAGCCCTGGCCTCCCTGCTGCCTTCCTAGTACACCAACCACAATGCTACCTCCGGATCTAAGCACTTGCGTCCCCCTGCCAGGAACGCCCTTTCCCTGGATACCCCATGACTCCTCCTCTACTTCCATTGATGAAGACACTCAATGAGTCTCAGAGTCTCTTGACATGGATGCGTATGACTTCTCCAATGTCTACAATTCTAGAAAGGGAAAGCAGACTCATTTCCATGGAAAATCTCATCATCTGCCTGCCTATGATTCAAACAGGCCTTCAAACTCATTTTTTTGATCAAACTGAGCATCACCAAGAAAACAGACACGGCCCTTGTGAGCCTCCTGGTGTGACAGCAGGAGTGTGCAGCATCGCCTCAGAGGGATTCTTGCCATATTCTTGCCAAATGCTTTACCTGGATCTAATCATGAGGAGACTATCAGATACATTCAGATTGTGGCACATTCTGCAAAACAACTGGCCTGCCTTGTCAAAAACGTCAGTGTCAGGAATAGCAACAACAAAGGCAAGGGAACTGTTCTAGATCAAAGGAAATGGAAGAATCATCATAACCAAACACTATGAAGGCAATGTGACTGAAATGGAGGGGTGAGCCATAGATAATAATTTGAGAGACAACTGGGAAATTTTGAATACGGACTGAAGGTTAGATTACACTGAAATAGCGAGTTTGGTAGGTGTGACAAGGGCACTGAGGACAAGGAGAATCATGTTGATACACAGGCAGAAATATGTGCAGGCAGCCTCGTGGCATCTGCAACTTACAAATGTCCCAACAGCAAAAAAAAAAAAATGTGTCAGGGAGAGCATTCGGCAAGATACTAACAATTGGTGAATCTGGGTGAAAAGATTTTGATGTTCATTGTATTATTCCTCTAACTACTCTTTGTGTTTGAAATTTCAAAGCCAAAGGATTAAAAATCAGTTTATTTTATATTAGAAATAAAATATCATACCTAAGGAAAAAAAAAAGCTTGTAAAACCAAAAGAATACTATGGTGTTTTCAGTACTTTAAATAATGTGCATAATTTGAAGAATGACAATGAAAATGAACACAACAATGACACCAAATTCTGCCATTAAGATTGACTGATGACTACGGTGAGGAATAAGACATCAGTGGAACTTGGATGTAGCATCAGAACCAAAATCCTTTAGTATTACTCCTTCTGAAGTGCTGAAATTTATTCCCAGCAATAGTCGCCTGGATACATTTATAAGATGTTGTAACTATCAGGGTCTATTTAATTTTGCCAATACCTGTCATCAATACTAAACTACTCAATATTAAAATTTATTTTAAAAGTACTTAAGGTTGGCCGGGTGCAGTGGCTCACGCCTGTAATCCCAGCACTTTGGGAGGCGGAGGCGGGCGGATCACGAGGTCAGGAGATCAAGACCATCCTGGCTAACACGGTGAAACCCTGTCCCTACTAAAAACTTCAAAAAATTAGCCGGGCGTGGTGGCGGGCGCCTGTAGTCCCAGCTACTTGGGAGGCTGAGGTAGGAGAATGGCATGAACCCGGGAGGTGGAGCTTGCAGTGAGCTGAGATCACGCCACTGCATTGGCGACAGAGCGAGACTCCGTCTCAAAAAAAAAAAGTACTTAAGGTCCACTGCACTGTTGCCAGCCTGGGCGACAGAGCGAGACTCCGTCTCAAAAAAAAAAGTACTTAAGGTCTACAGTGTCATAAGAAAGACAAATACAGCAACTATTTCTGCAGAAAACCAAACACCGGAACCGGTAAATATTAAAAATGTCCCTCAGAAAGTGGTTTTCAGGACCGCGGTACACGTAACTATTTTATAACAAAGGATTTAACTCAAAAGTTTCTAATTATCATGATTTAAAACTTGAACTGTCATTTTATGTTTAGGAATTTGATTTGTATAATTCATTTAGAATGGCTGTTGTCATTATTATGAACAAGAAGTAAATAATACAGTTCTTTTTTTCTCTTACTTGAGAAAGTACTGCTGTTTCTCATTTACGCAATAGCACTGAATTGTTAGCAGCCCTGGTTAGGTTTGCTGAGCAGAGAAATAATAATGGTAAAGATAATGGCAAGAATATAATAGAGGAATGAAAATACAAACAATGGAGTCACAAACGTAAACCCCTGTTAGCACACTGGTGCCCTTTGAGAATCAGGTACCAATTCAAATAGCCTGGCAATCTTTGAAATGCTGCTTATGTGTTTTAGCGCTTTCTTAACTCATTTAAAACAACCAAGAGTATCTGATAAGACTAGATTCGTGCCCATATGAATTAAATTTGCAATCAATATTTAAATTTGGGAGAAATTAAATTCGTTAAATTCCTAAGTTCTTTTTTATGTAATCGTTGTGTAACTAGTGTCTGAATATTTAGATGAATGTTGGTTGTTTGAAGATCAATAAACTGGACATTAACAAAGCAGAAGTCATATTATTTCTACCCACGTATAAACATCCTGAGAAATTCCAGATTCTACCAAGATCAGCCTCAGTACCTGCAGGACCTGGTACCTAGGCCATATACAGAGGCCAGGGGTTCAGAGGGTGCTTGGCGTGAGACCTCTGCCCAAGACCGACACTGGACACTGCATCGAAACCAGCCATGAGGGTCAGATCCTCCCTCCTAGAGTCTAAGATAAGCAGCGTCAACCATCCATGGTATAAAAGCAGACAGAAATAGAAGAATGGAGAGACACCTGCTTGCAAGAAGAGTGAAGTGTCTGTAATAAAACCACCCCGACTCCAAGCAGCAGCAAGGAGCCCTGTCACCACAGGTGCTGCACGGGCCCCTGAGCTGCTGCTGGGTTCCAAATGTCAATGAATGACGGTCTAGCACCCCATGAGTCTGCTGTGGTGACTTCCTAGATGCTCCACCTCTCTGCAGTGCCATGGGGGAACCCAAGAACTCAACACAGAGTGGGATCCAATCTACGTGCCATTCAGGAAACACATAGGGAGCATCTACCATTGTCACCAGGGCTGTCCCAAGCACTAAGGGTGGATGAAATGTGCCTTCTTCAACCTCAAGACTCTTGTAATCTAGCAACTTAAATACAATGTCCTAAACGCATCAACAGTACATGAGCCAAGTGCTATGGGGACAGCTAGAAAGTAATGATTAACGACTCAGGAGCCAGAAGCAGTGGAAAACAAGGATTGGACAAGGATCCAGAGAGAATGAGCCATTTGGATTCGCCTTGAAAATCACCATAAGAGATTTTACCAAGATGCAAAAAACAAACAAACAAAAAAGGGAGTGCAAACAAGTGGTACATGGGGCAGCAGAACCTGGGGTGGGGTGGGGTGGGAGGTAGAAGGACACACTCATGCCTATTTTCAAATCCTGCTGTATGCTCTGGAGCAAGCTATATAAACTCTCTATCTCTCAGTTTCCTGTCTGCAAAATGGGGATAAAACTAGTGCCTACTCTATCATTACGACAAGGATAAAGTGAGTTAAAGCACATCACGTTCTCAGATCAGTGCTTCATCCGTGACAACTCAACAATGTCAGCAGCCATCATCGCCATCTCCACACTTGCAAATTTAGCCACTCCCAACTCTCCTTCCTTCCTTCTGCTATTGGTAATTCTTGGGCCACCTCTGTCTCTGTTCTGCCCACCTGTGTGTGCATTTTGGCTGGGTGCATTCAGGCTGCTCTCTTGCCCAGCAAGGCAGCCAGCTTTCCAGAGGTGTTCTGCTCCTCTGTCTGCCAGCAGCACCTTCCCGCATGGGACACCTCCCAGGCCAGATACCCCGTCAACCTCAGTGGGTCCAAGGAGTGACTTAGAACAGGATGGCTTCATCTAGAGACAGGTTCAAATCCCAACTGTGTTTTTTACTACCTTGTACACTTTAAACATTCTGAGCCTTAGTTTTTGTTTTGTTTTGTTTAATCAGTAAAATGAGGATAATACTATCTACCTCATAGGGCTATTATAAAGCTTAAAATAAAATTCATACATACAAAAATAAGTATGCAGAGCTGTTCCACCCAATGCCCAACACACAGTAAGTGCTCAATAAATGGTGGTATAAACATACAAAAAAAAACTAACCGTGCTTTGCAGGGATACAACTGTATACAAGTTGCTATGTATTTGCTCATTTTTCTGTCAACAGAATCATCGTGTTTGCTGTGATACTGCTCGGTATTTTCCCAGA
This sequence comes from Rhinopithecus bieti, assembly GCF_001698545.2. Lineage (NCBI taxonomy): Eukaryota > Metazoa > Chordata > Mammalia > Primates > Cercopithecidae > Rhinopithecus > Rhinopithecus bieti. The sequence continues at coordinate 508,939 of NW_016814432.1, read as the reverse complement.
TAGAAAGGAACTCTTCCTCAGCCTGGAATGTATATCCCATATGCCTCTGCTGGGACTCCCCTAAGTGTATAGACTCTGCAACGAAGAAAACATTCACAAGAAAGCTTCCATACACCACTCAGCTTCCTTGCATGGTATCACGTGCCATGATGGAACTCAGGGAAAGGAGACTCAACTATGGGGGAAGATGGGGAGCAAGCTGAGGAGGGGCCCCAGTCTCTCCTTTCTTCCCTCCTCCCACCCTCACCCCCAGTGTCCAGAACCTTCCGTTTGGTCATCTTCCTGTCTCAGCTAACTGCATTTCCTGAAAAGGAGCTGAGAAATTCACTGGCATGAAGACTGGATGGAAAAATACACACAAGATTCCCAGGAATATTTGCATCTGAGCAGATGGGCGAAGCAAAAATCAAAGGGATGCAGGTTAATTAGGGAATTATGGGCCTCAGGAATGCCAGGAAGGAAAAATTATTGTGTAACTGGGAAATGTTCCCAGGGTCACTGTAATTAGATCACACTAGGCCTGTCCCAGGTGTGGCAGTCTGTGGCTGGCCAGAGCAGGAGACAAAAATGAAAAATAGGTTTCTTATTCTTCTTAAAATTAAATTAGAATGTAAAAGACAAGCCTAATAGCTTTGAAAAAGAATGAGGTGGAGATCCATGAGCTGATATAGAAAGAAACAAAAAACAGAAAAATGCATGATACAAATCAGTATGCATAGAATGAGTGTCCATATATATGTTCCTAGATGGGGGGAAAATTGCAGGAAGACGTAAAGCAAACTGATAGGAAGGGCTAACTCTAAGGAGGTAGCTTGGAGGATTGGAAATCAGAAGTTAGAATTGTTATTCTAACGATTTTTTAGACTATATGTATGTATCACTTTTTCAATTTAAAAAATAGGTTAGAAAAGATAGCATGAAAAAATTCAGTGAGCTGTGAAGTCTCTTAATAAAACCAACAGCATGAGATATAATTCTTAAAAGACTAATGAGAGACCACAGTTAGCAGCAAAACGATGCCATGAATAAAACCCCAAGTCAAAATATTTTGCTAGCATCCAGAATTCACATTAAATTCTGTGATGTAAAGTGTCATTAAAGGTGACTGAAGAGCCAGGGAAATGGAGAGGAAAGATTCAATGCTTGATCTGGCTTTTTTTTTTTTTTTTGAGACAGAGTCTCGCTCTGTATCCCAGGCTGGAGTGCAATAGCACGATCTCGGCTCACTGCAAGCTCCGCCTCCCAGGTTCACGCCATTCTCCTGCCTCAGCCTCCCGAGTACCCGGGACTACAGGCGCCCGCCACCACGCCTGGCTAATTTTTTGTATTTTTTAATAGAGATGGGGTTTCACTGTGTTAGCCAGGATGGTCTCGATCTCCTGACCTCGTGATGTGCCTGCCTCGGTCTCCCCAGGTGCTGAGATTACAGGCGTGAGCCACCGCTCCCGGCCCATCTGGCTTTCTTAATGATGTAGGTGTTCTCTTAGAAAGAACATCCCCCACATTTCCATACCTATTTTTGAACAACAAGACAGGGTTTCAGAAGTTGTGTTCTTCATTAGTCAGATTCGCCCCTGCCCCACCTCACCATGCCTGCCTTCAGTCCTAAGCCTGAGGACAAGTTCTGCAGGCACGAGCTGCTTTGTTCCTTATAAATAGGGTTTTCCCAGCTAGTCTGGAGTGATGAGTACTAAGACAGATCAAAGTCCAAAGTTGCAGACATGTGGTTGTGTAAGTATGAATGTTGCATATTCACAGACCTGATCATCATATCCTTAACTTAGAGACCACTCAGAATTTTTGCTCAGTTCCTCATGTTTCTCCTTGGGGATTTGGTGATTACATTTGCTGCTGAAGCAAAGCAAAACGCAAGCCCCTCAAGTCCTGAAAATTAGAAAATTTCCCAGTGGAAATTACGAAGGAGGGGGAGAAACAAATTTTAAAACCCTCATGTCTTGACCAGCCAGACACCATGAATTCCCAGAGATGTTGAGAAGAGCAAGAAAAAGTACACCTAGAGAAATTATGCAGAAATACTCTGCTTCTCCAAGTACTACACAACTAAAATTAAACTGAGGGGGAAAAAAACTGGCTTTGAAATAACTATTTACATCCAAAATACCCATATCCTCTAGGCATCATGAAAGTACTAAACAAACTGATGAACTAGAAAGGCAACAGAGAACCTAAAAAGGCAACTGACAAACATTTGAAGGCAGATGGGTCCACAGAATCAGAGGGTAAATTCCACATTCCAGGTAGTTTCCTAGTAAATTTCTTTAAGCATGTTGGCTCAAACACGCCAGTGACAGGTGTTAAGATATAGATCTAGAGAACCAAACTCACCAGCTGAAGAGTCTTCTGAACTTGGCATTGTGGAACATAACAGAGAGACTCTCTATCCTTAAGAAATTAGTCTTTTAAACTTGGAAACAACCCAAATGCCCATCAATGATAGATTGGATAAAGAAAATGTGGCACATATACACAATGGAATACTATGCAGCCATAAAAAAGAATGAGCTCATGTCTTTTGCAGGGACATGGATGAAGCTGGAAGCCATCACTCTCAGCAAACTAATGCAGGAACAGAAAGCCAGATACCACATGTTCTTACTCGTAAGTGGGAGTTGAACAATGAGAACACACGGACACAAGGAGGGAAACATCACACACTGGGACCTGTCGGGGGATGGGGGGCAAGGGGAGGGAAAGCATTAGGACAAATACCTAATGCCTGTGGGGCTTCAAACCTAGATGATGGGGTGACAGGTGCAGCAAACCACCATGGCACATGTATACTTATGCAACAAACCTGCACGTTCTGCACATGTATCCCAGAATTTAGAGTTTAAAAACAATTGGATTTTAAGAGAGATGCATGTAGATGCATTGCAACAAGTAAAATAACACCCTGTAGAGAACAAAATTGAATGAAAGCCTTTAAATGTTTTTCAAATTAACATCTATAAACAGTTTTCAATATGTGCCATGTACAATGCTTAATGCTCTAAATTCATTGACTTACTTAATTCTCACCCTATCTCTATGAGGTAGATGCTATTGCTGTTCCCATTTCACAAGTGATAAAACAGAAGCTTAAAAAGATTAGGTAACTACAAAATCCAGAGCTCAGGCTCTTACCCACCAGAAGAGACGCTCAGATTTCCTGATTATTTAATCTGATACATGCAACAATCAGAGCTATTAATCTATAAGCCACACGTTGTCAGGCATTGAGTCTTTACTCAGTCCTCAATCAACATCAAAACAAAACTCCACAAATCTACTAAATTTTTCTATCATCTACCCGACGGCTCTATATACAACTGTGCTAAAAACCAGGTGCCACAAGAGTCATCTTTGTTGTTTAAGGTCAGCTTGTACATACTTCTTTGTCAGTTTGATATAGTAAACATAAAACTCACCAAATGTACTCACCAGAAATGAAGGGGAAGCAAGTTGTTCTAAGTTATCTAACATTAGATTGTTCCATTTAACATAAGGAGGTTATATAAAATTTTATTTCTTTTTCCTTACCTTAAAATTTTCTGTTACTTACATAACAAAAATAAGATCAAATAAAAAATACATTTCTCTCACATAATAAATGTGTTTTGGGAAAGTGGCATATAAACAGAATAATATCTTCAGTGTGCTGGGGAAACTAGTCATTGGAGAGAAGGTTATAATGAATCACTTTGTAACGTTAAGAATTCTTTTATGTGAATGTATTTATAATCTACCCTGTACCAAACACATGTTTCGGGCAACTTAGGAAGATACATATAATCCCAGATAAAATACATTTTGAAAATAAGTAATGCATTCCAGGCCAATGGAAAATAATGGTAGAACAGGACAGGAGGAAAATGAGTGCAGGAAACCCATGAAGGTCTCTGTACTTCGCAGAGGTGGGCCCCGAATTTAGCTGCAAGCTGTCTCCAGCCCCAGCACCTAAAGGGACGCGTGATCGGTTACACAACTGTAGGCGTCGACACGATTTTAGAAAATCAAACCCACCAAACTGCTTGCTGCTCTCTGAGTGTCTCCCACACCTCCTGACCATAAGGTGATCCTAGATCCCGCTGAGGCCCCACGTCCCTCGGCTCCCTCGGTGGAAGGCTGCTCTTTCTCCCACCCCTACCTACAGCAGCACGCCTCAGCCCGTGTCATCCCCCACAGTCATGGTTGTTTCCAGATCATTTCCTGGCTCCATTCCACCTCAGCTGTCTGCTGTGCTCTCCATGCACCCTGCATGTTCATACTGCCCTGCTGAAATCACCACTGTAGACCACCCAGTGCAGGCTCTCCACCCTGACTCCACACCAGAACCATGGGTCACCAAATTCCAGTCCCTGGCACACCTTTCCCCGAACCCTGCAAAAGCCTAACTTAATTGACCCCCACTGGGGCCCAGGCATCGGTCCATTTCTAAGACCCCCAGGTGTTTTCAATATGCAACCAGAGTTGAAGACTATCGTTTTGTCCCTGACCATTCTTTCTGTTTCATTCCTTCACTCCAGCTGTACCTGCTTTTCAACATCCTTGGGTCCTCTGATTCAGTGACTCTCTCCTTTGCTCATATCCATCCAGCCTCTCCTCTTTTTCCCTCTCGTGCTTTCTGTCTCCCTGCCCTGTTTCAACTCCATGCCTCATTGCTTCAGCCGCCCCTTCAGTAGTATCCTAAACTACCTTGCTCTGTTGTGCTTCTGTAACAGCTACCCCAAACACCCCAATCTAAACCAATCCAACTATTCTCCTTCTCCATGTCTACACTGAGACTTCTGAGCAGTGGGGAATGCAATACTCTTCATGTCAGTTAAAATTATTTTAGTACATTAAAATGGAACGGAACTTCCTTAATAGAAAATGGAATTTGCAGCAATTATTTATGCACATAAAAATTCCAAATAAATCCTTGTTAAACTATTAGAATTAAATACAGTCATGTGCCACATAGTCACATTTTAGCCAACAAAGGACTGCATTTCCTACAGTGGTCTCATGAGATTATAATGTCTCCCTGTGTTGCCCAGACTGGTCTAGAACTCCTGAGTTCAAGCAGTCTGCCAGCCTTGGCCTCCCAAAGTGCTGGGATGACAGGCATGAGCCACCACACCCAGCCTAAATTTAGCAAGTTTTCTAGATAGACTGTCACTATACAAAACTCAATTTTATTTCTCTATCCAAGCAACAAATAGTTTAAATAGGAAAAAAAAAGTTAGATCCCATTTACTTCATCGAAAGTTATCAAGTACTTAGAAAGAAATCTGACATTTTATACAATTGCCCAACTGAAATTAAAAACTTAAAGTCACCCAAAAACCAACACATAAAATGTTTTAGTGGCTTTATTCACAACTGCCCAAATTGGAAACTACCGACATGTCTCTCAAGTGGACAGTGGATAAACACATTAGGGTATCTGCCTTTGTTAAAAGAAAACCTAGACAGATTAAATTTAACAGAGTTTAGTTGAGCAAAGTACAATTCATAAACTGAGCAGCCTACAGAACCAGAATCGCTTCAGAGAAGCTCTGGCACTGCTGCGTGGTTGGAGAGGATTTATGGCCAGAAAAAGGAAAGTGAATTATAGAAAATGGAAGTGAGGTGCAGCAACAGCTGAACTGGTTACTGCCTGGAGTCTGCCTTATTTGAACACTGTTCAAGCAGTCGGCCGCCTGTGAGTGGTGGAAGCATGGCTGCTGGGATTGGCTGTCACTTGGCTGCTTGTTACAAGAGTAAGTTGCAGGCTGTTTTTACATCCAGATAGCTTACACTTCACTATGCACAGAAAAACCTCTAGGTTGAACTTATAAGGAGGTAGTTTAGGAAAATTTAACACCTTCAGTGGAATATTACTGAGCAATATAGAGGAATGAACTAGTGGCACACACACAAAATAGATAAACTCAAATGTGCTCTAATGAAGCCAGACTTAACGGGCTACATGCTGTATGAGCCCATTTATATGACGTTCTGGAGAAAGCAAAATCATAGGAACAGAAGACAGATCAGAGATTGGCAGGACAGAGGTGGGAGGAAAGTCTTACCAGCGAAAAGGACAGGGGCTCAATGGGTCTGTTCTGTATCTTGCTGCTGGTGGTGGTTACGTTTGTAACCATTCAAAATTGCTATTTATATTTCCTGTGGTATTACAAATTCCTGTGTTTAAACAGTAGATTCAAAATAAACAATGATAATATGGTGATTGTAAGACAAAGAAACAGAACTTAAATTATTTAAATTTTGTCTTTCTATGAGATCACTTGGAAATTTAGATCAGTGTTTAAATTTTAAAACAGTAAGAGAAAAGAACGAAAACTGAGGTTTTCGTATTTGCTGAATGTAAATTTTGTCAATATATAAAATATTTTAGAAAATTTGGTTGATATCTTTGAAATCGATTCTTTTTAAAATAATGAATTGTTTTAAAACTTCAGACTAAATTAAGAAAATGCAATATTACATCAGTGGTACAACTGATAGCTGCCTAAATTATGCCTCTTGCAGGATGTTCAGCTTTATTAAAATGTATTTATTAGTTACAAGATAGTTTTAAAGAATTTCTGTAACTCTTTGCATATTTGTTGCTTTATGTGTGCAAGAAAATTTTGCAATTAAAATTAGTAAAAATATTCCTCAATCAATTATGAGAGGATAGGTTGAAAAATCCAGTTATAGGCCAGGCGCGGTGGCTCAAGCCTGTAATCCCAGCACTTCGGGAGGCCGAGACGGGCGGATCACGAGGTCAGGAGATCGAGACCATCCTGGCTAACATGGTGAAACCCCGTCTCTACTAAGAAATTAAAGAAAAAAAAAAAAAACTAGCCAGGCGAGGTGGCGGGTGCCTGTAGTCCCAGCTACTCGGGAGGCTGAGGCAGGAGAATGGCGTAAACCCAGGAGGCAGAGTTTGCAGTGAGCTGAGATCCGGCCACTGCACTCCAGCCTGGGTGACAGAGCGAGGCTCCATCTCAACAACAACAAAAAAAGAAAAATCCAGTTATACTGTCTTGAACATGAATATACCACAAAGATAAATTTTGACAGTTATTGGCAAATTTGCAGAAGTAAGGTTTGAAAACAGGAGTCATGGGGAAAAGATCATCTTTTCAACAAATGATGTTAAGTTAACTGGATATCCACATGGAAAAAGAAACTCACTTCTACTCCATACATAAAATCAATTTAATGTAGGAGGTGGGACATCTGACTATCACAGAGTAAAGAAGTCAGCAAATTCTCTCTCCAAAAAAGCAAGTATAAAACTGGACAAAATTATTAAAAAACAATAATTTTCTAGGTCTGGAAATTTACCAAAGGTAAACAACAACAGAGGTATTTAGTAATGAAAAGTTGCTAGAACTTTGGACAAGGAAGAGTAAGAGTCTTTGGACTTATTGCTGGGAATAGCTCCAAAACCCTACCAGGCTGGTCAGCCAGGTAGTTTTATCAGGTAATGAAAAACAATAACATTACTGCTGACTATTGATGGGTTTAAATTACACATAGATATTACATATCTATGCATATATGATGTGAATATGTATCATTCTATGTTTACACATATGTACAGCTGGCCCATGAACAACACAGGTGTAAACTGCACAAGTCCACTTATATGTGAATTTTCTTCTGCGGCCGCCACCCCGAGACAGTAAAACCAACCCCTCCTCTTCTTCCTCCTTAGACTACTCAGTGTGAAGATGACAAGGATAAAGACTTTTATGATGGTCCACTTCTGCTTAATGAATAGGAAATAGAGTTTCTCCTCCTTATAATTTTCTTTCTTTCTTTCTTTTTTTGAGATGTAGTCCCACTCTGTTGCCCAGGCTGGAGTGCAATGGTGCCATCTTGGCTCCCTGCAACCTCCGCCTCCCAGGTTCAAGCAATTCTCCTGCCCCAGCCTCCCAAGTAGCTGGGACTACAGGTGTGTACCACCATGCCCAGCTAATTTTTGTATTTTTAATAGAGGCAGGTTTTCACCTTGTTGGTCAGGTTGGTCTCAAACTCCTGAGCTCAGGTGATCCACTCGCCTTGGCCTCCCAACGTGCTGGGATTATAGGCGTGAGCCACCGCGCAAGGACTCTCCTCCTTATAATTTTCTTAAGAACATTTTCCTTTTTTTTTGTGGCTTACCTTATTGTAAGAATACAGTCTATAATACCTATACAAAATATGTGTTAAGCAACCGCTGATGTTATCTGAAAGCTTCTCGCCAGCAGTAGGCTACTAGTAGTTAAGTTTGGGGAGAATCAAAGCTTATTTTTTCAACGGTGCAGGGGGTGGGCACCCTCAATTCCTGTATTGCTTAAGGATCCACCATGGTCATTCTATGTATATATATGCCGATAAAAGCACAAAGAAAAGAAAAGGTGGTGGATTTAAATTGAAGCAAAGTTTCTACCTTTGACTAGAATTAAGTCAACATTAGTCTGAAATAGGATACTAACAAGTTGAGATGCATATTTTAATCACTAGAGTAACTACCACGGAAATTATTATAAAATGTAGTTAAAAAGTCAACAGAGGTGAATTAAATGCAAATGGAGGAGTAAGGACCTCGAAAACCCTCTCCTTCATAAAACTATGAGAACACTATGCAAAAGTGTCAAAATTAACTTTTCGAAGCTCTGGAAATCAACCAAAGGCTTGAGATAATCTGGGAGCATGTATGCTAGAAAAACAGCTGATCATCTGCCTGTGGAAAGGTGAGGGAAGAATGGGCAGGACTTTATATTATGAATTGAGTGCCAGTTTAGCCACAGTAGAATAGAACATCAGGCAAATTTCTAAGATTTTTGACTCCAGTCTCTGGCTCCTAGACAGCATCTCTGGACCTGCCCAGGACCTGAGGGTACTTGCTGCCCTGAAGAGAAAGGCACAAACCCCACTGGCTTCATCACTTGCTGGCTGTAAAGCCTTAAGGCCTTGAGTGAACATAGGTGGTAGTCAGGTAGTGGTAAGAGCAAGCCTTTGGAAAGACCCAGTGCTGTGCTGGCTTCAGGTCTGACTCAGTAGTGGTGGCCACAGGAGTGCTTCCCTCACCGAACCTCCAGTTCCAGGCAGCTCAGCACAGAGAAAGAGAGACTTCATTTCTTTGGGTGAAAGAAAGGGAGAAGAACAAGAGTCCTTGCCGGGTAATCCAGAGAATTCTTCCAGATCTTATCCAAGACCACCAAGTTGGTATCTCCATGGATCTGAAAGAACCAGAGCATTATTGGGCTTGGGGTTCACGTCTCTTCAAATATCTGGGAAGCCTTGTCAAGAAGGATGGGCACCAAAAAAGCCTAGACTCCAAAGACTACAATAAATACCTAACTCTTCAAGGCCCAGACACCAATGAACATCTATCCATAAGCATCAAGATAATCCAGGAAAACATGACCTCATGAAATGAACTAAACAAGGTACCAGGAACTAATCCTGGAGAAACACAGACATGTGATCTTTCGGACAGAGAATTCAAAATAGCTGTGTGCAGGAAACTCAAAGAAATTCAAGATAACACAGAGAAAGAATTCAGAGTTCTATCAGATAAAGTTAACCAGGGAATTTAAATAATTAAAAAGAATCAAGCAGAAATTCTAGAGCTGAAAAATGTAACTAACATATATGAAAGAATACATCAGAGTCACCTAACAAGCAGAACTGATCAAGCAGAAAAAAGAATTAGGAAACTTGAAGACAGGCTATTAGAAAATATACAGTCAGCAGAGACAAAATAAAAAAGAATAAAAAATAATGAAGCACACCTACAAGATCTAGAAAATAACCTCCAAAGGGAAAATCTAAATTATTGACCTTAAAGAGTGGGTAGAGAAAGAGATAGGGGCAGAAATTTTATCCAAAGGGATAATATCAGAGAACTTCCCAAACCTAGAGAAAAATACCAACATTCAAGTACAAGAAGGTTATAGAACACCAAGCAGATTTAAACCAAAGAAGACTATTCCACAGGATCTAATAATCAAACTCCCAAAGGTCGAGGATAAAGGATCCTAAAGGCACCAAGAGAAAAGAAACAAATGACACACAATGGAGCTCCAGTACATTCCACAGCAGACTTTTCAGAGGAAAGCTCACAGGCCAGAAGACAGTGGCACGACATATTTAAAGGACTTAAGGGAAAAAAAAACTTTTACCCTAGAATAGTATATCTAGGGAAAATATCCTTCAAACTTGAAGGAGAAATAAAGACCTTCCCAGATAAACAAAAGCTGAGGGTTTTCATCAACACCAGACCTGTCCTATAAGAAATGTTCAAGGGAGTTATTCAATCTAAAAGAAAAGAGTGCTAATGAGCAAGAAGACATCATCTGAAGGTACAAGACTCACTGGTAACAGTAAGCACAGAACACTATAACACTGTAATTGTGGTGTGTAAGCTACTCTTATCTTAAGTAGAAAAACAATGACAAACCAATCAAAAATAATAACTGCAACAACTTTTCAAGACATAGACAGTACAATAAGACATAAAGAGACACAAGAAGTTAAAAAGCAGAAGGATAAAGTTAGTGTAGAATTTTCTTAGTTTTCTTTTTGCATATTTGTTTGTTTATGTAATCATTGTGAAGTTGTCATCAGTTTAAAATGAGTTATTAATAGTATTTGCTACCCTCAGGAAAACTTCAAATCAAAAACCATACAATGGATACACACAAAAAGCAAGAAATTAAATCATACCACCAGAGAAAATCACCTTCACTAATCAACAACAGGAATTTTGGAAACTCTACAAACACATGGAAATTCAAGAATGTGTTCCTGAATGACCAGCAGGTCAATGAAGAAATTGAAAAGGAAATTGAAAATTTTTTTTGAAACAAATCATAATGAAAACACAACATGTCAATGTCTACGGGATACAGAGAAAGTAGTACTAAAAGGAAAGATTGTAGCTGTAAATGCCTACATCAAAAGAGAAGAAAACCTTCAAATAAATAACCTGATGATGCATCCTAAAGAACAAGAAAAGCAAAAGCAAATTAAACCCAAACTTAGTCGAAGAAAAAATAAAGATCAGAGCAGAAATAAATGAATTTGAAATGAAGAAAACAATATGAAAGATCAGTAAAACAGAAAGTTGTTTTTTTAAAAAGATAAACAAAATTGACAAACCTTTAGCCAGACTAATGAAGGGAAAAAAAAGAAGACTCAAACAAATTAAATCAGCAAGGAGAAGGGAGACATTACAAGTGATATGATAGAAATCCCAACTATGGCTACTATGAGAAACTATATGCCAATAAATTGGAAAACCTAGAGAAAAATAGATAAATTCCTAGACATGACAAAGAATGCAGGATTTACAGAATTTGTTTGGAGGATTTATTAAACAAACAACAACAAAAAACTATTACACCACCAACAAAACACCAACATCAAGTGCTGGGGAGAAAGAAGAATATGATTTCCAGAGTTACTACATTGTATTATTTAAAATATCCAGTTTTCAAAAAAATTACAAGACATAAAAAAAGTATGGTTCATACACAGAAGAAAAGTAGGCAATAGAAACAGTTTTTAAGGAAGCATAGATGTTGGAATTACTAAAATAAACAAAGACTTTAAATCAGCTATTTTAAATATGTTCAAATACTGCATTCTGAGAAGACTATTCAAGAGATGAAGATGTATAGCCTACATCATAGAGCTGCTAGGCAGTATCCCAAAGCACTTTACTCTATTTGTAAAGTGTTTTGGGGAATTCTTCAATCACAAAGGAGAACCACAACACATCACCAGGCTAAAAAACTCTAGACCCTCTTTGATGTACTTGTGGAAAAGTAGAGCTGGTCCCATGAAGATGTGGCACAGTTTACAAATTTTCTAATACTAGAAATGGTTCCAGAAAATTAAGCTTTGGTTGGCAAATGTCTTTGGCATGCTTGGGTGAATTTTTAGCAAATTCTACCAATATATCATTCTGAGCTAGCAAATGTTCCCAGTACATTTGACCTAAATGGTGACTCTCTTTCTTTAGCAAATTACAAGTGAGCTGGCTTTATTCTGGCCTTTATTTTGCTTTGAGGTACTGTTGTTTGACATTTTGCTTTTTGTGCACTGTGACCCTGGGTAAGGGTAGTCTTTTGTCTTCAGCTAAGTAGTTTACTGACGATTTTCTTCTGTAGACAATAACATGTCTCATGTCTCTAAGCATTGTTTTTGTGCTGTGTAATGGTCAAATGTCTTTTTTTTCCCCCTCTGTGTCTTAGCAGGTTTTATAGCTATTTATGAAGAAATGTGTTAGTTGAGTACTATATAATTTACAATCTTAAGAAATTATCAAGTCGGAACCCAAAAATAGCAAGGAAATCTACAATTTCATCTCTGGCAAAGGGATATAATTCCTGTATTATACTGTATGTGAATGCAACCTATAAATGTTAATTTCCATTAAATATGAGATTGGGACTCCAATTTCAGAAAGCTATCAAGTCTTAAATGTTTTGCAGCCTGTGTTGCATGTAGCCGACTTTAACTTATCCAAGGAGTTGTGTGAACTTTTCATTCCTTAACAGTCCTTTTATATTGGATTTTAGACAAAGTGGCTCAAGGTTACAAGATGTCATTTCCTACATGGCACTTTGAAGGAAGAAAAAACATATTTCTCATTCTAAAATATGCATTGTAATTTAGCAGGTTCATTTGTATTTTCACACATTTTAGAAGTACTTTTAAAGAAAAGAGTAATTTCCCTTTGAAAATGTGATTGCCCAGTACCATGTGATGTTACCTCCCTCAAGTGCTGAAAGTTAAACTCTATATAGATTAAATTGCACAAGAGAAACATGTTCAGTGTGTGTAGTAAACATACATATCTATATATGTTTACTTATATATATGAACAAATAACTAAAGGAAACCAGGTCTAAAGAGCTAAAGGAATGTTTGAAAACAATGCCTCACCAAATAGAGAAAAACAATGAATAGAGATGGACATTATTAAAAGAAGCAAATAAAATTCTGGAGTCTAACAGTTCAATTGCTGAAATGAAAAATTCCCTAGAGGGACTCAACAGCAGATCTAAGCAGGCAGAAGAAAGAACCAGAGTAAGAGTCAATTGAGATCAGCTACTCTGAGAAACAAAAAGAAAAATGAACAGAGCCTCAGATACTTGTCAGACACCATCAAGCACATGAGCATATGCTCACTGGGAGTCCAAAAGAGCAAGGAAAAAGATAAAGGGCCAGAAAGAGTATTTGAAGAATTAATGGCTGAAAACTACACAAATCTGATGAAAAACATTAGCACTCATGCAAAAGGTCATCACAAAGTACCATAAATTCAAAGAGATCCACACCTAGACAAATGTTTGGAGAAACTCAAAACATGTGTCCTCTGCTCTCATACCACAACACAACAGTCAACACAGAAGACTTCTGTGACTCCAAAATATATAAAGATTTCTCCCCACCAGCAGCAAGCAATCCATTCTGCAGTAGACACCAGCTGGATGTCCTTTAGTTCAATTCTGACACAATCTGCTTGGAGATTATGTCATATTCCACAGGTTTGGGGCTCAGTCCTTGAAATGTCCTCACTTTCAGACACCAGTCACAAGCCCAGGACTCTGGGACTTCTGATTGACTAGCTTCAAGTTGGAGTTCCTGCAACCAACTCTTTGGGCTTGATTAATTTGCTAGAGCAGCTCAGAGAATTCTGGGAAACACTTATGTTTGCTGATGTATTATAAAGACTATTACAAAGGATACAGATGAAGAAATGCATAGGAAAAGGCATAAGAGAAGGGGCATGGAAATTCCAGGCCCTGCCCAGGCACACCACTCTGTAGTAGACAAGGAACCTCCACATGTTTAGCTACCCAGAAACTCTCCAAACTCAGGTCTCTTGGTTTTTAATGGAGGCTTCATTACATAGGCATGGTTGATTAAACCATTGGGATCAATTTGATTCTCAGCCTCTCTCCATCACTCAGAGGTTACAGTGTGAGTCTGAAAGTTCTAATCTTCTAATTATGTCTATGTTTTTTTCTTATTAGTCAACATTAGCATGCAAAAATATAGCACTTTGGAAGTTCCAAGGATTTTAGGAGTTTTATGCCAGGAGCAGGGATGAAGATCAAATATATATTTTACAATACTACCATGCATAATAACCAAATCTCTGAAAGACTAAGACAAAAGAAAAATTTTGAACAGCCAAAGAGAAATGACTAGAATAATCATGTTCAAGGCATCCTCTATGAAATTAATACTTAACTTCTCATTAGAAACCATGGAAGCTGGAAATCAGTGGGATGACATATTCAAAGTGCTAAAGAAAAAATAAAGCTTTCAACTAAAAATTCTATATCCAGAAAAACTATTCTTCAAAATTTGGGAGAAATTAAGATATTGCCAGATAAACAAAAACTGAGAAAACTAATCACCAGCTGACCTGTTCAACAAGAAATTTGTCCTTCAGGCTGAAATGAAAGGACGCCAGGCAGTAATCTTAATCTACATAAAGAAATAAAGAGCACTGGTAAAGGTAACTACATTGATTTAAACACAAAAGATAGCAAAAATATATTTTTTGTTTGTAACACTTCTCTCATCTTATTTAAAAAACAATTGACATTTTACTTTTTTGGCACTGTGATCATAGGGAAGAGTAGTCTTTTGTCTTCAGCTAAGCAGTTTATTGACCATTTTCTTCTGAAAACAATAACGTATCTCTAAGCATTGTTTTTTTTTTATTTTTTATTTTTATTTTTTAATTTTTTTGAGATGGAGTCTCGCTCTGTTGCCCAGGCTGGAGTGCAGTGGCCGGATCTCAGCTCGCTGCAAACTCCGCCTCCTGGGTTCACACCATTCTCCTGCCTCAGCCTCCCCATGTAGCTGGGACTACAGGCGCCCGCCACCTCGCCCGGCTAGTTTTTTTTTTTTTTTTTTTTGTATTTTTTAGTAGAGACGGGGTTTCACTGGGTTAGCCAGGATGGTCTCGATCTCCTGACCTCGTGATCCGCCCGTCTCGGCCTCCCGAAGTGCTGGGATAGCACTGTTTCTTGTGTTGTGTGACATTCAAGTGTCTTTTTTTAATTAAAAGTATTTTCTCCTTTGTGTTTTGGCAGGTTTCATAGGAATTTATGAAGAGATATTTTAGCTAAGTACTATATAATTTACAATTTTAAGGAAGTATCAAGTTAGAACCCAGAAATAGTAAGGAAATGCACAATTTTATATTCTGGCAAAGGGACCTAATTCCTGTATTACAGTGTAAGTAATTGTATTAATAAATGTTAATCTCCCATTAAATATGAGATGAGGACTCAAATTTCAGTGACAATTACAAGTCTGTGTTGATGGGTATGCAACGAATAAAGAAGTAATCATGGAACAATAACAGCATGAAAGAGGTAAGAGGGAATGGAACTACACAGGAATAAAGCTTTTTACACTATTGAACTTAAATGTATGTTAATCCAAAATAGATTTTTATAAATCAAGATGTTAATTGTGACCCCTTAGGCAACCATTAAGAAAATAACTCATAAAATATATAGGAAAGTAAATGACAAGACAGTTAAAATAGTAGACAAGAAAGTATCTGTTTAACACAAAAGAAGGCAATAACAAAAGCATAGAGAAATAAAAATAACATAAGACATAGAGAAAACAAATGGAAAAATGGCAGCTATAAATCATACCTAATCAGCAAGTACATGAAATGCAGATGTTTTAAATACTCCAATCAAAAGGCAGAGACTAACAGTAAGTATTTCTAAAAAATCATCCAACCATATGTTGTTTAAAGGGACAAGGCCGGGCGTGGTGGCTCAAGCCTGTAATCCCAGCACTTTGGGAGGCCGAGACGGGCGGATCACGAGGTCAGGAGATCGAGACCATCCTGGCTAACACGGTGAAACCCCGTCTCTACTAAAAAATACAAAAACCTAGCCAGGCGA
>NW_016814432.1:483868-489059 GCF_001698545.2 Rhinopithecus bieti | reverse complement strand
CTCCGTCTCAAAAAAAATAAAATAAAATAAAATAAAGGGACACACTTTAACTTAAATCTAAGACCTGAAATCATAAAATTATAGAGGATAACCCAGGAAAATTCTTCTGGACACTGGCCTAGGCAAAGAATTCATGACTAAGACCCCAAAAGCAAATTCAACTAAAACAAAATAAATACATGAGACCTAATTAAATTAAAAGCTTCTGTACAGAAAAAAAAAAATCATCAGAGTAAACAAACAGCACACCAAATGGGAGAAAATATTTGCAAACTATGCATCTGAAAAATGACTAATATCCAGAATCTGCAAGGAACTCAAACAATTCAACAAGAACAAAACATCCCACCAAAAGTGAGCAAATGATATGAACCCACATTTCTCAAAAAAAGACATAAAAATGGCCAACCAACATATAAATGCAAATTAAAACCACAATAATATACCACTTTACCCCTGCAGGAATAGCCATTATTAAAAAGTCAAAAAACAATAGATGTTGGCATGGATGTGGTGAAAAGGGAATGCTTATACACCACTGGTGGGAATGTAAATTAGTACAACCTGTATGGAAAACAGTATGGTGATTTCTTAAAGAACTAAAAGTAGATCTACCATTCAATCCAGCAATCCCATGATTGGGTATCTACCTAGAGGAAAAGAAGTCATTATATGAAAAAGACATCTTCACATGTATGTTTATTGTAGCACAATTTACAACTGCAAAGATATGAAACCAACCTAAGTGTCCATCAACCAATGAGTAAAGAAAACGTGGTATATATACACCATGGAATACTACTCAGCCATAAAAAAGAACAAAATAATGTATTTTACAGCAGCTTGGATGAGGCTGGTGACCATTATTCTGAGTGATGTAACTCAGGGATGGGGAAACCAAATACTGTATGTTCTTACTTATAAGTGGAAGCTAAACTATGAGTATGCAAAGACATACAGAATGATATAATGAACTATGGAGACTAAAAAAGGGGAGGTTGGGAAAGGGACAAAAGAGAAAAACAACTACATGTTGGTTACAATGTACACTGCTTGGGTGATGGGTTCACTAAAATCTCAGACTTCACCACTGCACAATTCATCCATGTAACTAAAAACTACTCACACCCCAAAAGCTATGAAAAAAAAAAAAAAAAAAAAGCAGGCCAGGCGCAGTGACTCACACATGTAATCCTAGCAGTTTGGGAGACCAAGATGGGCAGATCACTTGAGATCAGGAGTTCGAGACCAGCCTGGCCAACATGGCAAAACCCCATCTCAAATAAAAATACAAAAAAAAAAAAAAAAAAAAAAAATTAGCCAGGCATTGTGGTGCATGCCTGGAATCCCAGCCACTCAGGAGGCTGAAGCAGGAGAATCACTAGAACCCAGGAGGTGGATGTTGCAGTGAGCCAGGATTACTGCATTCCAGGCTGGATAACAGAGTGAGTGAGACTCTATTTCAAAAAACAAAACGAGAACAAAACAAAACAAAAATACCCCGTGAATATATTTGTAAATAACCACATCAGTAGTTCTCAAGGCTTTTCATCTGGGAACAAAAAGGGCTTTGATTTACAATGATATTTACAGTACTAGAAATTTAAAATGAGAAATTCAAACAAGACAGAGAGAGACACTTTAAGACCAGCCACTGTGGCTCATACATGTAATCCTATTATTTGAGAGGCTGAGTCAGGAGGATCACTTGATGCTGGGAGTTTGAGACCAGCACGGACAAAACCCCAACTGTATACTAAAAAATTTTTTTTTAATTTTAATATTTTAGAAAAAGACACACTTTAGATTCAAAGAAACAAATAGGTTGAAGGTCAAATGACAAGAAAATACATACCATGCAAACAATAACAAAAAAAGAGATGGAGTGCTTATACCAGTATTACACAAAATGGACTTGAAGACAAAAATTTTATAGACAACAAAAGACACTTTATAACAATAAAGGAGTCAATCCATTTATGAAGAGATAACATTCATAAACATGTACACATTACAACAGAACCTAAAAATACACAAGGTTAACAACTGACAGAATTGAAGGAAAAAATACACAGTTTAAAATTAATAGTTGGAAACTTAGAAAACTCCACAACAGCAAAATATGAATTATTCTAAAGTGCATGTAGAGCATTCTCCAGGCTAGATAATATGCTAGTCTACAAAACAAGTCTCAATAAATTTAACAAACCTGCATATTGTGCACATGTACCCTAGAACATAAAGTATAATAACAATACAAAAGGATTGAAATCATTTAAAGTACATTCTCCGAACACAATGGAATGAAATTTAGAAATAACTAAAGAAAATCTAGAAAAATTACAAATAGTGGAAACTAAATAATACAGTCCTAAACAACTAATGAGTCTAAGAATCACAAGAGAAATTAGAAAACACTTTGAGATGAACAACAAAAACAACATACCAACACTTATAGGATGCAGTGAAAGAGCATGCAGAGGGAAATTTATAGCTGTAAAAGCTTACATTGAAGAGGAAGGATCTCAAATGAATACCTTAAGAAACTAGAAAGAGAAAAAAGAAAAGCAAACAGAAGGACGAAAATATTAAAGATTAGAACCTTGATTAATAAAGCAATAATTAAATAAAAATAGAGAAATGTAAAGAGAATCAAGGACACCAAAGGTTGGTTTTCTGAAAAGATCAACAAAACTGACAAATATTTACATTAAACTGACCAACAAATAAAGAAGACTCAATTACTAAAATCAGGAATGATTTCATAATTCATTTAGCAGTGATTTTAGTAATTCAAAAGAGAGAACATTGCCATCAGCTTTACAGAAATAAAAATAATTTAAGAGAATAATATAAGCAATTATTCAATAGTAGATAACATATGTTATATGTTATACAACAGTAGATAACATATGTAAAATAAGAGAATTCCAAGAAAAACGCAAAGTTCCAAAATGGACTCAAGAAGTAGAAAACCTGAATAAACCCATAATTAATAAAGAGATTGGGTGGTAATCAAAAAATTTCCCACAACTAAAGCTCAAGACCAGATGGTTTCACTGCTGAATTCTACTTAAAATTTCAGAAAGAATTTACACCAATCCTTCAAAAACTCTTGTAAAAACAATAAAAGAGACAGGAACACTTAACTCATTACATTAAGCCAGTATTACCTGGATGCCAAAACTAGATAAAGACATTACAAGGAATAAAAAACTACATATCAATACTTCTTATAAATGTAGATATAAAACTTCTCAATAAAAAGCTAACAAACTGAATATAGTAACATATAAAGGATTGCATATCATAACCAAGTGATAGTTATCCCAGGAATACAAGATTAGTTACATATAAAATCAATTCATGGACAAATTATTTATTTACTATTTACTTGTGTATTTATTTTTAGATGGAGTCTTCCTCTGTCACCCAGGCTGGAATGCAGTGGCACAATCTCTGCTCACTCCAGCCTCAACCTCCCAGGTTCAGGCCATCCTCCTGCCTCAGCCCCTCAAGTAGATGAGACTACAAGCGTGTGCTAACTAATTTCTCTATTTTTGGTAGAGACAGGTTCTCACCATGTCCCCCAGACTGGTCTTGAACTCCTGAGCTCAAGCAATCTGCCTGCCTCAGCCTCCCAAAGTGCTAGGATTACAGGCGTGAGCACCATGCCCAGCCCAAACCATATTTTAAAAATGAAAAACAAACACCACATAATCTTTTCAAGAGATGCAACAAAAGACAAAATCCAAAATATTTTCACAAAAAAAACCAACAACTGTGCAATAAACTAAGACTAGAAGGTAAATTTCTCTACCTGATTAAAGATATCTACAGAAATCCCAAGGCTAACACCATTCTTAATGGTAGAAGGTCAAAATCTTTCATTCTAAGACCAGGAACAAAAGAAAGATGTCTGCTCTTACCACTTCTATGCAACATTTTACTGGAGGTTCTAGCCAGGGCAGTTAGGGAAGATAACAAAATAAAACGCATTAACATTGAAAAAAACAAGTGAAACTATCTCTGTTCCCAGATAACATGATTTTTTGTATAGAAAATCCTAATAAATCCACACACACACACACACACACACACACACACATACATATACATTTAACAAATTTTAGAAAAGTTGCAGGACAAAAGATCAGTATACAAAAATCAAGTGTATTTCTCTGCACTAGCAACAAATAATCTGAAATTACATTAAGAAAATAATTTGACTTAAAATGCATCAAACACAATAAACTACTTAGAAATAAATTTAACAACAACAACAAAAAAACTGTAAGATTTGCATACTGCAAACTACAAAACACCACTGAAGAATAAAATTAGAGAAGACATAAATAGAAATATATCCCACGTTCATGGATTGGAAGATTTAAAATTCTTAAAATGGCAAGACTCCCCAGATTGATCTGCAGATTCAAAGAAATCTATGTCAAAATCCCAAGTTTTTTTTTGGTTGAGGCTGATCAAAAAATTCATATGGAAATGCAAGGGACCCAGAAGAGCCACAAAGAAATAAAAGCTATGATGACATACTTCTAGATTTCAAAAGTTAAACTACAGTAATCATGACTCTGGTACTGGCATAAAAATAGACATACAAATCAATGGAATGAAATTGAGAACCCCGAAATAAACAGTGATATTTGTGGTCAATTTATTTTCAACAAGGGCACCAAAAACATTCAATGAGGAAAAATTGTCTTTTCAACAAATGGTAATTGGACAAATGGGTACCCACATGCACAATAATGAAGTTGTACCCCTACCTCACACCATATGCAACAAATTAACTCAAAAAGGATTAAAGATCTAAATGTAAAACCTAAAACTGTAAAACTTTCAGAAGAATGCATCGGAATAAATCTTATGACACCAAAAGCATAAGCAACTAAAAAAAAATAGGTAAGTTGGACTTCATCAAAATGAAAAGCTTTTGTGTTGCAAAGGACACTACTAAGAAAGTGAAGACACAACCCACAGAATATTAGGAACTATTTACAAATCATATATCTGATAAGAGACCATATCCAGATACGTAAAAAAACACATACAAACATACAGACTTAAAACTCAACAATAAAAAGGTAAGACAAATAAGCCAATTGTAAAAGAGGCAAAGGGTTGGGATCTACATTTCTTAAAAAAAAAAATATATATATATATATATATA
>NW_016814432.1:473210-483534 GCF_001698545.2 Rhinopithecus bieti | reverse complement strand
CAATTGTAAAAGAGGCAAAGGGTTGGGATCTACATTTCTTAAAAAAAAAAAATATATATATATATATATATATATATATATGGCTAATAAACATATGAAAAGATGTTTAACATCACTGGTCATTAGTAAAATACAACCCAAAAGCACAATGAGATATCACTTCACACCCACTAGGATGGCTATGATCAAAAAAATAGACAATAACAAATGTTGAAGATAGTGTGGAGAAACAAGAAGCCCCACACATAGCTGATGGGAATGTAACATGGTGGAGTCTCTTTGGAAAATAGTTTAGTAGTTCCTCAAAAAGTGAAACACAGTTACCATATGACCCAGCAATTCTAGGTATACACCCAAGGCAATTAAAAATATTTCCACACAAGAACTTGTATGTGAATGTTCATAGTACCATTATTTATAATAACTGAAAGGTGAAAGTAACCCAAATGTCCATTAAGATGTGAATGAATAAACAAAATGATACAGACATAAAATAGAATATTATTTATCCACAGAAAGAACGAGACACTGATACATGCTACAAAATGAGTAAACCTTGAATGTATTATGCTAACTGAAAAAAGCCAGACACAAAAGGCCACATATTGTATGATTTCATTAATATTAAATGTCCAGAATAGGCAAATTATATAGAGACAGAAAGTAGCTTAGTGATTGCCAGGGGTCAGGAGAAGGTGAAGTAGACAGTAACTACTAATAAATACAGAATTGTTTTGTTGTGTGTGTATGTGTGTGTGTGTGTGTGTGTGTGGTGATGAAAATGTTCTGTAATTAGATAGTTGTAATGGTTGCACAACTTTGTGAATATACTTAAAACCACTGAATTGCATATTTTAAAAGAAAAATTGCATAGTATGTGAATTATATCTTAATCTAAAAAAGAAAAAAGTCAACAATAAATTAAAATAATCAACCAAAAAACGTTACCTAGATTGAGCAAGAAAAAATGAAAGAAGACCTAAATGGCCACTATCAGGAATGAAAGCAGAAGCATCACAACTGACCCCACACAAATGTAAATGCTTACAAGGAAATAAAATGCATAACTTTTGCCAACAAGTTAGACAATTTAGATGAAATGGACAAATTCCCAGAACCACTCCAAATACCAAAACTGATTCAAGAAGTAGAAAAATTCTTAACAAAATATTAGCAGACCAAATCTACCAACATCTGAAAAGGAGTATACACCATGGCCAAATGAGATTTAACCCACAAATGCACGGTTGATTTAAGATCCAAAAATTGATATGATACATTATGATAGTAGAATAAAGGACAAAATAAGATTAATTTACCAATAGACACAGATAAAGCATTTGATGAAGTCCAACTCCCACTCATAATAAAAACTCTTAATAGGGATAGATGAGAACTTCCTCAATCTCTTTTTTTTTTTTTGATTGAGTCTCTGTCACCCAGGCTGGAGTGCAGTGGCGCAATCTTGGCCCACTGCAACCTCTGCCTCCCGGTCCTGGGCTCAAGTGATTCTCCTGCCTCAACACCTCAACTGGCTGAGATTATAGCTATGCAGCACTGCGCCTGGCTAATTTTTGTATTTTTAGTAGAGACAGGGTTTCATCCTGTTGCCCAGGCTGGTCTTGAACTCCTGACCTCAGGTGATCCACCCGACTTGGCCTCCCAAAGTGCTGGGACAGGCGTGAGCCACTGTACCCGGCCGAGAATTTCCTCAATCTTATAAATGCATCTGTGGGAAAGTCCTACAGCTAACATAATACTTAATGAGGAAAGACTGAATGCTATCCCCATAAGATCTGGAACAGGAAAAAAGTTGTCTCACCTCTTCTATTCCACATTTTACTGTAGGTTCTAGTCAGTGCAATAAGGCAAAAATAATTCAAAGGTATGCAGATTAGAAAGGAAAAGTAAAACTTTATTCACATATGACATGATCCTGTATGTGTAAAATCTTAATGAATCTGCAAAAATAATAAAAGCCAATTGGAACTGAAAAACAAGTTGCTATGGTTTGAATGTGTCCCCCAAAGTTCATGTATTCGAAACTGAACCCCCAATGCAACAGTGTTGGGAGTTAGGACCTAATAAGAGGGCTCTGCCCTCATGAATGGATCGATGTCATTATCATGGGAGTAGATTGGTTATCTCAAAAGTAGGTTTGTTATAAAAGTGAGTTCAGCATCCTCTTGTTCTTTTGCACATGCTCTTGTTCACTTCCACTTTCCACCACGGGATGACACAGCAACAAGGTCCTCACTAGACGCGTCGCCTTGATCTCAGACTTCCCAGCCTCCAGAATCCATGAGCCAAATAAACTTCTATTATTTATAAGTTACCTAGTCTGTGGTGTTCTGTTACAGTAACAGCAAAAGCGACTAAAAGTTTAGCAAGATTGCAGCCTATGAGATTAAGAAAACAATGCCATTTACAATAGCATCAAGAAGGATAAAATATTTAGAGAGTATATTAACAAAGAAGTGTAAGCTGAAAGATTAAACACTGCTAAGAGAAATTAAGGAACATGAAAATAAATGAAGAGACATTTCATATATTGGGCTGGAAGACTCAATATTATTAAGATAGCAACACTCTCTAAGTTGAGGTAAAGATCCAATGGAATCTCTGTCAAAACCACAGCTGGATAAAGTTGCAAAATACACAATCAACATACAAAAATCACTAACATTTCTATGCACTAACAGTGAACTCTTTGAAAAAGAAATCAAGAAAACAATGTCATTTACAATAGTTACCAAAAAAATACTTAGGAATAAAGTTAATTGGAAAGGTGAAAGACCTCTACAGTGAAAACTGTAAGACACTGATGAAAGAAATTGAAGAAGACACAAGTAAATGACATGATATCCCATGCTGATGGTTTGGAATAATTAATATTATTAAAATATTTATACTAATCAAACTGATCTATAGATTCAATGCAAACCCTATCAAAATTCCATTGACATTTTTGACAGAAACAGTAAAAACAATCCTAAAATTTGGAGCCACAAAAGACCCAGAATGGCCAAAACAATCTTGAGAAAAAAATAATAATAATAATTCTGGAGGCATCATATCGTACAACTGTAAAATATACTACAAAGCTATAGTAATCAAAACATCATAGTATTGGCATAAAAACAGGCACGAACCAATGGAACAAGATAAAGAGCCCAGAAATAAATTCATGCATTTACAGTTAATTGATTTTTGACAAAGTGTCAAGAACATGCAATGAGGAAAGAACAATTTCTTCAATAAATCATATTGGAAAACTGGATATTCACACACAAAGAAAGAAATTAGGCCAACAGCACAAGCAACAAAAGCAAAAATAGACAAATGGGATTACAGCAAACTAAAAAATATCCTGCACAACAAAGGAAACAACCAAGAGTGAAAAGACAACCTACAGGATGGGAGGAAATATTTGCAAATCATACATCTGATAAGAGATTAATATCCAAAATATACAAGGCACTCAGCTCAATAGCTAAAAAACAAATAACCCAATCTTAAAAATGGACAAAAGACCTAAATAGCCATTTCTCAAAAGAAGACATACAAATGGCCAAAAACTATATGAAAAAATGTTCACTAGGACTGATCATCAGAGAAATGCAAACTAAGACCACAATGAGACCTCACACCTGTTAGAATGACTATTATCAAAAAGATGAAAGATAAGTGTTGGTGAGGATGTGAAGAAATGGGAATCTTTTCACACTATTGTTGGGAATGTAAATTACTACAGTCATTATGGAAAATGGCTATTTCCCCCAAAATTAAATCTAAAACTACTATATGATCTAGCAATCCCACTACTGGATATATGTCCAAAGGAAATGAGATATCTGTATCGAAGAGCTGTCTGCCCTCGAATGTTTATTGTGGCATTATTCACAATAGCCAATATATGAAATCAACCTGAGTTTCCATCAACAGATAAATAGATAAAGAAAATGTGGTATATATACACAGTGGAATATTACTCGGCCTTAAAAAAGAAGGAAAGAGTGTCAGTTACAATAGCATGGATGAACCTGGAGGACATTATGTTAAGTGAAATAAGCCAGGCACAGAAAGACAAATACTGCATGATCTCCCTCATATATGGAATCTTAAAAAGTTGAATTCATAGAATAGAGAGTAGAATAGTGGTTACCAGGGGCTGGGGGTGAGGAGAAAAGATGCTGGTCAAAGGGTAAAAACTTTCAATTAGATAATAGAAGGAATAAGCTCAAGAGATCTACTGTATAACATCGTGATTATAGTATATACCAATGTATTATATTCTTAAAAATTGCTGAGAGTAGATTTTAAGTGTCCTCACCACAAAAAAATAAGCATATGAGGTAATGCATATATTAATTAGCTCAATTGAGTTATTCCACAATGTACACATATTTCAAAACATCATATTGTACACAATAAATATATATAACTTTTATTTACCAATTATAAAAAACACAGCTGGCTTTTTTTAATAAAAATTGACAGACTAATCTTAAAATTCATATAGAAGTGTAAAGGGCCCAGAACACCCAAAACAATTTCTAAAAGAAACAAGAAAAAAGTCAGGATATTTACACCTGATTGATTTGAAAACTAACTGTAGAACTTCAATACTCAGGACAGGGTAGTGTGGGTGCAGAGATACAGAATACAGTACATAAATAAACCTTTACATTTATAGTCCATTTTTTTTACCACGTTGTCAAGGTGATTCAGCAATGGGAAAAGTATAGTTTTTTCAAAGTTTTTCATGCTTCCTGTTTCCAGTTTTCTCATGCTTCTCTGACAACTGAATATTCATATCTCACACCCAACCACACACACTCACACTCAGAAACTTAGCCCCTTGTCTCACAACTCATACACAAAAATTAACTCAAAATGTATCACAGACAGAAATATAAAGGCTAGAACCACAAATCCTAAAAGAAAACATAGGAGTAAGTCCTTATGATCTTAAGTTAGGCAAATAGTTTTTAGACATGATACCCAAAACACCATCCATAAATTAAGCATTAACAAACTGACTCTACGAAAATTAAAAGCTTTTGCTCTTCATAAAGCACCATCAATAAAAGGAAAAGACAAGCTACAGACTGGGTGAAAATGTTTACACACCATGTATCTGACAAATGACTTGAATTCTACATAAACAACAAACTCTTTTAGCTCAAAAATAGTAAGATAAAACAACCCTATGTGAAAACGGCCAAGATCTAAAGAGCACTTCACCAAAGAAAGTGGCAAATAAGCATTTGAAGAAATGTTCAACATCAGTAGTCATTAGGGACAGGCAGATTTAAACCTCAATGAAAGCTGGCATAGTGGCATGTGCTGGAGTAGCTGAGGCAGGAGGCAGGAGGCAGGAGGGTCACCTGAGCCCAGGAAGCCGAGGCAACATAACACCCATCCCATCTCAAAAAGAAACTCAATGAAATATTACACTCTTATTAAAAGGATTAAAATATAAGCAGTACCAAGTACTGATGAGGATACAAAACAGATCTCTCACATATTGTTGATAGAAAAGGAAAATGTTAAAGCCACTCTAGAAAGTAGTTTGGCTGCATCTAATAAAGGTAAATATATACTTAACACAAGATCTGGCAGTCCCGCTGCTAGGCATTTACCCTTGAGAAATGAAAACACAGGTTCACAAAAACCTGTATGCATTTTTTATAGCAGCTTTATTTATAAGCATCAAAAACTGGAAACAACCCACACATCTTTCTACCAATGAATGATTTAGGAAGCTGTGGGAAATCCACTGAATGGAATACTACTCAAAAACAAAAAGGAAGAAACTACTAATACACACAGCACAACAGATGAATTGTAAATGAATTTTGCTAAGTGAAAGAAGCCAGAACCAAAGGTTATGTGTTATATTACTGTATTCCATTAATATGACCATCTGGAGAAGGCAAAACTATATGGATGGAAAACAAATCAGAGGTCTCCAGGGCCCGGGCATGGGGAGAGGGTAGCTTTAACTACAAAGCGGGTGACAGAAGTGGATTTTGTGAGTGGCAGAACCATTCTAAGTCATGATGCATGGTGGATATGCGACTCTCTCCATTTGTCAAAACCCATAAAACTGTACACCACAAAGAGTGATTTTTACTGAGTGTAAACTTAAAAGAAACTAACCATAATATGGGAGAAACCCAAAATGGAATACAGATTGTAATAAATGAATTTAACTATATTATAAATGAATAAAAGCAACACACTGAAGGGAGTGGGAAAGAGTCACTTTGGGAAACATCATTTTGGGTATACATTGTGAAACTGAAGACAAAAAGAGCTGCACAAATGGTACGTTTTAATTAATAAATTAGTTTCTCATAAGGGCATAGGTTAGCAATTCTGACACTGCTTTATATGCATACCAGGGTTGAACAAACAAATCGTGATATTTTCCTTTTATTAAGTCCCTCAGTGTTAGAAAAAGATATTAGAAATAAGGAAAGAGGACAGTTAGAAAAAAAACTCTGGGGTGTGAACTGCAGTCAGAAGTATCATTATAAAACTCAGTTTTTAAATAAATATTGATGTTTGTATTTGCATGGGGGAGTCCAGATATATATAACTGCAAGATCTGTCCTGCTTAAAAGACACACAAGTAAGGAAGCAATGAGCACATTCAGTACCTGATCTTGTTTCTAAACACCAATTTCCAACATAAAGGAACCAGAACCCCACCAAAAATGCTGTTTCTAGGCTCTCCAAGCTTCTTCAAGTCTTTGCTCAGATTGTACCTTATCAAGGAGGCTTTCCCCTGACATTTCTATTTAATATTGCAACCCGCTCCCCCACTCTAGAACTCCTGATCTGCTTACTCCTTTCTCGTTATTCCCTAACACTTATCACCTTCCAACATACTAGAACATTTATTTCTTATGAGTATTGTTTATTGTCTTAACTGTCCCCTAGTCTACTTTCTTCTCTGATGTGACCCAAACATGTAGAACAGTGCTTGGCACATAGTAAGAGCTAAATAAATATTCATTGAAATAAATGAATGAATAATGAGATAAAGACAAGTAACGATAGTGCAGCTGTGTTACAGTGCCGCTTAAGAGCCATAGAACTGACAGCCAGCATCTGAGCTGGTTGAGATCCTTTGAGCAGAGGACTAGAATTCCAGAACACTAGCCAGCAAATAGCTGCCTGCACTCAGGGCCGCTGCAAACTCATGAAGTACTTTTGTGTCAATTACAAAGGAGGCCCCTTCCTCCTGGCAGATGCAGCTCTGCTCCAGGGTGAGGGCTTGGCAACTGAATTTCGCTCCAACCCAAATCCCTTGGCTGGGAGACATTGTGTAGTGCACAACCTGCCCAATTGTGCATGATGGCCCTACACAGGGCACAGTGGCCACACATGGACTTTCAGAACCAGCAGGTGCCAAAAAACTCTCTGTCTACTGCCATGGCTATGTCTGGGGGCATCTTGTACACACATCCTGCTCCCTGGTGCTTGGCCCCTATGGGTTCATCCAGCACCCCGCCCTGAGCCTGCTTGCTTAGAACCACCTGGGCACCATGGCAGGGCCTTTGCCTCAGAGTTGGTTCTTCCTCCTTATTCCCTCTTTTGGTTTCCAAATCCTGGCCCATGACACTGTCTCTGGACTCCATTTGCTCTACGCCTCGGAGTAACAGCCTCTCCTCTCCTCTTCCAGGCTAACCTCTCTTCCCAAAACCCAGTCTAAGCCCAGCCATGTGGGCTTTCTGCTTGCCTTGAAGCGGTATCCAGACTCACTAAATTTCCCCATCACCCTGTCTCCCCTGTGGTCTTCAAGTTGTGCTCCAGAATCTCCAGGGCTGCTGCCTGAGCTGTGTGGACTTGGAGGGAAGGGGAAAGGAAACCCAGGGCCAGGACACAGGCTCCCTCAGCCTTGCTTCAACAAAAGCACCTCTGCTCACAGTATTTATAGCTTTCAAGTACAGTTTTTGCCCAGGAAAAAAAAAAAGTTATATGTCTAAACATTAGAATATAGACATTCTATGCCTTCAGAATGCACAGTCATTTTAAAATGGAGAAAACTTTAAGTAATACTCATCTCCCACTTAAAAGAATTTTAACAGAGAGCCTGAAGAATGATTGGCTCTGAGTGATGGAGTCACCTGGTGAGCCCTTCCAGATTAAAATTCCACAAAATGCATGCTTTTGGTGACTTGCTATCTAATATTAGAAACCAGATTAAAGTTTGGACAGATCAGCTGTAGATAATGACTTTGATTTTAAAATGCTTGATCTGTAGCTGTTCTTCCTGAAAATCATCATCTAGCAAGGCCAGATTTTTTCGGTAATGTAAGTGTTCACCTCCTAATTTATCTACTCTGGAAGCTCCCATCGTAGTATGTTTGATGGTGCACAGCTATTCTTACGTGGGACCCAGTATGTGAATAATGGAAGTGACCTATTGCGAGTCATATTCCTACTTTGCTGAAATTTGACATAAATGTTTCATGGGGGTAAGACGGTCAGCTTGCCAGACCCTAGGGAAGAGATGGGAGTGGAGGATTAGAGAACGGGAATTATGGGAGCCTCTAAAAATGGCCCTCTGAATCAACACCAAAAAAAAAAAAACCCAAACACCTGGATTCAAAATGGGCAAAGGACTTGAATAGGCATTTCTCCAAAGAAGACAGACAAAGGACCAAGAAGCATAAAAAAAGATGCTCAGCATCACTCATCATCAGGGAAATGAAAATCAAATTTACAGTGAAATACCACCTTACTCCCATCAGGATGGCTACTATCAAAAAACAGAAAATAAGCGTTGGCAAGGATGCAGAGGAGTTAGGACTCTTGCACACTGCTGGTGGCAATGTAAAACAGTGCCACCACTGTGGGAAATAGTATTGCAGGTCCTAAAAATAATAATAATAATAATAATAGAATTACCATATGATCCCGTAATTCCACTTCTGAGTATACCCCCAAAAGAACTGAAGACAGGGTCTCAAAGAAATAGTACACCCAAATTTATGGCAGCATTATTCCCAATAGCTGAAACACAGAAGAAAACCACGTATCTATCAACAGATGAATGGGCTAGCAAAATGATGTATGCCCATAAATGGAACATAATTCAGCCTTAAAAAGGAAGGAAATTCTGACACATGCTACAATATGGATGAACCATGAATACCTTATGCTAAGTGAAATAAACCAGATACAAAAGGACAAATATTGTATGATTCCACTTATATGAGCTACCTACAACAGGTAAATTCGTAGAGACAGAAAGTAGAATACTAGTTGTCAGGAGTTAGGGGGAGGGAGGAATCAGGTGTTTGAATTTAATAGGTATAAAGTTTCCATTTTGTAAAGACACGCAAGGCTGGCAGGAGTGGACCCTGCTATGATCTTTCTGGAGGATTGTGTGGGAATATGTATGAAGAGCCTTATACTGTGTCTGTACATGCCTTCTGTGCCCTCTGACACAACAATTCCACTTTTTGGCCTTTCCCACTTAGAAACAATCATAGATGTCCACAATGTGTATGTATAACGGTGAACAGCTGTTTATAATATCGAATAATTGGAAACAAATGTATAAAAGTGGGGCATAGTAAAATAAAGTATTACACTACCTATATACAATTAATTTTTAAAAATTGTCAGAGAATATTTAGTAGCCTGAGAAAAAGTTCTCAGGATATCAATAATGTTAAAAAAGCAGATTATAGAACAATCAGTTCAAAATACATACATTTTTACTAAAAAATTATATACACGTACACATGTAAAGAGAGGGAGAATTATAATACAGGTGATTTTAGATTCATTTTCTATTTTCTTTATTTTCCACATTTCCATATTTGTATATGTATTATTTATGTGATCTGAAGCAAAAATACTGTAAAAATATTTTTAAGTTAAATCAGTCTTCTCAATTTTTTATTAAAGAACACTGAGCCTAGGTGAGGTTCAAATCTTTCCTTCACAAGTGTCACCAAAAAGGGGTGCAAAAAAATGCCACATTTTTATTGCTGTAAGCCAGAATTTACTGTCAAAAATCAGATTGTAAGAGAGGGTTTAAAATGTTTAAGAGAATAAATTTCGCAATCACTTCAGAAGTACCTATTTGCATACAAGTCAATGGTATGCTAATTTCCAATCATTCCCTCTTATTCATTAAAACCCCAGTCACCCAAGGCTCTCCCCAACCTGATAATTCAGGGTGAGTGTGAGAAGGAGGAGAGAGGGAGAGAGGAAGGGAGGGAGGCAGGAAGGGAGGGAGGGAAGAAGGAAGGAAGGAAGGAAGGAAGGAAGGAAGGAAGGAAGGAAGGAAGGAAGG
>NW_016814432.1:426501-473003 GCF_001698545.2 Rhinopithecus bieti | reverse complement strand
AAGGAGGGAAGGGAGGGAAGGGAGGGAAGGGAGGGAAAGGAGGGAAAGGAGGGAAGGGAGGGAGGGAAGGAGGGAAGGAGGGAAGGGAGGAAGGAAGGGAAGGAAGAAGGGAAGGGAGGAAGGGAAGGAAGGAAGGAAGGAAGGAAGGAAGGAAAGGGAAGGAAGGAAGGAAGGAAGGAAGGAAGGAAGGAAGGAAGGAAGGAAAGGGAAGGAAGGAAGGAAGGGAAGGGAAGGAAGGAAGGGAGGGCGGGCCGCTGGCTCCGGGAAATCGAGTTACAGTTACTCTCATATCAATTCTCTAGTTGGGCCTGCATTCGGATTCTCATTCTCCCCTATTCCGTCACCCAAGAACATCCATGCTTTAACTTTGAGGCTGTAAACTGACATGTTTGCATTAGTGCCCCATGTGGACTTCTGCTGGAAATCTGTATTTTTTTATTTGTCATAATATTAACGTGGCTTAGATTTGGGTGCAGCATTATGGAAAAGGTTGCCAGACAATAACTGAGATGGCCGCTCTGGGATCCCCGAGAGAGGGGCACAGTAAGAAGAGAACAGACGCCCGGCTGTGCCCGCCTGGCCAGCGGTTCCCAGCGCGCACTGGGGCTTGCGGGGTCCCCGGAGCACCACCTGAAACGCACCAAGGAACCCCACTCTCCTCGCCTCTTAAGAAAACCAGGACAAACCAGCTGCCACTGAAGCAGAGAACTCAGGAAGGCCCAAGGAGACCAAGACGCGGCGCGGCTGCAGGAGAAAGCTCAGCCTTGTGCAGTTCAGAAATTCTGCCTTGAAGTTCACAGGGACCCGACCCAGCCGCCCTAGAAACACGGAGACGCTCTAGAGCCGCGTGGAACCTCAGCGCAAGAACTTCAAAAAAGACAAACGCAGGTGACCCTTGAGCCCGTACTCAAGGCTAGGTATGCGTACCACATTCTGTGAGGGCAAACAAGCCGGAAAGTCTATTCAGGGAGGAAAAGCCATCCAGAAGAGCCGCGTTGACCCAGCCAGGAAGCGTGAATGTGGCGTTTCTCAAAGGACAATCAGCTTGGCTCTCCTGATTTCATAAAGTGCAGAGGGATAGACCGTGGGCTCAGGTTGGTTCCACCATCTGGGGCTCCAGCACGTGGGGCTCCAGCACGTGGGACTCCACCACCTGGGGCTCCACCCACTTGAGGCTCCACCCACCTGGGGCTCCATCACCTGGGGCTCCCTCCACCATGTGGGACTCCACCACTCCACTTATCTGGGGCTCCACCATGTGGGACTGCATCTACCTAGGGTTCCTGGCTTCACTTACCTGGGGCAGCATTTCCTGGCTCCACTCACCTAGGGCTCCACCTAACTGGACAGCACTTCTTCTCAAGCACCGAAGGGTCTCCTGTGGATCCTGGCCAAGGTGCCATCTGCAGGGAGTCTTTGAAAGACACCATTCTAATCAGCCCCTGCATTAATGTCTTCTATGCCTCCTCGACACCCTCAGGAAAGTATCTGTTCTTAAAATGGTGTGCCAGGCCCTTTCGTTACCCCACATGCCTACCAGGCAGGCCTTTGGCAGCTCTAGGTAGACCCTGCAACTGGTTTTCCCACCTCTGCATGGGTGGTACCCACCGCCTGGGGTGCCCATCTCTCTTGTATCTGCATGACAAACTTCTATTCCAGCTTGAACTCCAGCTCAAAAATCACCTCCTCCAAACTCCTCAGCCTACTCCAGCTTGGCTGCACCAACTCTGACTTTGTCACATGAGACAAAGAAGGTAAATATCTCTTTCACCTACCTCTTTGAACTACAGGTCAGAAAGATCTGAGTTTGAATTCTGGCTCTCTTACCTATCAGCTGGGTGGTCTTGGGTGCATCAACCTTGCAAAGCCTCATGCTACTCACCTGTCAAATATGAACAGTAGAGTACACTCCACAGAGCTCTTTGAGAGAATGAAATAATTACACTGCCTTCACCCTCTCCCAAACTGTAAGACCCTCAAAAGCATCTTATTCATGTTATCCCCAGGATTTTGCAGGGCCTTTACCACTGGAGGGGCCCCCAAACTATCTTGTGAATGAATGATACTGGTGACTCAAGAGAGAGCCAGTTTATAGAGTTTTTCTTAACAGGCCAGAGTCATGGCATAGCTCTGCTATGGGTTTAGAGGGTGGTGCTTTACTCAGATCCACATAATAATGCCTGAGGAGGTTTAGAACGATTCTGCTGCTCCCACTCAAAGAGACCGCTTCTGGGAGAGATGCAGAGCTGGGGAGGGAGCTTTGTTGGTAGACCCCCATGGACTGCAAGGTGCATAAGGGTGGGTTTACAGAGGTTTCCCTCCTCTCCTCCCTCCCAGCTCCTTTCAAGCTTTGCCTCTCCTCCTGCCTCTTCCTGGGCTGTCACAGATAACAAGCAGCCACCTCTAGGGACAGCCAGAGGTAAGGCAGGGATCAGCAGGAAGTGGGAGGAGGAATGAATGAGCTTTGAACACAAAGTACAGTGGCTCAGGGTGACATGTGGCTCACCTCAGTTGCAGGGACTAAAAGATGCACTTGTCCATAAAACAAGCAAATGTATCCTGCCAGTCATGAATTTTGGCAACTGCATGCGTGTATTCCTGCAAAGTCAATGAACACAACAGTGTAGCCCGGGATCCTTTTTAGGCAATGCCCTGAGGACCAGTACAAGTATGGAGACTGTGCAGGTGGTGGTGGGCCAGTCAGTTAAGCCCGTTCCTAGTCCCCAAAAGGTCATCTTGGCCCTCCAAAGCTGGAAGGCAGCAGTGAAGGCATCCCAAACAGTCACTTCAAGACTCAACCCTGGCTCAGTTTACCTCAGCCACTGTGATTCCTGCTTCCTTCTGCAAAAATCTCAGCAAGGAATGTTCTCCCCCACTTGCACTTGGGCTGGAGAGAGACTAGGGTCAGTTAGTCAGTCTGTATGTGTGGTACCCACTGCCCGGGGTTGCTCACCTCTCTTGTATCTGCCTGACAAACTTCTATTCCAGCTTGAACACCAGCTCAAAAATCACCTCCTCCAAACTCCTCAGCGTACTCCAGCTTGGCTGTGCCAACTCTGCCTTTGTCACATGAGACAAAACCCAAGAACAAAACCACAGAAATTGGCTCATATATTCCTCTTCTCTCAGACTCTGGGCACAAAGTGCCAGCCACCTACTCCCAAGAAGCTGCTGAGGATTTTTAAAATGCAAATGCCAGGTAGGGGATAGGGCTTAGAGCTTATTCTGAGAGAGGGAAGTGAGCTCCTTACCCTGGTCGCTGGTAAATGGCAGTGCTGGTGACACGTAACCATTTTCCCCATTCCTCCTCCCTCTTTTCTTCTCGGCTTAGACTCACTCTAAGGTGAGGCAAATTGCTGATGCCCCTCGGCTCCCTCTGCCACTCCATTCCTGGGAAAGGGCTGACACCACGGTTCCACACCCCACCTCTCCTCTGGGAGGGAAGGATTGGCAGGATCGACGACCTCTGGCTCCAAGAGGGTGATCACCCATCTTGAGACTTTCAGTTCTAGGGACACAAGCATGGCCTTCGTCCACCTCTCATGACATCACCTGGTGTCATACGGGTTTTTCTTCTATTGTTAGATCACAACTGGGCTCCCTGGATTCTCTGACAATGCCACAATTGGCAGCATCACTGGCTCTTAGCTACTGAAAACGTAACAGAGATGAGTCTTGCAACAAGAAATCAATGTGATGGATAATAGGCAGGAAAAGCAGCCCCCACAGAATAAGGGAAGGCCCCACTGAGTCTAATTTTCATTGACCCAGTTTCACTGTCAAAGCACAGAACATAGCAAGATAGAGTGACCTCCAGAGTCAAAAAGCTTCAGACTACACTGCAAATGAAGCCACCACGGACTGCCTCTCTCTTTGTCCACAAGCCCATGGATGTTAACCACCAGTGAGTGAGTGACAAAGAGAATTCTCACCTTAGAAAGGAGCAGTTGAATCCACTCATCATTTAAGACAGGTGATTTTCATATGTATAATGGGGGAAAAAATCACTCTATCCCATTCTTATATAGGAATGTAATGGGATGGGGAAGGGGGCTCTGGGTGGTAAATGGAGCCAATCATGCTTGCATTTCACTTCCATGTATCACTGCACTGGCAGCATTAGCTCCCAGAAGCAGAAAGGAGTGTGAGGTGTGGATTGATGCTTTCTTAAGAGGACCACAGTCCCATGAACAGTCAGCGCACATTGCCAAAATGTGGAAAGAATGTCAGAATGATTTTAAGAGTTTTGGGTTGACTAATACAGCCTCGGATTTCATTATCTAGGCAGTGAGTGATGATGGCTGCACTAGCATCCTGAGGAGGAAATTAAAGCATTCGTCGAGGGCCTGACTCAGGAACGGGTGGAGGAATGGATTATGTCAGCCACAGGAGACTAAGGTGAGGGTACAAGGGAAGGACCAGGAAATTCAACCCTTGAATAGCATCCGGAAGCATGAGAAGTGGTGAAACGTTTGAGTGATGAGTTTTTTAATATGATACTTCTGTGGAACAAAACTTGGTCTGTCTCCCCCAAACTTCGGTAAAGTCTGTTATCCACACAAAAGCTTTAGTGAGGTGCTTTTTGTTTTTTGTTTTTGTTTTTTTTTTCCTACCTCAGAGCAAGGGGAGTTGTGAAAATGAATAAAATGGCTGAACTCCCCATCTGGGTCAAGGCGATGGGGAGCATGGCATGGTGCGATGTAGAAGTAAGGTCCCCTGTGAGCCGGAGAAGACATGGGCAGGAAAACCCATACCAAAACCTTCCATAAATCTCGAGGAAGAGTTGGGTAAGGTGGCTCACGCCTGTAATTCCAGCACTTTGGGGGGCCAAGGCAGGCGGATCAGCTGAGGTCAAGAGTTCGAGACCAACCTGGCCAACACGGTGAAACCCTATCTATCTCTACAAAAATTAGCTGGGCATGATGGCGGGTACCGTAATCCCAGCTTCTAGGGAAGCTGAGACAGGGAGAATCACTTGAACCCAGAAGGCAGAGGTTGCAGTGAGCCAAGATCATGCCACTGCACTCAAGCCTGGGCAACAGAGCAAGACTCCATCTCAAAAAAAAAAAAAAAAAAAATCTCGAGGAAGACCTCTGATTCTCCATAATTGGAGAACCATAAGCCAGGCCCATTTTGTTCTTAAGGGTCAGGGTAGCCCAGGTACATCTGGGTTGCATACCTAACATGAATTGAATTTGCATTGCAACTAGATTAATACTTCTGATTTTTATACAGGGATAGAAAAGAAAAACACAGCTATTAACATGTCCATATCTATAGTGTTTATCAATCCACTAGCACCTTGGGAGCACGTGCAGCATGCAGGGTTCCATTCTACTGGTGCTGCTGGACAAACTGTCTAAGGTGAAGGTGCAGCTGCTATCATTCCCAATTCATGCGTTGTGATGTGTGGCCCTACTATGAGTGACTTGTATGCAGTTTGCACCAGACAGGACTCACCACAAAGAATTCAGCAGCACCCAATCTGGTCCATTCCCTGTTTAATAAAAGAAAACCCATGACACATGCTTGGATGCCATGCCAATGTCCTGTCACTAGGAGCATTACTCAACTCTTATTCTCTCTTGCTGTGTTCTCATTTCAGATCTTGCGTGCTGATGGACACTGATCTGCACACCAGCATGAATAACACTGGTCTAGGGCATACAAATAAGTACAAAATCATTGCTCTCAGGGAGCTTACAAACTTTCTGTTATGCTAATACACAGTGAAATATGTTCACACCATGACAAGGCAATCATAAAATCTACTTACAAGACAGAAATGATGAATTGCAAAGTGAATTCACAAATAACACAAATTAGGAGTTTAAGAAAGGAAGCCATTTGGAGAAACCAGAAGATTAGAAATGAAAGAAAGAAAACTAGGTTTCAGGTCTGTGGAGGTGAGAGACCTTGAGCTGAGTCTTGAAGGTTATTTAAGATCAAGGTTATTTTACATCTCACCACAAAAAGCATAAGTAGGTGAGGTAATGCATACATTAGTTAGCTCCATTTAGCCATGTCACAATATACACATATTTCAAAACAACATGTTGCACACAATAGATATATACAATTATTTATCTGTCAATTTAAAAATATTAATGGGCTGGGCGCAGTGACTCACGCCTGTAATCCCAACACTTTGGGAGGCCAAGGCAGGCAGATCACTTGAGGTCAGGATTTCTAGACCAGCTTGGCCAACATGGTGAAACCCCGTCTATACTAAAATAAAATAAATTTTAAAAGCCAGGCATGGTGACTGGCACCTGTAATCCCAGCTACTGGGGAGGCTGAGGCAGGAGAATCACTTGAACCTGGGAGGCAGAGGTATCAGTGAGCCCAGATTGTGACATTGCACTCCAGCCTAGGCAACAGAATGAGACGCAAAAAAAAAAAAAAAAAAAAAAAAAACCGAAAAAATTAATGACCCCAAAACCTTATGAAAAAACAAAATCCAAAAAGGATCAGGATAGTTCCAGAGAAATCAGAAGTATATGAACAAAGGTCACACCTTTCTGTGTGAATTGAAGAGACAGTAAGCAGACCTGTTTGGCAGGGATGGAGAGCTGGTTAAAAAAGTAATGGGAAACACAGGTTAGGGTAAGAAGGTAGAAGACATTGAATGCCAGAAATACAGAGCATAGATGTCATCCTGTACATCATAGACCACAGAGAGAAACAGGGGGACAGCATTTCATGATGACTTATTTAGCCCATACTTTATCTGGTAAACACTGTGAGACACAAGAGACTGTGTGAGATGCTGAGGGAGGTACAGGATGCACCAAGGGTCAGGGAAGTGAGTACGGAGGCTGTAGCCCAAGGTTGAGGAATGACCCTCCTGCCTGAACTAGGGCAGTCATGGATAAGGAAGAAATAGAGCAAATCTAAGAAGCGATTCCAAAAAAAAAAAAGAGGAAGGGTATCTTTAATTACTATTTGCATTGTAAATGAGGAAGACCTTCTTCACACTATGCCTACCCAGTTTGCCAAGCTCTTCTGTGTTAGTCCAAGTTCTCTAGAGGGACAGAACTAATAGGATAGATGTATATATAAAGGGGAGTTTATTAAGGAGTATTAATTCACATGATCACAAGGTCCTATGATAGGTCATCTGCAAGCTGAGGAGCAAGGAAGCCAGTCTGAGTCCCAAAGCTGAAGAACTTTGAGTCCAATGTTTGAAGGCAGGAAGTGTCCAGCATGGGAGAAAGATGTAGGCTGGGAGGCTAGGCGTGTCTAGTCTTTTTACATTCTTCTGTCTGCTTTTTATTCTGGCCATGCTGGCAGCTGATTAGATGGTGTCCACCCAGATTAAGAGTTGGTCTGTCTTTCCCAGTCCACTGACTCAAATGTTAATGTCTTTTGGCAACACCCTCACAGACACACCCAGAAACAATATTTTGCATCCTTCAATCTAATCAAGTTGACACTCAGTATTAACCATCTCACTCTCCATCACCCTTCAAGATTCAGCTCAACAATCCCCCTTCTGCAAAACCTCCCTCAAGAAGCATTATTGACTTTCTCCATGGCACATCTCTTCCCGACCAACTTTGAACTTCTCACTAAAAAAAGGATGAATGAAAAGGGGAGAGAGGAGTTGCAGATGACTCTGAAGATTTCAAGAAAAGATAACCTGGAAAATAGTAACATGCAGTGCCGTTTCTGGACAAGGTCCCTCCCAGAACCCCTTCCTGGCAATTATGCCAGCAAACAGCCTCTTGGGCCCTTGTTCTTAGTAAATGCTAGTTGCCACTATAGTAAAGCACATATAAAATGCTAGGTTCACATCAAATAATGAAAATACACACCTACATACACACTTAACCTCTATTTGTATATAAATAATCTTACTGTATTTGTTCTGTGATGCTTGCCCACTTCACAGTTGACATCATTGGATAAATACTTGGAAAAAGGAATAGCAAGTGCAGTAGCTAAACAGTTTCACCATCATAGTAACTCCCTAACTCCTCCTGGGTCTGCAGTGGTCAGGAAGAAACTGTGAGGCACCATCAACTTGTAAGGTTTTCCTTACAAAGTGTATTCAGTCAAGGACACTGTATGTGTGTGTCAAGATGCTATAGGTACTAAGAGGAAGAAGAAAACTAGACACATAAATCATGACAAGATGGTGACCAAGAGGTCAACTTTCTTATAGATCATACTTTTCTGTTGTTGGCTTTTGTTTTTTGAGAAAATAAATATCATGTGAAGGAAACAAGCAAACAAGCATTATATATAGAGAGAAATTGATTCCCTGATTCTTAAAAATGTATATGTGTATACCTGTGTATAGATAAATAGATGTAGGTATATAGCTATAAATATAACCCTCATTACTAAAGTCAAGGTAATAACTCATTAGGTTTTTTAAATTAAACACTGAACTCTAACATATTAAGTT
Source organism: Rhinopithecus bieti (assembly GCF_001698545.2). NCBI lineage: Eukaryota > Metazoa > Chordata > Mammalia > Primates > Cercopithecidae > Rhinopithecus > Rhinopithecus bieti. The sequence continues at coordinate 464,590 of NW_016814432.1, read as the reverse complement.
TAAATATTAAAGTTTTATATTAGCATATAGTTAGATATTCACATGAAGGGAAATTTTCGTTTCCTACGAAAAGTGTGGTTCTCCCAGGTAGAAATAATGGAGAGGTGAACAGGGATTAGCTCTCCATTCTGCAGAAGATGACCCCAGGTTCTATAAGCCAGGGATTGAGGAGGGTTGTCTTCCCTGAATACTGGGGGGATTCCAAACTCCAAAGAGGGAGAAGAGCTGGGACACTCATGTTAGAAGCCAAGAATGGAGTTCAAATAGGTTAACCCAACCAAAGGGGACAGAGGCCAGGATGGACACGGGAAAACAGAGTCGGGGTCCCAAGAATGAGCAGGGGTGAGTCTGGGACAATTGTCTGCACCAGCTATGCTGTGGTATGGCATGGCATGGTATGGCGTGGCAGGGTGTGGTATGGTATAGTCTAGTGTGGCATGGTGTGGCATGCTCTGGCATGGCATAATGTAGTCTAGGGTCGTGTGGTCTGATGTGGTGTGGCGTAGTATGGCGTGACATCGTTCATGGCATGGCATAGTATAGTAAGTGGAGCTGATAGACAGGAGAACCAGAGGTAGGATGGACTGTGGCTTCGAGAGCATGGTTGGGGACTGAACTAAAAGGACCAACAGGAGAGCTAACCAGAAATGTCCTGAAGCAGCCAAAGATAGATACAGAAAGAATTGCATTCCAGGGAAGAGCAAGCTCTGGACGTGTGGACTTCAGTCTTCCTCTGGAGGGACGTGTGATGTGCTGAACACTGTGTACAAGGGTCCAGGTGCTTCACATACATCTCTCACTAAAACCTCTCAACAACCTGCATGACAGCACACTCGAGAAACTGAGGCTCAGAGAGCTGGAGTATTTTGTCCTAGATCATACAGCTGACAAATGATGGAGGCATAGGTGAACCCTGGTTTACTTTATTCTGAACTTAGGCTTACGACACCCATTATCTCCAAGTAAGATTTCCCTGTTGGAGAGTTCTGAGCAGTGATTCTGGAAACGTAGCACAGCACAGAAGAAGAAAATGAGTACACACCCCTCAGACGACACAGTACAATGTCTTGCAGGCCAGAGATCGGGGGACAGGGAATGCATATAGTTTGATACCACAGCCATTGTTCCAATGTGTTTTTAAATCTATATTTATTTTCATTAGAGGCATGGGTTTTAAAAGCTTGAGGAGCACTAGTGTAAAGAGAGAAAAATGAGGGCAAATGCTTTGGCAACTCTTCATTCAAGAGATAAACTAACGAAGAGATCACAAGTGAAGGCTGCCACAGCAGGGGTGGAGACAAGTTATGACTAAGCTCATTGGCCTTGGAAACTGGGCGATCATGGTGACCCTGAAGAAGACCATTGGGAGCAGGCGCCAGAGTCCAAAGGGCCGCCACAGCAGCATGACTGGACAGACCACCACACCTGCCCAGAACTCTGCAGGTCTCAGCAGTGCTGGGATTGGGAAAACATCTCCCAAAATTCACCTGTAGGTGCCAACAGAGGGACTCCATCACCAGAGATGAAATGAAGCCCATGGATAATGGCACCATACAGAAGCAAGAGGCCGAGAGGGTCAGCAGAGCCAGAAATAAGAGGACGCACAATCACACATATATTCACACTCACACATGCTCGTACTCACACTCACATTTGCACTCATCCATCACATTCACATGCTCATACACGCTCACTTCCACTCTCACACTCATGCTCTCACGCACACTCATGTTCACACGCACATTCACACTCTCGTGCACTCACACTCATGCACATACACACAGTTTTGCAAGTGTACTTCTGGAGCGCTTTGCTAGCAGCTCTAGGAAGGAAACCAAGCACAGAGAAACGCTCCAATTAGGTCCAGAGTAGAATGAGGGGGCGTGGCGAGAGGGCCCCGCGGGAGCTGCCCCTCCATTCCAGGAAGGAGCGTGCCCCTGCTTTTCCCTGGGGCTCCCTGCACCAGCTGTGACATGGTGAAGGCGCATGATAAGTGCCTTCACGCGCCAGCCTGCTGCCGGGACCCCCGGAAGCCTGTCCCGTCCTCCTCCCTTTGTTGTGTATCAGGAAGTGCTGAAGACAGTGTTCCTGTTTGCTGCGGAAGTTCCTTTTTACAAGGTGAGCTGTGGTTCACTGAATGAGGGGTGAGCGTCTCTCTCTGCCTGCCCTGGGCTGCCACTGCCCCAGAACTTAGGGAAAGTTCTGCTTCATGCAACTGGAGAAAGGCACTGAAGCCCGCACTTTCCAGACTCAGGTGTGGAAAAATCCCTTCCTACTTGGCCTGGTGGACACATGACAGTTGGTTTCTAAATTTGACTTGAGTTTCTGCTGCAGCCCACCCAGAGCCCAGTCCTCACTGCCTGCAGACCTTCCTGCCCCCTCCCTGCCTTGGCAAATGAGCTCCCCTTGGGCCAGACCCTACATCAAAGTGCGCTCCTGAGCCACTCTGGAGGGTTTCTGCAGTGAAAGGGTAGAAAGGCAGCCCCAAGCATTGCATTATCATGTTCTCTTGGCCCCGAGGGTGCTGGCTTCAACTGCATCTCTACACAACTTCACATCTGGATGATTCCCCTTCCGAAGTGCTTTGGAAACCACTAGAAGCAGGGGTGACATGGCATGGCATAGCGTGGTGTACTGTGGCATGGTATGGTGAGTGAAGCCAATAGGCATGAGAACGAGAGATAGGATAGACAGTGGCATCATCAGAGAGAGGGTGGTTGGGACCAGGCTTGAAGAGGCCAACAGGAGAGCTTAGCAGAAATGTCCTACAGGCAGCCAGAGAGAGATCCAGGAAGACCTGCATCTGAGGAAAGAGTAAGCTGGACACCTGGACTTGAGTCTTCCTCTGCAGGGTAAGTAATGTCCTAAGAGCAGGAGGGCCATGTGCCAAGCACTGTGTACAAGGGTGTAAGGGTCCAAGCCGGCTGCTTTACATACATTCTTTCACTAAATCAGCCCAACACCGCTGTATAATGGCACACAAGAGAGCGAGGCTCAGAGAGCTGAAAGATTTTGTCCAAAGTCACACACCTGATAAATGATGAGAGCATATGTGAATCCAGGTGTACCCAAGTCCTCTCATCTGCTTTTCTGAAGGGGAGCTTATATCTAAAGGAGGCTTTCACGGAGATTTTCAGAAGATCCTGTACCTGTATCTAGGGAGAATAATAGAATGATTCTAACAATTGCAACCCACCTGCATCAGTTAAATAATAAGGTTTGGTGGTGGGTAATAGAAACCCCAAATAGTGGCTTAAATAAAACAGGGGTTCACAGAGCCACTGGGTGACCTATGTCAGGAAGGGCCATTCACAATTGTTCTCTAGGCTGAGCCACTGGAGAGGCCAGTGGCCCTGGGGCTTGTTTTTTCCCCTCATGTTAAGATAATTCAAAGGAGGGCAGGCCAGAGCTGGATTCCAAGGTCATGAGGAATCCAGCTTCTGTCTAGATCACCACTCTACCATCTTCATGTTCATGCTTACAAGGTGGCTGCTGGTACTCCAGCCATCACATCCCTGTTCTAGACAGGAATAAGGAGAAAGGGCAACAAGCAATTGGAACGGACTGCCTGAGCTCTCTATAAACTTTCCTGAAACCTGGAAGCCCACCTAGTCATCTCTGTTCCTACCTCATTGGCCAGAACTGTATTGCATCATCATTCTTACCTGGAATGTGAGGATGAGAGGTACAGCTTTTTAAGCTGGACATATTCCTAAACCCAAATAAAATCAGGGCTCTGCTAGCTGGTAAGCAGAGAATGGATGTCGGAGCTCCATCTAGCAAGACCTGACACCTCATTTTCATCATCCAGTTATGCCTAGGTGCTCCACTACACTCGCAGACGTCAGCCCTGGGCATGGAAAATCCAGCCTCTGAGCAAAAAAATTGCATAGTTAAATGCGACAAACATTCACACAGAATATAGATTTGAGGTCAGAGAATGGAGACAATGCATTTTAGACCACGTATGTCCTCACTGAGGGACTGGGTAGTGGGAAGCGTAAGAACCGTCGTCCTGTCGTGCTATCACTAAGACAGGACCACTTTCCGAATTTGAGGAATTTGGGCCTTGTGTCCATTGGTGTGTCCAGCTTAATGCAGTTAGTTCCTAAAGTAGTAAGCCTTAATAAGGTAGTATTCTTTAAGGGGGCATTGTCTATCTGCTGTGCACAGCCTGTACTCCAGGATTGTGGCAGAAATTGTTGCCTGGGAATAGCCTGAGCAGACATCCATCCTTAACAATACCAGGAGGGTTCTGAAATGGGGCTGAATTGTGTCCCTTCAAATTCATAGACTGAAGTCCTAACTAACCTCCAGTTTCCCAGAATGTGACTGTATTTGCAGACAGGGTCTTCAAAGAGGTAGTTAAATTACAATGAAGTCATTAGAACATGCCCTGATCCAATACAGCTGGTGTCCTTTCAAGAAGAGGAGATGAGGACACAGATGCACACAGAGGGAAGACCAGTGAAAACACGGGGAGAAGATGGCCCCTACAAGCCAAGGAGAGAGGCCTCAGGAGAAACCAGCCCTGCCTTCTTCTCGATCTCAGACTTCCAGCCTCCAGCACTGTGAGAAAATAAATCTCTGTTGTTCAAGTACCCGTCTGTGGTACTTTGTCAATGACAACCGTAGCAAATTAATACAGGTTCTTTGGCCAAAGAATTCACTAAGCACGACTGAACCTGTGCATGTACAGTTGAGTAAAGAGTTAACCGAGCAAATTCTTCACATATGGAGCTACACTTTCTGCACCACGGAGTTCTGTTACTGTCAATTCCTCCTCACTAGGAAAATGGACCTGGCTGGGGTCAACGTCTCTTCGTTTGGCTTGGCTACATCGATCCTTTCCGTCTGTCTCATGCTTCTTTGGATTTTTAATACCAGTCACATAGAAACCTTCATCCCATTGTCTGCCAGTCTTCAAAGCTCTGTTTGTCAGTGCAGTGTTTCCATCAGCTACAATTCTAGACTCTGGGTAAAGCAAACCCCCACGTGCTGTTGAAATGCACAATGCTTTTCCTTCCCTCCAGCCACCGGCTCCTCAGTGTTCAGGCAACAGCTGCTCGTCAGCTGGGAAATGGCTTCCCTCCCTATTCATGCTCTTGGCTTTGTGGCTGTGAGCCTGGAGCTCTGATCTGGTCTCTGATTTTGCAGCAGGAGGGGAAATATATGACCCCCTCATTTTGGTGGGAAGAAAGCAACTTCCTGTTTGGTTACGTCCCCCACAATAAAACACCTTTCTAGCTTTCCCCCAGGCTTCCTTGTTTCCACAGTGCTTCTAATTTGACAGCACACACCACCTCCCTTCCGTGCCCTAATTTTGGTATGTAGCTATTTTACACCCACTCTGGGTAGGTTACAGGAGCTTTGCCTACTCTTCCTTGCTAGCTGTCTTTGAATCAAAATATTCACCCAAGGAGAGAAAGAGAATTCCATGAAAGAGGGCCAGAAAGAGGCATTCTACAGCTGAGTGAAGCCCAGCCTCTCCCCAGCTCCTTGCTTAGGACAGAAACTGCCCCCACAGCTGATATGTCTCCACCCCATCCACCATGGAGCCTAGACCTCTGGCTCAGCATTTACGGGGGAAATCAGTTCAATGATATGACTAAAATTAGCAGAGAGAATAAATTATAAAGGTAACAAAGGTACTCTGAAATAACAGAAAACAGAATGAAACTAACAATTACAGATAAAAGCTAGAAAGTTTTGAAAAGTAAATAACTAAATGTATGCTAAAGGATCACATTAAAAGAATAGAACAGGATGACACCATTCTTTTAGATACAATGTTTGCTAACAGAGTGCAATGGCCAGGCATGGTGGCCCACACTTGGAATCCCAGCACTTTGGGAGGCTGAGGCAGGAGTTCAAGACCAGTCTGCACAACATGGCAAGATCCTGTCTCTACAAAATAAAAAAATTAGCCAAGCATGGTGCTGCACAGCTGTAGTCCCAGCTACTCCAGAGGCTGAGTTGGGAGGATCACTTGAGGCCAGGCTGAGTTGGGAGGATCACTTGAGGCCAGGCTGAGTTGGGAGGATCACTTGAGGCCAGTGAGCCATGATTGCACCACTGTACTCCAGCCTGGGCGACAGAGTGAGACTCTGTCACACGAGAAATTTTTTTTATATAATAAAAAAAAGAATGCACAACCAGACGCGGTGGCTCCACGCCTGTAATCCCAGCACTTTAGGAGGCCGAGGCGGGTGGATTACGAGGTCAGGAGATCGAGACCATCCTGGCCAACATGGTGAAACCCCGTCTCTACTAAAATACAAAAATTAGCCAGGCGTGATAGTGCATGCCTGTAGTCCCAGCTACTTGGAAGGCTGAGGCAGGGGAATCACTTGAAGCCAGGAGGCAGAGGTTGCAGTGAGCCGAGATCGCGCCACAGCACTCCAGCCTGGTGTCACAGAGGATAAAGTGGAAATAAGAGCCATGGGAGCCTTGGGCCAGTGTTGAAGCTCATCAGCAAGGCCCTGAGGGTCTGCTTCCGTGGAGGCTGGGGCTGAGGCCCCGGGACAAGCTCTGTAAGGGCAGAAAGCATCCACACCAGGCACATTTGCCCTGGAGGCTGACAAGTCTGAGATGAATGAGCCCGTTAGCTATTCCAGATGATTTCCCTGCGGCCCAGCTAGCATGTAAATCCAGCACCCAGTTGGCAGGCAAGATAATTCCTCAAACAGAGAGGCCACCTGCCAGAATGGGGCTGAGTGTTCCGATTAGCTAACCAAGGAGAATAGAAAATCTGCCAATGAGGCCGTTTCTAAACACAAAACTGTCTTGAGGAAGGGAAAAAGAAAGGACTGTAATTCAGTCATGGAGAAGGATGTATAAAAAGGGCTCTGGGCGGGGCTCTATTCCCCGCTCTGCTCCTAACCAGCTGCATATTTACTCTGCGTTGTGGAGTCCTTGTAAGTACAAGAAGGGAGGAGGCTGCAGGAGCTGTGAGGTCACTTCCACCTCCCATGGTGGACCAGCTCCACTCATTCCCCTCAGTCTGGTTTGAGGAGGTGCAGTTGCCACCTTTGTCCACCCCACCTGCTCACAAAGCAGACCATGCATCCTGCCTGATGCCAGGGTCCAACCCAAAGCAAGCGGGGGCCCTGGGGAGTGAGCCCCATGCCCAGGCATCCCAGCCTGTCTGCCCAGCAGGGTGGTCTCACCACAAGCTGTCAGCACCAAGGAGCAAGGCGCAAGCACTGAGGTCAGATGCCCCGAGGATGCAGGCAGAAATGTCCAGCCTGGGCAAACAAAGTGGAGTCTGACCTGGGTGGGATTCAGGAGAGAGCCTGCCAGGACCTTCAGCCGTGAGTAGGATGAGCTGGAGACTTGGAAACTGCAAGCAAAGCTGGGCACTTGGACAGGCAGGGCCCAGGTGAGGAGCAAGGCTACAGGTGACCAACGACAGGTACAGGTGGTCAGGACTATGCTGAAAGCTCTGATAGAGGCTCCACACCCCGACTTGGGTGTCTCTGAACATGGCTGACAGTGTGAAGTGCCACCCAGCTCTCTCTTTGAAGCAGGACTTCTTGTCCAGGTGTGGGGCATGTGGTCATTAGGCAGCCTCCTCTTACCAGCTCCTACAGGGTCTGCCTCAGCTGCGCCTCTCCCAGAGGAGCCCATGTCCTGAGACTGAAGGAGCATGAAGGTTAGCTTCGAGGCCCTTAGAGGACGGGGTCACAGTTTGGCTTCTCCCTCTGCCCAATGTTACTTCCTCCCCAAACTCCATCTCAGGACCTGCTTCCAGAAAACCCAATCTGCAGCTCTGAATGGCTCCGCACCTACAGTGTCCAGCTTGAAGGCTGCCTCATGGGGCCTCTTCAAATGGAGGTCACAGTGCTGTGCTGCAGTCAGCTGACACTGGCCTTCCAGAGTCAACTGTGTGCATCTCTTCCCAACTCTGTGTGCAGTGATGGAGGGTGGCAGGTTGAAATCGGCCATGGTGGCTGTATTTGCACCATGGAAATCAACAAACACTACAAATCAGAGCTTTTTTTCTCCTGGAGATCTGGTTGTTCAACACTGACCAGCACACCACTGTTTCTGGAGCATAGTAGGATTAGACCATTTCTTGAGACCCACTTTGCTCTATGTCACAGTGTTCAGAGAGGAGAAGTTAGGGAAGAGGAGGGAAAACCAGGAGAAATGTGGAATGAAATTGCAAACAGATTATTTCAAGAGCAGACATTTGGCAGGCTTGGGGAGTGGGTGTGTCTTAGATGCCCTGTTCTTAGGGAGGACTCAGCTGAGCTGGCAGCGGCAGCAGATGAAAATCCCAAACCTGGCATTCCACGTCACCTGGAGGAAGCCGGCTGGGCAAGAGTGTCTCTCTCATGCAGGGAACTGAAGGCTTCCCCACTCATCCCAAAGGTGGTTTGTGGGATCATTTCTTAGTAGCGTACAAGGCAGCCACCACCACCATGCTAAACTCTACCATTTCTGTTGTCCTGGTGAATTACTTCTGGCCTCCCCATCCTGCTAGTAAGGTGAACACAGTCTCTCCTTCTTCTTTTTCCAGCCCCCAACAATTGCTAGGGTCACAGAACAGGCACCTTCCCATCCTTCCCGTATGCCTAAGAAAGTGGAGTCTCTGACTTGGCATTGTACTTTGAAAATGTCACCCATAATGCAAGAGGGAAGCTGTGGAAAGTACTGAATACAATCTTTAGAAAGCAAAGCCTTTTTAGTGAGGAATGCACATTTATTTGACAAATATGTGTTCAGTGCCCACTGCAAGGCATTTTGCTGGCTGTCATATTCTATGAAGAGTGGTGAAAGCAACCCTATAAAGGAGTCTAACTGGGATGGGTCCCGGCATAGAAGACAATGAAGCTCTGGGCCCTGGAGAAAGTGCAGAATAGATTAGCTGTCCATTAAGTAAGTATGGAGAGAAATTTTTCATTAGGCTATTACATTTGCCTCAGAAAGAATGGCTCGTAGGAATGCAATTCACCCATTTTCTAACAGCATTCTGATATGGCTCACAGTGGAAACATAATAGACACTTGTTAAGTGAATAAATGAGCCAATCTTGACTTTCAGATTACCAGGGACCCACTCTGGGATGATTAATTCTGCCTTGGGATATGCAGATTGAGTAGACACTTAAAAGGTCGCCAGAGATCGTATGTATGAGCTGAGAGCATGCGCATTGACTTAAAGAATGCATATGTTAAGAAAAACAGGAAGCTTGCCAGGAAGCCAAATCAAAACTGGAAAAAAAGATATTCCTGTCATCTGCATAGCCTAACAGTGACAGACATCAGAGTGCACTTTTTCAATTATTTTCCTTGATAACCAGAGGAACAAGTAATATAAACCTCCTTGAAAATGGGAAGAGGCAGGTTTTAAAATTGAGGTCTCCCTCAATGATGTATTTTTTCATAAAGACCAAAATGTCAGGGTCCTCGCTTTGAAAACCCCAAGCACCCAAGAGAACTCTTTCTTGAGCATTGAGTGGCAGGCTGTAGAAAACCAGAGGAAAGTTATGATGGGGGCAGCTGCGAGAGGATGAGGGCGTTGTCAGTACGTGCGGCGTGTTTTCTTTCAAGGATTCTAACCTCTCCAGAAGTGTGTCGTCTTCCTTTTTTGTGAGATGGATGAGAGGCAAAGAACCTTCCTGTGCATTGAAAATCCTTCCCAGCCTCCAGTGACAGATGAGTCTGGCCCCCTTGTCCCCAGGTGGACCTGACTGCTCACTTTAGGTCTTGCCACATGAAGAAAGCAGTTCTGCCTGGCAGACTTGCAGCAAGCCTGATGTTTGACCCCGAAAGCAGAAAATCCTTTGCCCTAGGCACATTCTTTTTGAACTCCATAATAGGGGAGGAAGCTAAGGAGAATCATGCATCAAGAGAAAAAATGTTCATCTTCCCACTGGAAAGGAAGGTGGGTCAATTTGAAAATATGGTCTAACAGCAAGTGCTACAGAAGCCCAGCCTGGAAAACAGTGCTGTGATGCCCAGGGAATAAAACCACCCCGGCGCTTCCTGGGGTCAGGCCAAGGTCTGCAGTCATAACCGCCTGGTCTCCTTCCATTCCCTCCAGCCTCATGGCATGTGGTTCGTGTAGATGGCCCAAGTACAAAGGTTATGTATATATCAGAGCCCTCAGACTGAGAAAGAAAACTTGTTCCAGGAAATCAAGTACTTTATCTGCATGGAGAAAACCAGAGCCCTGAGAGTAGTTAACCCAGGAGCTTCCAGAGTCCCCCAGAACGGAAGCCCAACCTCCTTGGGCTCTGAGATACATTGTCATGAGCCCAAAGGGCAGCCCAGAGGTTGAGGGGTGACAAGGAGGGGAGAGAGCCAGCAGACCTGAAGCTCCCCTGCCTGTGTGCGTCCTCTCCATGCCACCATCTTGAGGCCATGCTCCAAAGATGGTGCTCATCCTAGACATTAAGAAAAAAGGGGGCTAACAGAACAAAAACACTTGGGTAAAATCATATCTACAAGGTAGGAAATTTGGAGAAGATTTTGAAAGGTTAGAGAAGAAAAAGTTTTGGAAGGACTAAAATATTTAAATATAATTATTATTTTCAAAGAGTTTGGAATAATGAGATAATAATAGATATGTAAAAGAAAAGATTAGATGTCTATGAGATTTAAAAGTTAAAAATACAAAAGTAGCATTGAAAGGCAAAAACTATGGAGACGGTAAGTTTACAATGTAAAAGCAGAAGGTATTGAGGATACAGAACAAGGATAAAAATACAAAAGCTATAAAAGTAAAGAGGGTTTCTAAGAAATGTTTTTTGAGCAAAATAAAAGCAAAAATCTTGACGATTAGAGAGGCGGTAGAGAGGTAACAGGAAAATACAAAAGGAACTGTTCAAGAGTAAGTCAAGGTAATAAAATAAGCTGCTACTTTAGCAAGGTAACAAGTTAATATGTATATAATATATGTCAAAAGCCACAAGTGTTCCCTTGCCAATTTCTATTATGATTTCCTCTTTAACCCAAAAACGATTTTGGGGAATTGGTTTTATAGTTTTCAGACACATAGATTTATCTCATGTCATATACTCTTTTTTTAACTGTGGATTTCTAATTTCACTGCATTATAGTCAGAAGATACGATTGTTTTATCAAGAGGGTCAATTTTTGTTAAGTATTCAAAGTGTGCTTGAAAATAATGCATAATCACTTTGTTAGGTGCAGAGTTCTCCATTTATCTAATTTGACCAACTTTTTAATTATGCTGTTGAAATCCTTTATATCTTTATTTTTTTACCAGCTTAATCTATTTCCTTATATTCCTTGTAATTCTATTGGTTTTGCTTTATAAATATTGAGGTTATCCTGAGAACATACAAATCTGTTAATTCTTGCAGGATTGTTCTTTTCCTATTGTAAATGTTCTTTTTTTTTTATTTTCTTTTTTTTCTTTTTTTTGAGATGGAGTCTCCTCTATCGCCCAGGCTGGAGTGCAGTGGCGTGATCTCAGCTCACTGCAGCTTCCACCTCCCAGGTTCAAGTCATGCTCCTGCCTCAGCCTCCTGAGTAGCTGGGACTACAGGTGCACACCACCATGCCCAGCTAATTTTTGTATTTTTTGTAGAGAAGGGTTTTCACCGTGTTGGCCAGGCTGGTCTTGAACTCCTGACCTCAAGTGATCCGCCCACCTGGACCTCCCAAAGTGCTGGGATTACAGACATGAGCCACCGCGCCCAGCCATAAATGTTCTCCTTTATCCCTATTTATAAATTTTTGACCTAAAATTTATTTGGTCTGCTATTAAATTTGCTTTGTCAGTTTTTTTTTATTACTGTTTGTCTGATTTAGCTTTTTTCATTTAATTTTTAGCTATTCTGTGTCATTTCTTCTTAACTATGTCTCCTATAAATAGCACAAAGCTGAATTTCAGTTTTAAAACTCAAATCTAGGCCAGGCACAGTGGCTCACACCTGTAATCCCAGCACTTTGGGAGGCCGAGGCAGGAGGATCACTTGAGCCCAGGAGTTCAAGACCAGTCTGGGCAACATGGCGAAACCTGATCTCTACAAGACACACAGAAAGTTAGCCAAGCATGGTGGCATTCACCTGTGGTCCCGGCTACTTGGGAGGCTGAGGTGGGAGGATTGCTTAAGCCTAGGAAGTTGAGGCTGCAGTGAGATCGTGTCACTGTACTCTCACCTGGGTGGCACAGCAAGACCCTGTCTCAATAAATAAATAAGTACAAATAAAAATAAAATGTGAACATCTATGTATTTTAAAAGGCCTTCATCTGCATCTGTTGAGGACTGTAGCTTGAAAAAAAAGAAGAAATAAAAAGCCTCCAATAATTTACATTTATTTTAACTACTGAGCTATTTGGGGACATTTCTACCATCTTATTCCTGTGGTTTTGCCTTTTTCTTCTTCTTTTTTCCTTTCCTAACTTCTCAAACTTTGATAAAGTTTTCTTTATTTCTTAACTTTTGCTGCTTTGGAAGGATATATTATGGTCTGTTCTTTAAGTTTTACTCCTTGATTTTTAGCAATTATAATTAACCATAAATATTTATAAGAAAGTTAAATTTATTCAGAGTTTTTATTCTCCTCTCAAACAAGACAAGAATCTCAGCATGTTTCAACTACTCACTGAACATCCTCTTCCTTGTGAATGCTGTCTAGATGTTGAACATTTTTTAATGTACACACAAAAAGGAGACTTTTTTCTCATGGATTATCTTTGTAAAATGTACATTACCAAGTATTTTATTTGTGTACATCATTGCTTCTTAGAGCCTGTACTTTCTCTCTTGGTTCACTTTTCATCTCATGGAAATTCATGTCTATTAGTTCTTTCTGTGAGAATCTGTAGTTGGTAAACTAATTTAATCTTTGACTATTTATTTTGTCTTAATTTGTAAATAATAGTTTTGCTGGGTATAAAATTTTAGGTTGTCCATGTTTTCCATCAGCACTTTGAAGATACTACTTCGTCTCCTCAAATCTATCATTGTTAAAATGTCTGATGTCATACTAATTATCATCTTGTATAGGTTTACTGTTTTTTTCCAGTACCCTTTAATATTTTATCCTTATTCTTGATATCCAATGTTTTATTACACTGGTGTTGTGTATGCACAAGGCATTTATGTGTGGATTTATTTTTACTGATTCAGTGTACACTTTTAACCTAAGAGCCAGTGGCTTTCTTCAACTCCTAAAAATTCTCATTAATATACAAATGCTCTTCAACTTGCAGTGGGGTTATGTCCCAGTAAAGTTTCAGGATGGGTTTATTGAGATATAACCCCATTGTAAATTAAGGAGCATATTGCTTTTACCCCATCATAATGTAAAAAATTCATAAATCAAAATATCATAAGTCAAGGATTATCTGTATCTTCAAATATGACAATCCACCATTGAATCAATTATTGACTTTTTCTGGAACTCTTATAATATGATTATTAGAGCTTTTTGAACTCCCTTCTGTGACTCTTCACTTCTCTTTCATATTTTTTGTTTCATTTTCACTCTGTAGTACTTTCTGGTGATATTTCCAGTTCATCAATTTTTTCTTCAATCGTGTTTGGTCTAAAGTTTCCATTCAATTTGATCTATTGAATTTTTAGATTTCATTTATCATTGTTCTTATTTCTAGGATTTCAAGTTGTTTCTTTTCCATACTCACCTAGTGATATTTTATTTCTGCCTTTTTAAAATTACTTCCTATTCATCTTTTAAATAAGTTTTCTTTCCTTGATATCTTTGACCATCCAAAGAAGTAATGGCTCAACACAATAGCAGCTATTTTTGATCATGTAGCAGCCCTAGGCAGGCGAGCAGCTGTCCTCCGAAGAGTCACTAAGACCAAGGTGGACAGATCACCTGAGGTCAGGAGTTTGAGACCAGCCTGGCCAAGATGGTGAAACCCCATCTCTACTAAAAAAAAATACAAAAATTAGTCAGGCATGGTGCCATCCACCTGTAGTCCCAGCTACTCGGGAGGCTGAGGCAGGAGAATCGCTTGAACCTGGGAGGCAGAGGTTGCAGTGAGCACAGACTTGCACCACTGCACTCCAGCCTGAGCAACTCCATCTCAAAAAAAAAAAAAAACCAAAAAACAAACAAACAAAAAGTTTTAGTTTATAGGCTTCTATTGAGTGGAAATTCTCCACCCCGCCCCGCCCCCCCGGCCAACTTCTTCTCTCTCTTTCTCTTTCTCTCCCCCTCCCTCCTCTCACCTCTCTCCTCTGTTTCTTCCTCTTCTCTCTCTTTCTCCACTTACCCCACCCTGCCTAGCAGTTTGCTGGTCACCTCCACCTGCCCCTCTCTCAGATCTCCCAGTCTTGAACCAAATCTTACAATGATGGCTTAGGAATTCCATGTTGTGGTGAGTGAGATACCTCAGATTCTGCCTTTGATGCAGCAGGCAGCTTAGCTCAAGTCCTAGATACATGGCTGGATCTCCTTTCTCCAGCCCTCCTGGATAGCTGTATAAGCCAGAGGCCCTGAAACAGAATATGCAGCCAGCAGTAACTTTTTTCAGCCTCCTTTGCAGGCAGAGTCCAATCCCACTGCCTAGGTGCATGTAATGAGCCTGGCCCAGGACCCTTGCCCCATGTGAAGTACATTTAGTGCTCATGACTTTGCAGCATATAAACTCTCATCCACTGTGCCTGTTTTAGGACCTAAATCCAAAAGTCCTGTGACAGCACATCCCCCTGAGTTGTGCTTCTGTTACACTTCTGATCCATGCAAATTTTGTCCTGTTTTTTAATGTTTCTATGATCTGTTGTCTTCTCTTAATATGTTCTCTATCACTGATATGTGATTTTTTTGAAGATTTATGGTGGGAATAATGAACTTACAACACCATCTGGATCCTGGTGAAACACAAAACCAAGAATCATTGTGGGGAGGCATAGAAAAAGTAGATGGAAATTAACTGAAACTGGCAAGCAGTGCGAGGGACCAGTGGCCCTCCCTGTCAGGTGCTCACTGTCATTCAATGCCCTGCATCCATAGAGAAGAGATACAGGTAGCGTGGTCCCTCCACCCATAAATCAAAGGCTCCTCCTCAACTCACAGATGTCTCCATGTAAGGGCAGGGAGTAGAGTCTTTATACAAAGATCCCTGGGTCCCAGGATAAAATAAGTTGTAGTTATTCTCACTCCTATAAACTTCCTTGACAATCAATGTGCTGTATAAAGTAGCAGCATAGCACAGTGTGGTGGGAGAGGGCTTGAGTATTCTGGCCAGAGAACCTAGGTTCAAGCCTCGTCTCTGCCACTTTGACCTGCAAGACCTTGGGCAGATTGGTGAACCTCTCTGAGTCTCAGCTCTCTCATCTGCAAAATGAGTATAATAATAGTATCTTCCTAAAAGTTGTTTGTTTTAAATGAACAAGTATGCATAAAGTACCTAGTCTATAGCAGGTGCTATGTAAATATTTGTTAAATTAAAACATACACATAAAGCCAAGCACAGTAGCTCATGCCTGTAATCCCAGTACTTTGGGAGGCCAAGGCAGTCAGATTGCTTGAGCCCAGGATTTCGAGACAAGCCTGGGCAACATGGCGAATCCCTGTCTCTACAAAAAAAAAAATACAGAAATTCGCTGGGTGTGGTGGTGTGTGCCTGTAGTCCAGCTACTTGGGAGGCTGAGGTGGGAGGATCACCTGAGTCTGGGGAGGTTGAGCCTGCAGTGAGCCATGATCATGCCACTGCACTCTAGCCTGGGCAACAGAGCGAGACTCTGTCCTTAAATAAATTAAATTATTATATTATATTATATTATGTTATATTATATGATATTATAATACACACTTAAGAAGCAGGACTTTACACCACTACTTGGCCATCCCATCCACTGTCAGGGCCTCCCCATCACTGATGACTAATTCAAATCTGCATCTCCAGCCTAGGCTCTCTCCAGACTCCTAGCTGTTTATTCCCAGTCGCCTATGGGTTGTCTCTACTGGGATGTCCCACTGACTCCTCAAACACCGTAAGCCCAAAACTACATCACCTTGCCCTGCGTTCCCTCCTCAGTGTCGGCAGCATCTTCCACAGCCAGAGACTCAGAGTCCTCCTCGATCCTGCCTTCCATATCACTCCCCACTCCCCCGCCTCCTTCTCTCCAGTGTGCAAACCACCTCCTTCTAATACACCTAATCTTAGCTAGTCTTCCTCCTTCACACTCATCCTCTGCTCTCCACCCTCCTATTACTCACCATTAGGTCCTGAACTTCTGCAAGTGTCACATGAACTGTGGTTTCGTATCTGGTCTTTGAGTCTCTGAATCTGCCATTCCTCCCCCATCCTTCCACCCCGCTGTCAAGAGCAGTGTTGTATTACAAACCCAATTACCTCTCTCTTCTTAAAACCCCTTCAGTCGCCCTCAGAGCAAAGCCCAACCTCAGGATTCTGTGATCTGGACCCTCTTACCTGCAGATGTGCCCTCCCTCTGCAGCAGCCACACCTGGACCCCAGATGCTGCTTCTCCCTGGAACGCCCTTGTCCACTCTATGTACCTGGCGAAAACCTGTGCCACTTGCAAGACTCAAATCAAGGGTCACCACCTTTTAAAAACTTTCTTGCCTTTGTTTTGTTTTTGGCTCCATTCTACCCTGTACAGACTTTTATCATATACTTTATTCAACGCATTTGTTCACACAACCCGACTCTGAGCTCCTGGGAGGCACAGGCTGGGTCTTCTTCACCTGAATCTTTGTATCCTCAGCACCTAGAACAGCATCTAGAATACCATGGGCTCTCACTTTATGACAAAGGAACATCGCGAAAGGCCTCAGTTGAGTGTCCATCCTGACAGAGCAAGAGCTAAGATCTTGGGGTAGAAACCAGACTGCTTGGGATGGATGAGGACGGGGAGGGGCAGGGCTTAGCAGTATAACACGCTTTATACAGAATTTAATTCTTCAGGTCATAAGGCCTTAAGCAAAAGACTAATACATATTATAACATAAAAGGCAAAAAATGTTAACCAGAAAACTATCCTAAAACAAAGTAGGTGAAATATTTGCAATTCATATCACAAAATCATATTGTAATTTTCTCAATATACAAAGAACTCTTACAAATCAGTAAGAAAAAAAAAAATCATTCATTCAATGAAGTAGCCAGAGTATATAAATAGGCTTTCACAGAAAAAATAAAAATGATTTTATTTTTTTCTGAGACAGGGTCTCACTCTGTCACCCAAGCTGGAGTGCAGTGGCATGATCTCGGCTTACTGCAGCCTTGGCCTCCCAACCTCAAGCTGTCCTCCCATCCCAGCTCACTATCCCCTGAGAAGCTGGGACCACAAGCACGCACCACCAGGCCCAGCTAATTTTGTTTATTTTTTACAGAAATGGGGTCTCACTATGTTGCCCAGGCTGGTTTGAACTCCTGTCCTCAAGCGATCCTCCCACCTCAGCCTTTTAAAATGTTGGGATTACAGGCATAAGTCACTGCACCTGGTCAAAAATGATGTTTTAACCGCATGAAAACATGTTTTACTTTATTTATGATTAAAGAAATGCAAACCCAAACAATAACGAGTGCCAATTTTCAGAATGGAAAAAATGCATAAGTCTAGTAATATTAATACATCATGTTGGCCCATGTGGCCCAGGTATGGAGGAGCCTGCATTCATCAAGGCTTTGGTGAAAGTGGAACTTTTTGCAACATTTCCATAGAGAAATTTGTCAATGTCTTTAACATTTTGAATTCACATACATTTAATCCAAATAATTGTATGGGGAAGGGAACAGGGAGGGAGTTGAGATAGGGAAAAGCTGGGCTGTGATTTCAGAATATATTTATTCTGCCATGACTTAAGCCCTGGGCTCTGCTCCAGAATTCTTGTCTGAATAGTTTGCTGTTCATGGAGGCTGTTTACATTATTGGTTCTTTTCTCGGCAGTCAGACATTGTTCCTTGGCTCTAGCACCAAGGAGTTGTGCTTCCCATCATTAGAAAGATGATGCAAGAGGTCTGCCTTCAGTTTGACATGCTTGTTGGGATGAGAGCTGCTTGTTTTCAATAACAGGAATGTGTTTGTACAGCTCTTTAGTAAGCACTGTTACTGCTAATTCAACATCCATTCTCCCTTCTTTTTTTCTAAGAGAACTTTGAAATTTTTTTAGATATCTACCTCTCCTAGACACAGCCGACGTATCCCAATGAAAGATGACCCCACTCCGGCTCCAGAGGCAGCTTTGATCCGTTGGTCTAAATAAAGGTTTTTGTATCCCTCTTTCAGTGACTGGTTCAGACATGGCTGTGAAAGCTGATAAGAAACAAGAGGATGCTACTATCAAGGAAGGACAGGATGTTGGGAGGGAAGACTACAGCAATGGGAAATTGATTACACATTGGGGATTAGTCAGATGAACAAATACGATGAGAACTATGATAGCCACGTTTGTCACTCTTGGAGTAGTGAATCACAAACATGGAAAGAGAGAAACTAGTTTGACCCTGTGGTGTTGTGTTGGAATTGGAGACATTGGTGTGAAGTCATGGATTTCAATTTGTAGATTGATCAATATAGAAACAGACATAGATGTAAATGCAGGCATATATAACAGCATAGAGTCCCTAGCCCTGTTCACTGAGAGACTCTAGAAGCAATGACAACCCAATAGCAACGAGAATACTTAGCATCCAAATTTTGGCTTCTAAATATCTTTCTCCACTAAATGGAGCTAGGACTACTTACCAAAAAAAAAAAAAAAAAATGGCTGGTTCCATGATTTGAGCAAGGAAAGGGCAAAATGAGTTTGGAACCTCTTATTCTACCAGAAAGTAAGAAGTGCCCAAAGAATTAGGAGACATTTCAAAAGGACACAGAGTCCAGATTAAAGGGGTTCCGACAGTCAAATAAAGGAGAAGCTCAATATCAAAATAAACAACAGTAGTTAGAGATCATAACCCATTAAATGAATTAGGAATTCATGAGTCCATACTAATATAAATATATAGATAAATTAAGATATTAAATGTTTGATAAGAAGGTATATATTCACAGTGTCTCAAAGTACCTTCCTACAACTTAATAATTACAAAGGAAAAGTAAGTTAACTACAGTGGAGAAGCCTGGCAGATAGTGCTTTAATTAAGTGGTCAAAACTAACATCTCCCATGATGAAACAAATGAAAATCATGCACCAGGTGATATGACGCAACGAAACAAACACCACATTACTTTTTGTGATATTCCTGCCATCGATGCAAAACTTGAATCCAATCATAAGGAAACATCAGATAAACCTAAACCAAGGGACCTTCAATAAAATAGTCTTTTAAAATATCAAGGTCATGAAAGTAGGACATCCTTTACAAGGACATTATCAGGACAAGTGGCAAAACTGGAATGGAAGACCGGGTGCAACGGCTCACGCCTATAATCCCAGCATTTTCGGAGGCTGAGGCAGGTGAATCACCTGAGGTCAGGAGTTTGAGACCAGCCTGGCCAACATGGTGAAACCTCAGCTCTACTAAAAATACAAAAATTAGCCGGACATGGTGGCATATGCCTGTAATCCCAGCTACTAGGGAGGCTGAGGCAGGAGAATCACTCGCACCCAGGAGGTGGAAGTTGCAGTGAGCTGAGATTGCACCATTGCACTCCAGCCTGGGTGACACAGTGAGACTTCATCTCAAAAAAAAAAAAAAAACTTCAATGGTGTCTGTGATTTAGAATTTTGGCTTTGTAGGAGAATGTCTTTGTTCCATAGGAAATATACACTAAATTGTCCTGGTGCACAGAATTTCATGTCAGCAAATTACCCTCAAATAATTCAGAGAAGTAACTTTTTTTTACTGTTCTTGAAGCTTTTCTCTAAATTTGAGATCGTTTCCCAAAAAATAGAAAGAAAATAAAACAAATGGAAAGAAATGCTCTTAAGATACGAGGAGACTATTACTATTACTGAAAACTTCCAAAAAAGTCTTTTTTCCTTCTCTGAAGACTTTCTGAAAGAAACTTATTTCCTCCCTGGATAATGCCAGGCATTGAGATTAGACCCAAAAAATCATGTGATCATCTCACTGCCAGCATGAGAAGAAAGCAGAGCCAAGAGGATCACAGGGAAAGATCTGGGGCCACTGGATCGAGCCCGTCCTGATTCCTCTGGACTGTCAGCCACTGGAGTGATTAAAATTCCTTGTTGTTTAAGCTTGTCATGTTGGGTTTTCAATTATTTGCCACAAAAGACATCCTGACTTACACATAATCATTGAAGAAGGATTCCAGTGTCCTCTGACAATGAACTCCAGCCTCATTGTGACACAGGTTATCCATTTACAAAACCCTTATGTAGAAACCTCCCTCATGGGTAATAATGGGTCCTTGTTACGACATGGATGATGGGTAAACAAGCACAGTGTAACCTCTTGAGCACCTCCACGGAGACTTTCAAATTCCGAGTAAAAAGCATTCCAGAATGTGAAGGAATAACTGAGCTTATCACACAGGGGCATCGCGGTACGGAGCTATCTAGCAACCAAGTTGAACTCAGTCCAAGATCATTTTTACCAACTCTGCAATGAATGTCCCCAGGCCTTCCCTTTCTACCGAAAAACCTTATTTGATTCTATTTAAATGTCTGTTAACTTTATTCTTCTGATTGAATCTTATCACTCTCTTCTCAGAAACCTTGAATAACTCAACCAAACCTGAGAGACAGAGTCTTTTATCTTATCATGGCACTCAGGGACCTCCCTGGCAGATCCCAAACCATCCTTCACATCTGTCTTCTCTATCTCAGTGCACTTTATTCTCCAGGAACACTGTGGAGAAGCGAGTTACAAATATGGAAAGTGAGGCCAGGCACGGTGGCTCACACCTGTAATCCCAGGACTTTGGGAGGCCAAGGCAGGTGAATCACCTGAGATCAGGAGTTCAAGACCAGCCTGTCCAACATGGTGAAACCCCGTCTCTACTCAAAATACAAAAATTAACCAGGCGTGGTGGCGGGCACCTATAATCCCAGCTACTCAGGAGGCTGAGGCAGGAGAATTGCTTGAAATGGGGAAGTGGAAGTTGCAGTGAGCTGAGATGCGCCATTGCACGTTTGTTACCTGGACAACAGAGCGAGACTCCATCTCAAAAAATACATATATGTATATGGAAAGTGAGAAAACTAAACTAAACCCTGAGGTGCTGTTCGGAATTGAAGACATAAGTGTAAAATCATAGATCCGAATCTATATCAATAGGTATGGGAATCTACGTAGGTATGTTCCTGATATAAATCTATCTAGGTATGTTCCTGATGTAAATCTATCTGATATAAATCAGGAACACTCCTGGATAGATTCCGTGTCCACTGAGAAGTAGAAGCAACAGTACCCCAGTATCAACGAGAACGCCTAGTTGCTGCAAATATCCTGAACTTTTACATCTTTATGCCCATGTATACCTACTCCTACAGTTTTCTACATTAAAACACCTCGGCTATGCTCTGCCTACCAAAATTCCATTGAAGTGAAATTATGAAATGTAAAGCACCAAATACATGTCATCAACAATTTTTTAGCCCTGACTCTCAATCAAAGTCTGGCTCAAATACTCTCTCTCCTGTGACACTTCGTTGGGAATATGCAAGCAGAAGTCATATCTCCTACCTCTATGCCCATGAACCATTTCCCGTGTGCCTCTAGATAGCATCAGTGCATCCTTCTTTGTGTTGGTGATGGCTGTTTACAAGTTCGGCTCCCCAACATCTTGTGGATTTTTGTGGGCGGATCTGACTCTGTTTCTCTCTGTCCTCCCAGCCCCTAGCACAGGACCTGTAAAATATTAGGTGGTCAAGGCATTTTGAATTAGAAGGAGTCTTTCTCCACAAAATAGACTGGAGCTCATTGACCTGCCTCCACAGCCAGTCCCTAGCCTTGGCCTCATTTGCACTGAACTCTGCTCAAGGAAGCTGACCATTCATAGGGAATCCAGGACAAAACCACCAGGGCCCTTTGTTCCAGCCCTATTTCTATAGACTATTTCACTTTGCTGAACAAGAGGATGTCTTCAGAGAGCTGACGTGCCTGCTTGCCAGGTCTTTCACAGAAATGTTTTATTTGATGCTTTGCTTTTGCTGCGGAGTAAGTCTCTTTCCACTTCGCAGCCAGAAGTACTGGACACATGAAACGAATGTTCCTGTTTTGATAACAGCTTCCTTAGAGCTTGGCTGTACTGGGCTGGGCAAGGAAATGACCACATTCTGGCTCCCAGGGAAGGCTGTGAAACTCCAAATATGTGGGACTGAGGGAAGCTCCTGCCCAGGAAGAAAGCTGTTGTGAGATGGAGATGAAAATCCCAGTGTTCTTGGCTCAGAGTTTTTTCTTCATTAACTGTGCAATTGGCAAAGAGCAGTAGAGAGATGCTTTGCAGCCCAAGGATCTTAGATGGCAAGAGGCAATGGAAGATCTTCCCATCAAGGTCCCATCTGACCTCCATGATGGCCTCTATTCATTTTCTATTGGTGCCAGAACAAATCCCCACAAATTCAGTGGCTTAAAACAACACCAATGTATTATCTCACAGTTCTGTAGCTCAGAAATCTGGGTACAGTGTGGTTCAACTGGGACTTCTTTTTACTTTTGTTTTTATTTGTTTAGAGATAGGGTCTTGCCTGCTCTCTCATCCAGGCTGGAGTGCGGTGGCACGATCATAGCTTGCTGTGAAACCACCTTTGCAGAATTATAACTGAGACAGTGAAAGAGACCTGACCTAACCGACTCCATCTTGCTTCTAACCTCCAGGCTGTCCTCGTTCATTCCTGGGTGTAGGCCAAAGTAACTTTGGGAGGAACTTAGTTTGTAGTTTATAGTTTAAAACAGCCCTTTCCCAAAACAAACCGTCTTCTTGCCTGGGGACTAGACTGACCTTGTAGGACTAACAAATTAGCCACAAGATTAGAAATTACGGCTTAAGAGTCATGTAACTGGAGGCTACAAGATTCTGACCCTCCCCAAATTGCTCCTGGGGATAACATCACTATTGTAAAAACTAAGATCTGTGCTTGAGATATTTTGCAGACCCTGTACTTGATGGATCCGCTGGCACCACTCAGATTGATAAACTGGCTCATCTGATCTTGTGGTCCCCACCCAGGAACTGACTCAGCATAAGAGGACAGCTTCAACCCCCTATTATTTCATCTCTGACTTTACTAATCAGCACTCCCGACTCACTGGCCCCCACCCACCAAAGTATCCTTAAAAACTTTGATCCCTGAATGCGCGAGGAGGCTGATTTCAGTAATCATAAAACTCCGGTCACCTGCACAACTGGCTCTATGTGAATTACTCTATTGCAATTCTCCTGTCTTGATAAATCAGCTTTGTCTAGGCAGCAGGCAAGGTGAACCTGTTGAGCAGTTTCTGGTTTTTTGTTGTTTGTTTGTTTTTGTAGAGATAGGATCTCACTATATTCCCCAAGCTGCTCTCAAACTCCTGGGCTCAAGTGATCCTCCCACCTCAGCCTCTCAAAGTGCTGGGGTTACAAGTGGGAACCACCACACTCAGGCTGGGTCCTCTTTAGAGTCTCATGGGGTGAAATTGAGCTGTCAGCAGAACCACAATCCTTAGTGGGGGCTCTGGAGAAGAACCTGCTTCCAAGCTCACCCAGATGCCTGGCCGAACTCAGTTGCCTGCACTTGCCAGTTGAGAACCATCCTCAGTTCCTAGAGACCTTTCCTGAATCCTTGCACAAGGCTCCTACTTCTCAGAGCCAGCAATGGCACACTGAATCCCTTCTCAGAACTGCAAGTTGAATCTCCTTGACTTCCTTTCTGCTGCATCTCTCTGACTCCACCCAGAGAGAGTTCCCTGCTTTTAAGAGCTCAGATGATTGAATGGAGCCCACCTGGAGAGTCTCTCTATCTTAAGGTCAGTAACCCACTTACATCTGCAAACTCCCTTTGGCCATGTAAGGTAACATGTTCCCAAGTTCCAGGCATTATGGTGTGGACTTCTTTGGGGGACCGTATTGGACCCATGACAAGACCCTACATTTCATTACAAAAGTAGGACTCCACCTGGCATGAGTATAATTGGGCTTTTTCTTGGGAGAGTACAGCTGGTCTTTGTTTTGCAATTTGCAGAAAAAAAGTTTTAAATCTCCAAACATAGAAAATCTAGGTCTTTGAGCATGTTTCCAAGACACATTACTGTTTATCCTTACGCTTATGAGATTGTACCCACAGCCAATCCCTGACATCTGGGAACTGCCAAGAGGGATAGACAGATCCAGAGAGCCCAGGAATGGTGTCCAAGAGGTCCCTCAGGGCCAGGTGAGCGACCAGTATTAGAATACACACAGCCAGGCATGGCAGATCATGCCTGTAATTCCAGCACTTTGTAAGGCCAAGGCAGGAGGATTGCTTGAGTCCAGGAGATCAACCTGGGCAACATAGCAAGACTTTGAATCTAAAAAACAAAACAAAACATCAACAAAAACAAACAAAAAAACCAGAAAGCATCAGTTATTAAAGGACATGCACTTAAAGTTAGGTCCAAAACAGGATGAAATGCCCATTTTTTGATGGCATAGCCAATGCTCAGGGTCTAGAATAGTATCTAAGACAAGCTGGAAAAACTGATGATAGGCACAAGTTCTAACAGAATCAACCAGCCTCCATTATCAGAAATGGGGAGACCTACTTGCAGGTATTTGGTACAACCAAGGGAAACTGAAATTCAAGAAAGGAAATCCATTTTCTGGAAGAGCTGGGGTAGCAAGCAGGGACTATATTATAAGGAATAAATGCAGAAAGTGGGTTTCTGTGTCAAAGCAGGTCCAAAAATGGGATCAGCTAGATAGGAACAGGTAGGCCCTATAGTGTCCCTGCTTTGGGATTGAATCAGATCCACTGGGCTCTGGGACAAGGTCAAAACTTTAGGGAGTGGGGAGGAGGCCACTTATATGTCCTGTTCAAGGCACAGTAGATATAACTGTGTGCAAATCACATCCCTGCCTTCAAGGATCACACAGTCTAGGAGGCAGTTATTCTACCAGGTGGCGGGGCTGTGGCAGCACACAGGAAGAACGAGAAAGGCTTCTAGAAGTGGTTCTGCATAAAGACCTAATGATCAAGGAGAAGTTAGGTTAATGAATAGGTAGTCTGCAGCAAAGATGGGGCAAGACCTAGAATGGGAAGAGAACATGGCATTTTAGGTGTTTAGCAAGTAGTTTATCGAGAACATGGTGTATGTCATATGAAGTCCACTTTCCTCCCACTAAAATCTCACTGTCTAATGTTTCATTTTCAGTTCAAGCATTTGGTCAGTGTTTTAATGCTGTTACTGCAGTGAGAATGTCTGGAATTGGCTAGAAATGTCTCCCTCCTTCTCCCCTCTTCTTCTCCCAATACCCCTGACCCTCACCCCAAATGTCAGGATTCAAGACTAACCAATTAGCACAAAATTTTATTTCAGCACTAAAAGAGTTGGAGCCAAGACTGCTCCTTCAGTGCCTCTTCTATTTGCTGAGGTCCAGCTCACTTCTTGGCCGCCTGGTGGCCTTGGGTGCCATCATGACTGGCAGCCTTCTGGGGTTCATAGTCACCAATTTGGAAATGAATCTTGGAGCAGAAGGACACACTTCTCTGTTTCTCAGAAATGATTTCCAGCCAGAAAGACACGTGCTTTATTTTTTCCACTGAATCTTTATGCTATCTACTCTCTATGCTATCTACTTGATTTGTCTAGTCAAAGTCCCTGCTCAATCTGAATGGTCAAGACAATCACTCCATTCAACAAGCATGGTCAAAACCATAAAGCTATGCGTTGTATTACACCAAGTCAGGAATGCTAATTGGCTGAAATTTTGTTGAGCCAAAATATGAAGATAAATTAGAATACTTGAGGGTTAACCATCTACTTCAGAGTAAAGTTCATTATTGAAGAGAAATGTTGTTCTAATGCTGTGCTTTCTGTTTCATATCTGTTTTTTAATGTTGAGTCAAGGGAATCCTACTTGGCAAGTAATTATCATGCTCTGCTTTCTCTAAATAACATTCAAACATCCCCTTGTAAATGTAGCAAATACCTCTCTCCAAAGTTTTAGCATGCTTGGAATCGTCTATGGCTTGAGCCCAACCAAGTTTTGCTAATAGCACACGTAACCAAAGGCAAGCAGGAGTGAAGCAAGGGGCGCTAAGTCTGAAAGGTCTGTCTGCTCCAGCTGGTTTATCCTCCTTCCTGGGTGCAGTCCCAAGAATGGAGGTACTAGAAATCTGTGGAGCTGCTGTAACTAAGCCTCTAAATTAGTCCGGATTCTCCAAAGAAACAGAACCAGTAGTATGTAGATATACAGAAAGGGTATAAGGGGAGGTTTTTTTTAAGGCAGTGGCTCACACAATTATAGAGGCTGGCTAACCCAAAATCTGCTGGGTGGCCTGTAGGCTGGAGACCCAGGAGAGCCAATGCTGCAGTTCAGTTGCAAAGGTCATCAGGCTGAGAACCCAGGAAAGAGCCAATGCCTCAATTTGAGTCCAAAAGCTGTCTGCTGGCAGAATTTCCTCTTGCTTGGGGAAGGTCAGTCTTTTGTCCTATTCAGGCCTTCAACTGAATGCATGAGGCCCACCCATACTGTGGAGGGCGATCTGCTTTACTCAAAGTCGGCTTTACTCAAACTGATTTAAATGTTAATCTCATCCAAAACACTCTCACAGAAACATCCAGAATAATGCTTGACCACATTCCTGGGCCATGGCCCAGACATACTGACATATAAAATTAACCATCACAGCCTCTAATTAGGAGATTCTCCCTTTCCTTCTCTGACAAAGGCCCCAGGACCTTTGTAGCTTTCCTCTCCTTTCTGTGGCTGTCCCACCTCTTACTCCCCTGGGTTCTTCTGTCCCAAACCTCGCTGAAGAGAGAACTCAACCTACCTACCTTGTAACACTGAAGACAAGCAGGTGTACAGGCCCATTCTGTCTGCAAGGTTTTCTACTAATCATGACCAGAAACAAAGTATAGTGAAAACTAAAAATGGGGAGGTTCCAGGGTTAGACAGTCACACTGTGCTCTTCCCATTTGTTCTGTCTCCCTTTCTGACATTGTAACTGGACATTTTGGGCTTCTGTTATCTATGGATGTCCTTGAAGGTTGATCTTAACTGACCGTGGTTCTCTGAACATGGCAAGTTTCAACAGGGCAAAACAGAAGCCAGCGCGAAGGCCTTTAATCTACAGAGGGTGGTTTGCATTTCTGAGGAAACTTCCAACTGCTCCCTCTGGCTCTGTTCTTGCAGGGACATTCCCTTGGGACATATTCTCTCTGGAGGGTTGTCCCTAGAGAGGAATTTATAAAATCTTTAGAACACTGTGTATAAAACCATTTCAAGAACTTAGGTTTTTAACTTGGCAGAAAACAAACAGTTATTAATCCTTTCTCCTCCTCTACCCCTCACTTTAGAACAGTAAAGTCAAGAATTCCACCTTTTCTGAAAAAGAACACAGTAGCTCTGTGCTGAGGCCATCAGCACTGCCCGCTGTCCAGCCCTCTCTCTCTCTCAGATCCAGTGCCTGCCATGTTCCTTGTCCCCATCCATTCTGGGGCTCACCTTCCAGCCCTTTTCACAGCCAAGTCAGGTGGACAAAACTGTGGCACATTGCAACTTTTTCTACCTCTTCTCAATTATTTAGACTCTTTTCTGACTTTTACCATTATTATACTAGAGGGGGAAAAAGGATGTAGAATTTTAGGCATGGTAGAAACCATTGGAAAAGGCCGTGATATGAAAATGTTTGCTGAGTGCGTGTTTAATTCCTGTCCTGGCTGTGCTTTCTTTTCCATCATCTCAGAGATGAGTTGAGAACCTCACCTGGTTGCCTCCTCATGGTCCTCCATCCTATCTGCTCTCTCTACCCCTCAGTCCACCCTGCACATGGCTCTCAGGTTACTCTTCCCCAAAACATCCCCTTGAGAGATATTTTCCCACTCAAACATTTCGATGGGTCCCCAGTCCCTACACAAGACCTTCCACAATCTGGTCATAATCTGCCTTTCTCAACAGATTCACTCGCTCTCTCATTCACTCATCCATTCAAATACATTTATATGGAGCATCTGCTAGGTGCTGGGCCCTGGAGACCCAGATCAGAAGCAAGCTATCTTCCACCCTGCTACATTCAGGGACTGAAGGTAGCCATCTCCCACCCTGCTACCTTCCAGTCTCTGCTCTCAAGAGCTCACAGCCTGGTTGGGCAGATGGAGACACCCATAAATCATTTCAGTGAAATGTGATGATGATGATGATGATGATGATGACAAGAAGGAAAGATGACACTAGGATCTTCTCCCCATTTGTGTGGGTGAACTCTTTGCACTTGGCTAGTTTCCTCATCAAACACTGAAAATGCAACACATTCCATCCTCAGAGCATTTGCTCAACCATCCTTCTCCCTCTGTGGTTCCTCTCCCCATGTGCACACCCATCTGTCCTGCAAGGCCCAGGTCCTGTCCTGCCTTCTCTGCTGAGTTTTTTCTCATCTACAAAACCTGCAAAGAACTCTCATGTCCACGCACCTAACACTCATAATGAGCCCAAAGCAGGGTCACACAAGAACTTCTAGGCCCCACGAATGCATCATCCTACATTCCGTTTTGTCGCAAGAGGAATCCATGTCCAAGTACTCCCAACCCACATTTAGGGGTGGCAAGAGACCACACATCCCCACTCAGCCCTCACCCAGCCCTCAGAGCTCCAGGCACTGCGCACATGCTGCCTGCCTCTTCACAGCCACACTGCAGATATTTGTCACTGCTGCTTTGTGGGGAAAAACAGGAGGCTGCAAGAGGTGTACTATAGTGTATGAGTGTCCTCATATTGTCTGGCCACCTGCAGGATGTGACCAGGCCTGTCTCCTGCAGCCTTCACAGCGTTCCTCCCACACTGCCCCCTCACCCAGCCCCCACCCCCAGGTCAGGAGCTGGTTCCCCACCAGGGCAGAGCACGATGGATATTCCAGGGACCCCAAACTTGCTGACTTTCTAGAAAAGGCACCACTTTGCTGCAGTTATTACCCCCAGGTCTGAGCTGCAAACAATGCCACATGCGAGCACATGAAGGCTCAGGACCCCCAGCCCATCAGTCACACACCTGTGATCAGACTTGTTATCTGTCTTCCTTCAGAGGTGCAGTATCCAGTGGAAGCTGGACCGCAAGACAAAGGGACCCCAGAGAACAAAAGCAGTGGCACGGTGGGTGCATGCTGGCCTGAGAGGTGGCCTGGGCCTCAGATTCTAGCCCTGTCTCAGCCACAAGGATTCGGAGCTATCACTTACTGTGGCTTATGTGTCCAGTGTGAGCTAAATTCTTCACAGCTGTGTCTTGTCAACCCCTCTAGTCACCAGAGTCTGGTGTGCAACAAGGGAGGGAGCTCAGCCAGTGACACCCATTGACTGGGTGCCGGACACAAGCATTTCTCAGTTCTCTACAGAGTCCTTGTGTCAACTGGCAGGTGCCTGCACTGCTCCAACTAAAGGGCGAAGAAAATACGCATCACTGAAGGCAAAGACCTGTTCAGGTGAGAAGGGATTCCAAACCATGACACATGAATTCTGTCACTCTGTCCTTCCTAAAAATACGCACACATAGCACAGCCATCTGCACTCTCTTTGTTCTCCACGAGTTTCTGGAGCTTCCCAGTTGGTTCCATACCACCGCCATTATTCTACCAGGCCCTGGAGGATGTGCTGACTTCACCCTGTGTCTACACATAGGCACATACGCGCACAAACACATGTGCACACCCACTCTTACTCTTATCTCAGATTCACAAAATGAGAGTGCTGCAGGAGTCATTAAAGAATCTCCAATGGGCAATAACAAAACATCCTTCCATATCAATAAGTGTTTCCCCATAACACTAATCCATTTGTAAAAATAAAATTGGGAGATACAGCTGGCCTGTCATTTCTAAGGTTGCCTCTCTCCCTGCCCTTCTGATCTCAAATGGCTTAGGCTTCCTGGTAATGCTTTGGAATTGACTTTTCCCTCTCATCAATCTATACTAGCCCACCCCAGGAGGCCAGTTCACCCGTGGGAGGTGGGGAAGCCATCTCCCACCCTGCTACCTTCAGATTCATAATTTCTTTTGGATGGAGTGACTTCTCAAGTCCCTTGGATGTCTTCCCAGAGATGGTTCCTGCATATCCTTAGTGGGGAGATTGGCACAAAGCATCAGGAGTTCCAGGAGACCTTAAGCCCTCCTTTATCTCTAGGGGATAAAGACCTTCTACTGGCTTTATGGACTTGGAGACCTCTCCCACTCTCAGTTCAAGGTATCTTTGGTAATTACCACTTTCAACTAACCTTTTTGATAGTTATCTCACCCTCATCTCCCTTACATCGCATTATCATTCTTGTTTCTTTTCTTTCTCAGGATAACGTAGCAGTTAAAAGCTAGGGCTTTGGGGTCAGGCTCAGTGGCTTCTGCCTGTAATCCCAACACTTTGGGAGGCCAAGATGGGAGAATTGCTTGAGGTTAGGAGTTCGAGACCAGCCTGGTCAACATAGCGAGACCCCATCTTGATCAAAATAAATAAATATTTAAAAAAAAAAAAAGGCTAGAGCTTTGGGGTTAGCTTGCCTGGACTCCAGCCCTCTGTCACCCACTAGCTTTGAGATTTACCCACTCTGGGTATCCATTTCCTTTCTGTTAAATGGGAATATGATAACACCTGATCAAGTGGAGTAGAGGTTAAATGAGATAATGCTTACAAAAAGCCCAGCAGAGTGACTGACATATACAAAGAACTCTGTTGGGATTATTTATTATCCTTTCTCATGCAGACTCACAGGCATTCATGTTCACAATGCTTTTACCCCTGCCATTACAGGTTCTAGCAACAAAGAGAAAATGTGTGACAGAGGCCTACTCAACAAGCCAGTTAATTTCCTGGAGTCACTTAAAACCAGGAAGATGGGTGTCCTCATAAAACATAGGACTGGCCCAGTCATAAAGGTGAAGCTAAACATGGCTTGGCTGTGGGAACTGTAGGGCTGAATGGACAGAGCTGAAAACCAGATTTCTTCACCTACAGACTGACAAAATTGTCTATGATCCTTTGATTCTGGCTCATGCCATCTTGTTTTTCCTTTCTCCTAAGCATGGACCTTTGCCCAATCCCATCTTCTCTGTTTCCCACTCCACACTCTTCCCTCTGGGGACAATCCACATCCAGGGCTCCCTTCTAGCCCTTGTCTCCTGAATCTGTTGCACTAGCCCCAATCTGTCTCCAAATTTCCAGGGAGCTGCAGATGTTTCCACCCATGTCCTACTAGCACCTCAACCCAGCAAATGGGAAACAGCTCATTATCTGCCCCACATACCAGGTGTTTTTCCATTCATTCTCCTCATCATTGGATCTTGAAAACCTAGGTCATCTCTGTCCCCATCTGCAGCCCTCAACTCACTCTATAGCCAACACCTGCTTTTTCTTTCTTGGAGCATCACTTGCTTCTTGCTTTCTATCTTCCCTCCCAACTCTGTGTGTCTGATCCTTTTCACCACCTGCCCAGACCTCCTGTACTAGCCCAGACCTCCTGTACTAGCCCCTAACTCATTCCCCTGGCTCCGGCCAATCATTTGCTCAGTCCAGCCTGTACTCTGCCACCAGGCCAGTCTTTAACCCAGGCATGCCTCTACTTCAACATCATTTACCTTCTTAATCACCTATGAGATGAAATCCACTGTCCCTGTTCATAGCAGTAGGAGGGACCTCCTCAATTCTACCTCAGTGTAACTCCTCCCCTCTAATCGTCCACAGACCCAGCCAAACCAGCATCTCCCCATTCTCCAAACACACCTCATCCTTGCTGTCTTGTGCCTTTGCAACCTGCTCTCTCAAATCCAACTTCATCCCCACCCCCGGGTTATTCATGAAATCTTTCCCCATTCCCCTGGCCAAAATAATCCCTCAAAAGGTCTCATTTCTCTGAATCCCCAAAGGTCTTTGAGCTCCATTTGGATGCTCACAAGAATTTAATTCAACAAACACACACTGGCACAGATCACATGAAAGAGGGTTGTCCTTGGTGCTGGGGGAAGGGAGTGGAGGGAGACCAGTTCCTCTCCTCTCCATCAGATCCTTGAATCAGCAGCTATGAGAGATGGCAGAGCTAGGCCAGAGTTTTAAGAATGTGTTATTAGACAAAAGTGGAGGCAAAGATCTGACTGCAGTTGGCATAGTTAAACAGAAGAGCTTGAAGCCCTGTATGTGAATCCTGCCTCCACTATTTCCTACCTTGCAGAACATGGGCAAGTCACTTCACTTTTCTGAGCATCCATTTATTCACCTGTAAAATAAGCATAGTAATAATTCATATACGTTGTAAGGATTACATGGGTTTCGCTCAGTGTCTGTCATATAGTATTATTCACTAGTCAGGCAACCTTAGGAACAATACTTAACATCTGTGCCTCAGTTTCTTCATTTGTGGGGAAAAAGAGAGATAGTAGTTTCTACCTCAAAAGTTGTCATAAGGATTAAATGAATTAATGTATGCAAAGTCCTTCAAACAGTTCCCGGCCCAGAGAGAGGATTAAGAAATGTTAACTATTTGGATATGATGATGTTGATGCTGCAGTTGCTGTTGATGATGGTGGTGTTGATGATGATAATGACAATGATGTTGATGATGATATTGATGCTGCTGCTGATGATGATGATGATGGCAATGG
This sequence comes from Rhinopithecus bieti, assembly GCF_001698545.2. Taxonomy (NCBI): domain Eukaryota; kingdom Metazoa; phylum Chordata; class Mammalia; order Primates; family Cercopithecidae; genus Rhinopithecus; species Rhinopithecus bieti. The sequence goes on along the minus strand of NW_016814432.1, from coordinate 431,948 downwards.
CCATGCTGAAGCAGGAGATCATGTGTGTGACATTTTCCCTATGAGATTGTAAATTTGGGGAAAGATACTATAATTATTAATATATTAACATATCTCTATGTGTGACTAGCATAGTACCTGATGCTCTTGACCAGATGGTAAATATTTTAGGTTTTCAGGCCAGAGGTCTCTGTCACAACTACTCAGCCCTGACATTGTGGTGCAAAAGCAGCCACAGAGAATATGTTAACAAATGAACAAGGCTGTGGTCTTTGGCCTATGGGCTGTAGTTTGCTGGCCCCTGCTCTATATACTTTCATTAAATAAGCAAGTGAGTGAATGAATAAACAAATGGATAAATGGGTTACATAAAGGAAACTGACCGTTTCTCTTCCTGGGGAACTTTATCAGGAATCCCCAGGACTCGAGCAAGGACATGGGATTTGCCTCTATCCTTTTCTTCTATTCTGAGAAAACTCGGGATGGGCGATGGAGGGGGCAGTGTGGATTCTATGCAAACACTGTAGACAACATCAGGGCTGGTCGCCTGTGAATGAGAGTCAGGGGCGTCAGTTCCTTGCTGCTTGGTGTGTAGTTGTCCACAGTTCTTTCTGCCTGCTGCACAGACAAAATGGCTGTGGCATTGCAGTAGAGAGAGTTTAGTGATGTGAGGCTGGCCACGTAGGAGAACTGGAGTTATCACTCAAACCTGTCTTCCCAAATGCTGGGAGGTTAGGGTTTTAATGGACAATTTGGTGGGCAGGAGGCAAGGGAATGAGTGCTGCTGATCAGTTGGGGGAAAAAATCATGAGTGTGGAAAACAGTCCTCATGCACTGAGTCCACCTCTGGGTGGGGCCACAGGAACAGTTGAGTCACGAATCATGAGTCTGGGTGGGGTCAGTCTGAACAATATCTCAAAAAAAAAAAAAAAGCTTAGCTTCTACAATAGTGATGTTATCTATAATTGAGAAAGTCACAAATCTTGTGACCTCTGGCCACATGACTCCTGAGCAATAAGGGATTATAGAAACGATACCTATCTGTAACCTCTGGTCATGTAACTTCTGAGCAGTAAGGGATTACAGAATGTATGCCTACATTTTGCAGAGTTGAAGCCCCTCTCATAATCCTATTCTTCTGGCCTTTCATTAGTCTTACAAAGGCAGTCCCTGAGCAAGGAGGGGGTTAGTTTTAAGACAGGACTATTATAACTATAAACTAAATTCCTCCCAAAGTTAGCTTGTTCTGTGCCCAGGAATGGCCAAGGACAGCTTGGAGATCAGAAGCAAGATGGAGTCAGCTATGCCAGATAATCTCTTACTGTCATCATTTCGCAAAGTGGTTGCAGTTGTGATCTCCAGGTCAGTAACATCAGCGACACAGGGAGCTTGTGAGAAATGCAGACTCCCAGGCGCCACCCCAGGGCCTGGCTCTGGGGCACAAGCCCATTTGCTCTGGAGATGGCGCTTTTCCTTCAGCCTCACTGACTTCACACGAAAGTAGCATACCCCACCCTTCATTCCCTTCACAAATCCTTAGACTAACAGAGTGGGAAGAGCCCAAGGGGACATCTCTATCCCTTTGTTTTACTATCAAAGAAGTTGTTCAACGGCTCTGCTATTTGGGGTGGTAATAAAACTTTCCTGTTCTCTTCTGGCTGCCCTCTTTAATGTCTGTCCATGAGCTACAGTGCAGCTTTCAGTCTCCGACATTCTCTGCTTGGGCAGACTCCTCATCTGCCCAGGACCAAAGAGACCCTCAGCCTCACTAACCCACCCACCCCTACAGCCACCTGGCTTTCCTACAAGAGGGTCAGCAGCCCTTTTCCCCACTAAGACCCCACTGCTGGATCCTTGAGTACTATAGCAGGGTTTCCAAACTCCCTTGCAAAACGCCCAGCTTCCTCTGGGAGCTTGTGAAGGTTCCAGGTGACCTTTTTGGAAGTACAGGCAGGCTTTGAATATTTTGTGAGATTACCTCCCCTTATTGTGCTTTGAATATTGTGATAAGATTAAGTCCGAATCCAATTCCCTTCCCTGCCTTTATCCAAATTATAAAATACCTAGAAAATGCTCATTTTCTCCCAAATACAAAGAGTAGGCCAGGGAAAGAACTCAATGTCACCCAGAAGAGGAAAATGCATTTGATTTGTCACACTGTGGTTTAGGTAATAAACAATGTAAAATGAAAAGGAAAACTGTTATTATAGCTCCTCAGAGCCTCTATTCTTAACCTTAATAGATCAGTATTTCCTTTTTATCATGTTTTTTCAGACACCCCCTCTTCTATTCCACCCCAGCTCTACCTTGATTATGTTACCAGATTAACCACTGTTCTCTGTTCCCTCCAGAAAACATTCCATGATGCTTATGAACCCAGACAGCAAGAAAGCCACTCACCAGCACACCCACATACTTATTTCCCCATTTTTTGCATGAATTATTGCATCAAAATTTACATACTTACATGAGCAATGCCACATACATAGCACTTAATGAATAATCAGAAAGCAGACTCTGTAACTCCTCTTGAGGGTTCATTGCTAATACCTGGAAGCCCCCTTGTTCCCCTACTCCTAAGAGGTAACCCCCTAGGTCTACATCACCAAGTGATATGTACCAGAGATTCATTTTACCTGCTTTTTAACTTTATATAAATGTGATCACATTGTAGTCTTTGTCTTGCTTCTGTTAAGAATCTCTCACTTTGCTTGTGTAGTGGTGTGTCCATTTTCATTGTTTTGCAGTATTGTATTGTTTGGCCATGGGACAATTTACATGTCCATTCCATAGGTGATGAATATTTGGATTGCTTCCCAATGCAGCTGAGGTGAGTCAGGCTGCCATGAGTATTCTTGTACATTGCAGACCTTGCTCAAGGTGCATTTGCCCAAGGTTCTCTAGGTATGCACCTAAGAGTGGAATTGCTGGGCCATAGAGTATGTGAGTTTTTTTTTTTTAATTTTTTATTTCCATAGGTTATTGAGGAACAGGTGGTGTTTGGTTACATGAGTCAGTTCTTCAGTGGTGATTTGTGAGATTTTGGTTGCACCCACCACCCGAGCAATGTAGACTGCACTCTATTTGTAGTCTTTTATCCATCACCCCCTTCCCACCCTTTCCCCGAGTCCCCAAAGCCCATTGTGTCATTCTTATGCCTTTGCATCCTCATAGTTTAGCTCCCACTTATGAGTGAGAACATATGATGTTTGCTTTTCCATTCCTGAGTTACTTTACTTAGAATAATTGTCTCCAATCTCATCCGGGTCACTGCAAATGCCATTAATTTATTCCATTTTATGATTTTATGGCTGTGTAGTATACATATATATATACACACACACACACATATATATACACACTACATATATATATATCTCTCACAGTTTCTTTATCCACTCTTTGATGGGCATTTGGGTTGGTTCCATGTTTTTGCAATTGTGAATTGTGCTGCTATAAACCTGCATGTGCAAGTATCTTTTTCCTTTTTTTTTTTGAGACAGAGTCTCGCTCTGTCACCCAGGCTGGGAGTGCAGTGGCTGGATCCTCAGCTCACTGCAAAGCTCCGCCTCCCGGTTTACGCCATTCTCCTGCCTCAGCCTCCAGAGTGGCTGGGACTACAAGGCGCCTTTGCCACCTCGCCGGCTAGTTTTTTGTATTTTTTTTAGTGGAGATGGTTTCACCGTGTTAGCCAGGATGGTCCCTCGATCTCCTGACCTTCGCCTCGTGATCCGCCCGTTTCGGCCTCCCATATCATGACTTATTTTCCTCTGGGTAGATACTGGGTAGTGGGATTGCTGGATCAAATCATAGGTCTACTTTTAGTTCTTTAAGGAATCTCCACACTGTTTTCCATAGTGGTTGTACTACTTTACATTCCCACCAACAGTGTAGAAGTGTTCCCTGTTCTCTGCATCCATGCCAACATCTACTATTTTTTTATTTTTTATTATTTATTTATTTGTTTGTTTGTTTATTTTGAGACAAAGTCTTGCTCTGTCACCAGGCTGGAGTGCACTGGCATGATCTTGGCTCACTGCAACCTCTGCCTCCTGGGTTCGAGCAATTCTCCTGCCTCAGCCTCCCAAGTAGCTGGGACTACAGGCGCACACCATCATGCCCATCTACTTTCTTTTTTTTCTGTATTTTAGTAGAGACAGGGTGTCACCGTGTTGCCCAGGCTGGTCTTGAACTCTCGAGCTCAGGCAATCTGCCTGCCTTGGCCTCCCAAAGTGCTGGGATTACAGGCATGAACCACCGTGCCCAGTCTATTTTTTCATTTTTAAAGTGCTGGGATTACAGGCATGAACCACTGTGCCCAGTCTATTTTTTCATTTTTTTTTTATTATAGCCATTCTTACAGGAGTAAGGTGGTATCACATTTTGGTTTGATTTGCATTTCCCTGATAATTAGGGTTGTTGAGCATTTTTTCACATTTTTGTTGGCATTTGTATATCTTCTTTTGAGAATTGTCTATGCATGTCCGTAGCCCACTTTTTGATGGGAGTGTTTTTTTCTTGCTGATTTGTTTGAGTTCATTGTCGATTCTGGATGTTAGTCCTTTGTCAGATGTATAGATTGTGAAGATTTTTCTCCCACTCTGTGGGTTGTCTGTTTACTCTGCTGACTGTTCCTTTTGTTATGCAAAAGCTCTTTAGTTTAAATAAGATCCAGCTATTTATCTTTGTTTTTATTGCATTTGCTTTTGGGTGCCTCATCATGAAATCCTCCTTGCCTAAGCCAAAGTCTAAAACAGTTTTTCCAATGTTATCTTCTAGAATTTGTATAGTTTCAGGTCTTAGATTTAAGTCTTTAATTCATCTTCAGTTGATTTTTTTATAAGGTAAGAGAAGAGGATCCAGTTTCTTTCTCCTACATGTGGCTAACCAATTATCTCAGCATCATTTGTTAAAAGGGTGTCCTCAACCACTTTATATTTTTGTTTGTTTAGTCAAAGATTAGTTGGCTGTAAGTATTTGGGTTTATTTCTGGGTTCTCTATTCTGTTCCATTGGTCTATGTGCCTATTTTTATACCAGTACCATGCTGTTTTGGTGACTATGGCCCTATAGTATAGTTTGAAATCAGGTAATGTGATGCCTCCAGATTTGTTCTTTTGCTTAGTCTTGCTTTGGCTATGTGAGCTCTTTTTTTAGTTCCATATGAATTTTACAATTGTTTTTTCTAATTCTGTGAAGAATGATGGTGGTATTTTGATGGGAATTGCATTGAATTTGTAGATTGCTTTTGGCATTATGGTCATTTCCACAATATTGATTCTACCCATCCATTAGATGGGATGGGTTTCCATTTGTTTATGTCATGTATGACTTCTTTCAGCAGTGTTCTGTAGTTTTCTTTGTAGAGATCTTTTGCCTCTTTGGTTAGGTATATACCTAAGTATTTCTTTTTTTTTTTTTTTTTTTTTTTTTTTTTTTTTCTTTTTTTTTAGGGGGGGTGGGTTTTTT
>NW_016814432.1:389993-425342 GCF_001698545.2 Rhinopithecus bieti | reverse complement strand
AATTATATCCTCAGCAAACAGCAACAGTTTGACTTCCTCTTTACCAATTTGGATGCCCTTTATTTCTTTCTCTTGTCTGATTGCTCTGGCTAGGACTTCCGGTACTATGTTAAAGAGGAGTGGTGAGAGTGGGCATCCTTGTATTGTTCCAGTTCTCAGAGGGAATGCTTTCAACTTTTTCCCATTCAGTATTATGTTGGCTGTGGCTTTGTCATAGATGGCTTTTATTACATTGAGGCATGACCCTTGTATGCCAATTTTGTTGAGAGTTTTAAAAATAAAGGGATGCTGGATTTTGTCAAATGCTTTCTCTGCATCTATTTAGATAATCATGTGATTTTGTTTTAATTCTGTTTATGTAGTGTATCACACTTATTGACTTGCATATGTTAAACCATCCCTGCATCCCTGGTATAAAACCCACTGAATCATAGTGGATTATCTTTTTGATATGTTGTTGGATTCAGTTAGCTAGTATTTTGATAAAAATTTTTGCATATAGGGATATTGGTCTGTAGTTTTCTTTTTTGGTTATGTTCTTTACTGGTTTTGGTATCTGGGTGATACTAGCTTCATAAAATGATTTAGGAAGGGTTCCCTCTTTCTCAATTTTGTGAAATAGTGTCAGTAGGATTGGTACCAATTCTTCTTTGAATGTCTGATAGAATTCTGCTGTGAATTATCTGGTCCTGGACTTACTCTGCCGTGAATCTGTCTGGTCCTGGACTTTTTCTTGTTGGTAGATTTTTAATTACCATTTCAATCTCGTTGCTTGTTATTGGTCTGTTCAAGGTATCTAATTCTTTCTGATTTTAGCTAGGAGGGTTGTATCTTTCCAGGAATTTATCCATCTCTGAGTGTGTGGATATTCAATCTCATAGATAGGGCAACTGCTTTCCAAAATGGCATTCATAGTTCACAACTTTCGCTAGAGTTCCTGTGGCTCTAAATCCTTGCTGACGATTACTATTTTCAGAATGTTTAGTTCTTTCCTGTCTCCTATGTAATGCTATCTCATTGTAGTTTTAGTTTACATTTTCCTGATTACTAATAAATTTGAGCCACTTTTTCATGTTTCTTGGTATCTGAATTTCCTCTTTGGTTTTGTGCCTGTCCAACAAGCCCCTTTTCTTATTGGGTTCTTTCTTTTCCTTATTAATTTGGTAAAGTTCTTTATGTATATCTGAAATCCTAGTCATTTGTCAGTTTACGTGTTGCAACTGTCTTTGCCTACCTGATGCGTATCTTTCCACGCATTTTGCAGTGTGCTGTACACAACTGTTCCTCTAATTGAGTCTGTGCTTACAAACTGAGAACTGTGTTTGTCCCCAAGCCCATTTAAGCAGGTTGTGAATGTTATTGTCATTTCCATAATAACTTAAATGCTTTGGGAAAACTTTACAAAGCTTAGTTGTTTAAACACTTTTATAGACTGATAGTGATATAGGTACAGATTCAATATAGATATGGAATTAGGTGGGGCAATGCAATTATGAAAGAATTGGGCTTGGGGAAGGGTCAGGAAACCTAGAAGGAATCTGCATTCATTGTTCTTCATAAGTGTCTTTAAGATCTATACGATTTCTAACAAATTTTATGTTAATGACTCTGCAACTGCAATTTGTAAATGATGTACTTTGAGTGTGGTTTATGTAAGAAAGACCATGCTGAATTCTTCTCAGCAAACCTAAGTACGAAGAAAGAATCTGATGATTGGTGAATAAATATAGTAGAGAAGCATCATGTTAGTAAGTTCCCACTTTAATTTTTTAATTAATTATTCAATGATTAGTTTCACTCATATCAAACAAGAGGGCTATATGCCAGCACAAATTATATTTACCATTATTTCTTATACTAAATTTAAAATGTTAAGATACATAAACATCCTAGTATTTGCTTTTTGGTTTGTTTTTTGTTTTGGGTTTTTTGTTTATTGGTTGGTTTGGGGTTTTTTGTTGTTGTTGTTGTTTGAGACAGTCTCGCTCTGTCACCCAGGCTGGAGTGCAGTGGCATGATCTCAGCTCACTGTACCTCCACCTCCCAGGTTCCAGTGATTCTCCTGCCTCAGCCTCCTGAGTAGCTAGGATTACAGTCATGCACCACCACACCCAGCTAATTTTTGTGTTTTCAGTAGAGATGGGGTTTCACCATGTTGGCCAGGCTGATCTCAAACTACTGACCTCAAGGGATCTGCCCGCCTAGGCCTCCCAAAGTGTTGGGATTACAGGCGTGAGCTACCACACTTGGCCATGCTTTTGGTACTGTGGTAGATATGCATACCATAAAATTTTAACCATTTTTAAGTGTAAATTTCAGTGACATTAAATACATTCACATTGTTGTGCAACCTCCATCACCATTTTCAGAACATTTTTCATCTTCCCAAGGTGAAACTCTGCATCCATGAAGCAATAACTTCCTATTACCCAGTGCCCCAGTCCCTGGCAGCCACCATTCTACTTCGTGTCTCTGGGAATGTGATTACTGATGTAAGTGGAATCATACAGTATTTGACCTTTTGTATCTGGCTTATTTCACTTAACATGTTGTCCTCCAGGTTCATCCATGTTGTCGCATGTATCAGAATGCTCTTCCTTTTTAAGGTTGAATCACATTCCTTTGTGTGGATATGTCACTTTTTTTTAATCCACTCATCTGTTGGTGGATCCTTGGTTTGCTTCCACCTTTTGGTTATTGTGAGTAATGCTGCTATGAACATGGGTGTAGAAATATCTGTTTGAGACTCTGCTTCCAATTCATGTGTGTATATATTAGGAAGTAGAATTGCTGGATCATATGGTAATGTTATTATTATTATTATTTTTTTGAGAAATGCCATACTCCAGTATTTGCCTTTAATATGAAGACTGTACAGCGTCAGAATGTTTGTAAGCCCCCGTCTCACAGGATCCAGCTATATAGGCCATATTTCCTCTCAATATTGTCTTAGAAACGAGTCTTGGATCCTACAGCAATCTGACAGCAAATCAGAACGGGTTCTAGAGGTCATCTAGGCCAACCTCATCGTCTTATCAAAGAGGATGTGGCGGCCCAGAGAAGTGATGTGACTTGCCCACGGCCACACAGTCTGTCGGGAAGAGCCTGGCCACAGCCAATACTGTGTCCACAAGACCACAGAAGATATGCCAGAAAAAGCAGGTGCTGAAATCCCTGAAGTCCCAATGGACATGTGGCCCCCTAAGAAGGAAGTGGTCTGGATTGAGTTCACCCTCACGGTTGCAAGGGTAGGGCCTGCCCCACTGCACAAGCCCTGGGTGCTGGGCCTGACAGATGCTCTAATGGCTTTATGAGCCACCTCACCCTAGGCCCAGCCTACCTTGCCTGGTGCCAGCCAGCCAGTTCACACCAGGGAGGCCAGGCCCAGCTGCACACAAGCCTGCTTCCTTATTGTCCTTCAGGGCGTCTCCTATGATATCTGCCCTGCCTGCTGGTCTATGTTATTCTTGTCAATGGCCCATCCTCTCCTGCCAAGTCTGAAACACACACACACACAGACACACACACACACAGAGTAGCTTCTGGAAGGCTTGCCATTTCTTCATCACCTGTCTGTTGACAAAATGCCAAACAAGTGAGGGAGCTGTTGACAAAATGCAAAACAAGTGAGGGAGCTGTTGACAAAATGCCAAACAAGTGAGTTATCTTTCTTTTCCCTTAGAATTTTATTTCCTCCCCACTTTGACTGCCTTCTCCAAATTCCCAAAACTCTGAGGTTGTCCTCAGGATACCAGGAGCTTCCCACCACAGCATTCAACCTCAACCACATGACCTCTATGGGCAGGAATTTTCTCTCCAAATTTGTCCCTTAGAAACTGAAGCATTCCTTATATTTCTCACTCTCGGTGAGTTGCCATATTGGAAAGCAGACCAATACAAAATTTTTTTTTCCAGTGACAGTAATGAAGTGATCTCATACATTGTCAGATGAGCTTTGTTGTACAAAAATCAGTTTCTTGTCCATTATCTCAAATGATCCCAACCTCAGTCCTGTAGAAATACGTGAGGAAAAGATGAGACTCATCATTTCATTGACAAGAACACTGGTGTGCACTGGGCCCAAGAGCATGCAGTTACGACTCCAGGCCTCAGAGGACTCTATTATGATGCTCTATTATGGAGTTCTACAAGGGATCATGCCAGACAACAGACAAATGGACACCATGGATTCTAAACACTTCAACACAGGACTCGTGGATGTTATAGTTTGGGAAAGGAGTGGATCTTCAAGGAACCTTGCTGAGCCTCAGTTTTCTCAACGGAAGATGAGGCCAGCATCACCCCCAGGAACATCACGAGGGTCGGTGGAGCCCAGGGTGAGGTACACTGGGGACCTGCAAGAAACTGGGATTTGGGAGGACTCATTGGGGCACAATAGGAGGGTGTCTTCTGTAAGGACTTTCAAATCCCACCAAAATACTGAATGCCTAAGATTTGGAATGTCAGAGCCTTACCCTAGGGCAACAGCCTCTTGCAGAAGTGCCTGAGCCCTGAGCTGGGTGGATTCCAGTTCCCCTGTCACAGCCTAGATGAGGGGCCCGGGTTGAGGAAGGTGCAGGCTGCAGCTGCGGAACGAGTGCTGTTGGGGTGTGCATGCTCCTGCAGGCTGAGGGCTGTGTGTCACCCATGTGAGTGCTGCCCATTCTCCTCCCTGTGAATGTGCAAAGCACAGAAGGTTGCAACTGTGAGAAGATGCGAAGGAGGTGGGGGAAGTTACATCTCCTCTCCCACCTCTAGAAATCCTCTTCCAAATGCACCAGAATGCAGAAATGGAGGTGAGGACTCCAGTGTGACCTGCGGGGCCCAGGCATAGGTACATTTCTCAGCAGGGGTGGCCTTTCCATCAGCAAGGCGCTGGATGCTCTGGGGAAGGAGGTGTGCATGGCTTAATTTCAAACCACTGCCCTGCCCCTCCCTAGTTAAAAGGAACCTTGCTTTCTCAACTGAAGATGAGGCCAACGTCATCCCCAGGAACGTAATGAGGGTCGGTGAGATGCACTGGAGACCTGCAAGAAACGCTTCTTTGAGAAGACTGTTCAGGAGCCTGGCAGGTTGCCTGGATTCAAGCCAAGGGCTTTGTGGGTGGGATAACAACATCGCTGGCTAACAGAAGAATGGGGAGTCCTTTTTCTAGTTAACCTCCAGGCAACACTCAAGTTGTGTTTTCAATCCAAGTTACATAGTATACTATCTGGGGTGTCTGAGGCCCTCCCCCAGAGATTCTGATGCAATCATCAGTGGAAGTCCCAGCATGGGGACAGTGAAAGCTTCCCCAGGTGGCTCTAACATGCAGCTGACAGCAAGGACTCCTGTCCAGTAGGAATTGCATACAGTGGGCATGTTTTGAAGGACAGATCATGCTTGCAGGCTCTGGGTGGGATACAAGAGGAGAGCCTGGCTGGAGAGGAGGAAGGATAAGGGCGCTGGGACACCTTGAGGGGAAGGAGGTGACAGACAAAAGCCCAGGGACACCCCAGGCCTACTTCCCCACAGCCTTGCTGGGCTTTTAATGATAGGGGACCTGGGGTTTGAGCATCCCTGAAAAAAAGGACTAAAGGGACGGTCTAACATCCTTCTTGTAATACAAAAGTGTGCCATGGATGCACACCCATTTTGCTGCTGCCACTTGAGATTAAAGAATTGTTCTGTGCTTTGCATTTCTGCAGCACGCTCACAGTTTACAAAGTGCTTTCACAACACTTATCTCACTGGAATCCTCCAGGAGCCCTGGGAGGGGCAGGGCACCCACTGCTGTCTCCATGTTTCACAGATGAGGAAACAGGCTCAGAAGATTAGGTGAGGTGCCTGGTTCTGTGACGGGGCAGAGGCAGAGCCACCTGGAATGTGGCCTTCACAAGGCCAAAGTGCTCCTGAGATCTTCTCTGGGGGACTATGCGTCATGGTGGTTTCTACCAAAACTCTGGCTGCAGCACAACCATGTTCATACGTGAAGTTGAGAAACTGACCCAGCTCTTCCCCATTTGCCCAGGACTTCCCAGTTTTTGCAGGGAAAGTCCCATGTCTCAGGAAACCCCTCCATCCCGGGCAAACCCAGGTCTATTCCTTACAGAAACAGAGTATGTTCAACGATTTGATATGTTTGAACACATACACATACCAAAATGTGTTTCCTGGTAAATTATTCAGATACTCCAAGGCATAGCAAGAGTTTCCAAATTAACTCAATATTTAGACAAATCTTTCCTTGGTAATGTGACCTATTTATAAAGAATACAGTGAAAACAATTGAAGATTATTGTGCAAGACATTTTATTGTGCCTATGTGCATTTTATTTTTATATTTTGTCCTATTTTGATATTTTATTTACAAATAAAGTATTTTATGATACCCACATTTGACTGATTTATCAGTTATATTTTACTTGTAACAATGGGAAGATTCTGCTATTGTGTATCTCTTGGTTAAACCCTCTGTGGGAAGCCAGCCTGTTTGGGCTATGGGAGCCATAACTGGGGACAGAGATTCTTAACATTTTTAGGCCATGACCCCTTTGGCTGGCTCGTAAAGCTTGTGGTCTCTTCTTTTCTTTTTCTTTTCTTTCATTTTCTTTCTTTCTCTCTCTCTCTCTTCCTTTCTTTCTCTCTCTCTCTTCTTTTTCTTCTCTTTCTCTCATTCTTTCCTTCTTTTCTCTTTCTTTCTCTTTCTTTCTTTCTCTTTTTCTTGACAGGGTCTCGCTCTGTCACCCAGGCTTGAGTGCAGTGGTGCAATCATGGCTCACTGCAACCTCTGCCTCCCAGGCTCAAGTGATTTTCCCACCTCAGCCTTCCAAGTAGCTGGGACTACAAGTGCACACTACCACACCTGGCTAATTTTGGTATTTTTAGTAGAGACAGGATCTCACTATACCGTCTAGGTTGGTCTCGAACTCCTGCGCTCAAGTGATCCTCTTGCCTTGACCACCCAAAGTGCTGGGATTACAGGCATGAGCCACCACACCAGGCCAGAATAGTGTTTTCAATAAACAAAACACAAATGATTAAAAAGGAAATACAGCTATTAAAATACTTACATTATTACATTTGTTTCCTCATTAACACATGAAATAAAGTCTACTGGCAGCTCTAATAACCACTATGATTTTGAAATGGCAACGAGAATAAATGACATCCCAAGATACCTGCAACAACTATAGTGTGAGAGGAAAATATCTGTGATTTCTCTTGGTAACAAACTCACAGGTACTACTGATATCACCGAGGTTTGTTGCCTCTGCTCATATGTGAAAGAAATGCTAAATTTCAGTTAGCAATTAGTACAAATAAAGATACAATTTTTTTCTCATTCAAGACCATGAACCCCTTGATATCAGGTTCAGAACCCCTGACCTAAAGGTTTTCTCATGTATCTGGTTAGTGAATCCTAATTATTAATAAATTTTCAATTTTGGGGACAGCATTTCCCAAACTCTGTTCACTGGAGTCCCACTTTTAGGAAACGTTAAAAGCTGTCTGCTGTGGGTTGAATCTGTGTTCTCCCAAAACAAATGGTGACATCCCAACCCCTGGCACCCGTGATGGTGACCATATTTGCCAATAGGGTGTTTGCAGATGTAAGGAAGGTAAGGTGAGGTCATACTGGATTTGGTTGGGCCTTGATCTAATAGGATTGGTGGTTTTATAAGAGAGAAGAGGAGGCACAGACGCATGCTGGCAGAGCACATCTGATGGTGAAGGCAGAGGCTGGAGTGACGTTGATGCACCACGGAACCCCACGGATTGTTGGCAACAGCAGAAGTAAAGGCAAGGGCATGGAGCAGACCCTCTCCCTAGAACCCGCGGACAGCATGGCCCTGCCAACACCTCGATTTCAGACCTCCAGCCTCCAAAACCGTGAAAAAATAAATTCCTATTGTTTTGAGTCACCCAATTTGTGGCACTAGGAGACTAATACGATATTTTTTAAAAAACAAGATGATGTGAAGTTACAACATTTGGGAATCCATGAGCACTGAGTTTCCCTTTTGGAAACAGACATACACAATGTACCCTAGACTATCAGAGATTCTAAGGAAGACTCACAGTAAAGTGCTAGTTTAACCTAGAGTGCCCTCCAAGTGTGTGGAGCCAAAAAATACCTTATTTGTGGCACAGCTAAATAGTGATGTTCAGTGGAGCACTAGATGTCCCAGGAGTACAAAAACCAACAATCAAATGTATAAAGGGATTGAAGACTTTATGGAAAAGTGTTGGGAAATGGTGCCCTGGCACCACCAGCATCCCAGAACCACAGCATGGCAGGACAGACAGAAGCCTCAGACCTCAATTTATTTCTGCCAGTCATTTTTGCACTCAGGAAACTGAGGCCTAGCTTAAAAAGCGTGTTGGCCAACACACAAACACAGCATAATGGTTGCATAACTGGAAGAAAAATTTATTATTACTCAATTTTTCACTCAGAATCACATGAATTTATTTCTGAATAAGGCCATCCTATAGCATTATAAACCCACAGTACCTAAAAGCTGGGTTCTGCCCTCCCCACAATTGAACTGAATTCCTACTCTTGCAATTGGCTATTTTAAATCATGCATGGAGACCGCTAGGGGAGGAATCTGAGACCAATGCATGCTCCAGCAAAGCGACAGCTCCTTAACAGCTCCCTCCAGGAGACAAGCATCCTGCCCCCAGTGCTCCGCCTGCCTGCTGGAACAGGAGACCTCCGCACTGCACGTGCAGCACGCATTGCTGATGCCACATTGCTGATGCCACGCAAGTGTATGAGGAGGTCTGTAGGAAGACCACCAGCTCTAGGTACTTCAGAGGTGGTGCCTGAGTGGGTGAGGTCACCTGGGACTGGGATGCTTGTGCAGTGATTTGTCAAGGGAGTGCTGCTCCTTGGAGAACTTACAAAAAAGGGAGGCAAGTGAAATAGGGCAGGGGATGGGTCCACCCCGAGACACTTGTTTCTCACCCAATATCCTTACACTTTAACTTTGCTTATACCTTTGCTTGATTTCTGTTTTTAAGCCACTGACTCAGTGCCTCTTTGGAACCAACTCATACAGGCTCTAAAGAGAAGAGTATCAAACAGCAAGAAATTTTGCAAGTCAGTTGTTAAGCTATTGGCAATCTGAAGTTGGCCACACTGGGATTACTTTTACACCACAGAAATTGGCAAATGTTACAAATCAGAGTTGCTGAAGGATTTTGGTCCATAGAGCTGACTTCCCACTGCACCAAGTCATTCTCCATGGACTTTGCTTCCCTCCAGCATGGTCTGGCATGTTCCTGCTGGGATTGTGGGCAGCTGCCCCTTTCTGTCTGTCTGACTTTAGCCCATGCATCTGTAATCTTGCTGTGGGAACCACGGTTCTTCTGCCCTGCCTTTTGTAAACTCTTCCCACTTAGAACACACAGTGAAAATGAAGCCCTCGCTGCCAGAAACAGGGACACAGAGAAACACCTAAGAAATCAGCTCCTCCCAATCAGCAGCACCAAAGGCTTCACAGCTCCACGTAATTTCTCAGTATCAGCTGATTCACAATAGCACCTTGTAACCAGAAAAGCGCCATCCTCATTGCTCTGCTGTCTGCAGGAAGCAGGAGGCTCTATCTTCCAGCATTGGTGGCCGCAGCCCTTATGCCAGGCTGCCTGCACTTGGAGCTCATTCATCCCTGGTAGGAGCACCCGGACTCCACTCCAGATGGTGGGAGGCCTGGCCAGTGGAGCGAGTTACCAGCTTCCGCTGAGTGGCGAGAACGAATGACTCTAATGTGTGTTTCTTTGGCAGCTTGACTCACTGCTCTTTCCTTCATTCTTGACATTTGGCCAAGATCCCTCCTGATTTTCTAATGATCCCCCTGTAACAGCCTTGGAAATCTCCCACTCACCAGAACTCATACAAACGTATGCCAGATGAACAGAAAAAGAATATGATCTAATTGTTTTTTTTTCAGGCAAAATGTGCAGTAACCAAGAGCAGGTTAGACCTGTTGAAAATTCTTGTAGGCTGGTCATTTGTGAGTCATATTTACATGACCCTGAATTGCCTTGTTTGGGGTTAATTGCATGGTTTGGCCAGCTGCCTCCATAATTGGCTCGATTTGGTTACAGAAGCCACTAAAACAATGATCTGAGGTCATTGGCTGTTTCAGACCGAGGGGCAGCAAAATTGAAAGCAAAGCAACCAGCCAAATTAACCAATAAAAAGACCAATTTGACGCTACATGGGA
Source organism: Rhinopithecus bieti (assembly GCF_001698545.2). NCBI lineage: Eukaryota > Metazoa > Chordata > Mammalia > Primates > Cercopithecidae > Rhinopithecus > Rhinopithecus bieti. The sequence continues at coordinate 415,128 of NW_016814432.1, read as the reverse complement.
AATATAACCTTACATAAATCTGGGGAGAGCAATTCATTTGAAACATTTAAAATTGTTGATATTTGACTGTTTTAATCTTTTAAAAATGGCAATTTTAAACAGCTCAGCCAAATAGTCCCCTTGGTTCTCAGGCAATCACTACTCTAACATTTCAGGATTGTCTGGGCTAGGGCTGGGGAGAAGTCAGTAGGAGAAAGAAACACATCTCTCACCATGCTTCCTGTGGTTCTGACACGTTCTTCTCAAGTATAGTTTAGCGTAAAAAGCCCTGGTTCAAGACTCAGGAGACCTATATTTTAGCCCCAGTTGACTTCCTATAGGGCCTTAGACAAGCCATTTCTCCTTTAAGTCTCATTCTTTTCAACCGAAACAACATCATAAACATTCTTGTGATGCCAAAATTAACTGATGGATGGGAACATGCTTTTCAGAGTAAAAATTATTACACAGATAATTTATAAAGGCTACACACATTATAGTTATCAACTCCTATTGATATGTGGGTGTGTATACTCCCGCAGGAGAGAATACATTTTGAATGCAACCGTAACTTATTACCCTTTTGGTCCAGTGTCATTTCTGACAGCAAACAATGCCAAAACAGTAACAAATCACCATTGTATTTTCCATTCGTCATCAGAGTATGAAAGATTTGATAAATAGTGAGAAAACACATTGGCTCTTTCGGGTGGGAAATCCGTGCTATTGACAGCAGCAAATTACATGTCTTTGAAAAAGATGGTGTCACGGTTCTCAGAGATTATTTGCATTGCTACTGAGACATTAAAAAAAAAAACCTCAAGGAGCTTTTAAAGGGCGTGTCTGTGAGACGAGCGGTCTGGTGTCCCGGCCCAGCCCCCCTTGTTCCAGCATTCGTGTGACACTGCCGGGCGGCTACCTTGGCATGAGCCTTCTCTGTCCAAGAACAGACTGCCAGGTCTGAACACGGAGAGGAGGAAGAGCCTCTGTGGTGTTCCCAGACTTTGGGGAGGCACGATGACCAAACCGCGGTCTGTGCTTTGGAGGAAAGCACACAAGGAGATCGAGGGTGTTTTTCTGTGTCCTCTCTCCTGCCCTTGCCACTGCCTCTGCGCAGCTGCCTCCTGTTCTTTCACTCCGGTGACAGCCTGGGCAGATGCCTCCCTCCAGAGCTGCTGCCAGCCCCACTCCACAGACAGCTGTCGCCACAGCCTCCGGAGAGCAGCGTGACCACCGGCACCGGCCCTGAGCAGGCCACATCTGCAGAGCATCTCCTGCCCCTGGCTGCGGGCCTGAGGGCTCAGCGCCCTACTGTACAGGACGTTCCCAGCTGGCGCCACTTAACACGTGCCTCTTCTTCACCAGGGCAGGCGTGGGTCCACTTGGTTTTTCACCTCTGAGATGTTCTGCTCTGCTGCAAGCAATATGGTGTTTCACAGATACATACTTGTCTTTACAATTTCCAGGCTTAGGAAGTATTTTGAAATTTTACTGATGACCCTTCCAAAGTTTAAACGAGTTAGCCCTTGGATGGTAAGAGGAAATCGTATTTTAAAGACAAAGTAAAAGAATCTATGAGGATATTATGCTAAGTGAAATAAGCCACTCACAAAATGACAAATATTGCAGATTCCACCTATATAAGGTACCTGGATTAGCCACACTCATAGAGGCTGAGAGTAGAAAGGGGATGCCAGGGACTGCAGAGTGGCGCGAGGGAAGTGGGGAGTTAGGATTTAATGTGTACGGAGTTTCAGTTTGGGAGGATGAAAAGACTTCTGGAGGTTAGGCACAGGGGCTCATGCCTATAATCCCCGCACTTTCAGAGACCAAAGAAGGAGAACTGCTTGAGGCCAGGAGTCTGAAACCAGACTGGCCAACATAGTGAGATCCCATCTCTACAAAAAATTTTAAAAATTAGCCAGTGTGGGGACGTGAGCCTGTAGCCCCAGCTACTCAGGAGTCTGAAGTGAGAGGATTGTTTGAGCACAGGAGTTTGAGGCTGCAGTGAACTGTGATCACACCACTGCACTCCAGTCTGGGTAACAGAGCAAGACCCTGTCTCAAATAAATAAATAAATCCTTTTAAAAATAAATAAAAGAATTGGATATGATGTTAAATTTTATGTTATGTATACATTACTACAATTTAAAAATTTTAAAAGAATACCAAATGAAGAAGTGTTAAAGTTCATGGAATTACCTGTATCAGAGGTGCCGGGAGTAAGGGGCATGGAAGAGAACTCTTCAAATGGAAAGGTTCCTGATCATCCAAAACAGCTTGTCCTGTTTTTACCAACCGGAAACTTTCTCGAGGAAAGTGCCTACTCCTAATGGCATTTCTAAAATTGTGAAAACACAAAGCCGAAAAGAAGGCAGACACCCAGTAAAGTTATCTAAGACTTTCCTGGGAAAATAAAAACACAAACTTGCCGCCAGGCGGCTGTTTCTCCTCACCTGCAAGGCTTTGATTTCTGAGACGGCGCCTGAAGCAGGAATTCCTCACACAATGGATGCTCAATTTGTAACAGGATGTGCCTCCCTACTCTCATACCAGATAAAAGGTGAGCCTGGTTTTTCATCTAGCTGTGTCTCCCTCAGAATCAAAATTACAGTCCTCCTCAGTGCTGGATCGAGTCCTTTCATCTTTAATTTGACCAAAATGGAAACCAGGATCATGAGAATTCCTTGGGGCTGGTGTTGAAAGGAATTTCCCCTACTCTTGCCAGAGTCTCTAGGGGTGGCCTCCTTCCACGGGTGAGTAACCACAAGTCCATGTGACTGAGCAAACAACATGTCCTTTTTTTCCAAAAGAGAAACACAACACTGAAGGAAATCAGCTGAAGAAAATTGAGATGAAAGCCAGCCCACGCCTCAGCATCCTGAGGAAATGTTCTTCCTTGATGTTCTGAGCTCTCTAAGAAGTTACTGCAAAACCAAATGCATCAGAAGTTTGCAGGACATCCTTGTTTAGAGCCGGGAAATAAACCACCAAACAGCACAAAGAAGAGTCCAGGCCTGCCGGTGCTTCTGCGAACTCCTCACCCCGACCTCATCCTTCCCCAGCTCCTGCCTGCAGGCCTCAGGTGAGCTCCGGGGTCCAGTCACTCCTGCTGGGAGGCAAGTGTGTGACAGGCGTGCAGGTCAGGCCAGGAGGCTGCCTTGGTGACCAGCAGGTCTTGTTTGCGGAGGAGGGGGTGGCAGGGGCGGGGCACTTCCCGACCCTGTTTCTGCTCTTCTCTCCTCTGCAGGCCTCCTGACCTCCAGACTCCTCACCCTCCGGCCAGCCTCTGCGCTACACCCGTCTTTGTGCCCTGCTTCCAATCATGCCGGGCCTCAGGGTCCCTGTCTCTAACTTCACTATCAGACTCAGGTGCTTCTCCACACTCCACCCTCTCCAACACTGTTTGGAATCTCAGGCTTGGTCCCAATCCTGTGAGCTAACTTTGAAAAGACTGCTGTTCCTAAGGAGAGAGAAAGGAGGAAGAGATGAGAAAGAAAGACAGAGAAAGAAACTCTATGATCATGGTTTTTCCAAAATTCATGGTTAAATTATAACTTACTATGTGCAAAGACAGAAGCAGGGGTCAACAGAGTTCCAGAGAATGAATGCTGACGACTGAGCACCAGCCTCCACTCCCGTTCCCATAGTGAGTGTCCTCCTCTGTGTGCTCACGCTGTGAGTCCACACTGTGGATCCCCCACATTCTACCACTTCTCCCCAATCACTGGCTTGTCGTAGGATCAGAAATTCCTTAAGAACAAGAATCTTCTCCCAGTGTATCCCCAGCACCTAATACAAGGAGCAGGCATCTGCTAAACACTTGTGGAAGGAGTGAAGCTGAGAGACCAGGAAGGGCCTGCAGGCACTGTGGTGAGCCTGCCTGTCCTCCACATGGCTGCAGCAAGCAAACATGGGTTTTCCTTGGAAGAACTGTGGACCATCAACCCATTAAGTACCGAGTTGCTTCTATCAGGGCAAGGCTGTGGAATCCTGTTATCCTAGACAATCAGGTACAGGATGCAAGCAGATCTGCGTGCTGCTGTCTTCCAGCGAGCAGACCAAGTTCTCACTTCGCATCCTCCTCCCCTGTCTCACCCACTGCTGCTCCCAAGAGAGCAATTCATCACGTCAGGGTCTGGTGTTTTCTTAAAGGCCTGTGCTAAATAAAGTGGGTTGTTTATAAAGTGAGATTATCCTCCAAGCACAGAAGCAGTTTCCTGGGCACGTTGCTGCGCTGAGTGTAATTAATGAAATGCTTTTTGGACCAAATTGTTCAATGGAATGAGATCACCCACTGCCAGACTGGGTCATTCAGACCCAAAATAGATGGTCTGTATTCAATCCTAGATTTAAAACACACACACACAGACACTCACACACATTGCTTGATGTCCTTCGTAGCAGGAAACTACCAGAATACAGCAGACTGCAATAGTTAGAAGCGTAGAATCAAGGTACCATTTCTAATTGTCTCTTTTTTTCAATAGTCAACACTTACTTTAAGAAAATGTTCAATGCATCCAGGTTAACATCTTTGAAGCAGCATTTCCTATTGGCCACTGGAGCACTCATTTAAACAGCACTGCATATCCGCAAAGCCCCCTGGGGCCCTGGAGCAACGGTGAGCATGAGGCATTGTAACTTAGATGTTGCTTCAGTGAGAAAACGCTTCTCCTTCCTTTCAGAAGGAACCAACAGAAAATGAGAGGAGAAAGAAAAGGGCTGGGAAAAGTAGCTTTGACCCTTAGCAACAATATTTCAGAATCATTACTCTAGAGAAAACTCGGAGAACTCAAAACTTTCATAGATTATGTCTCATACAAAGAGTTTGCGGTGACCTTCAGAAACATTTTCGGGGACTTGGAGACCTTCCTGCGATGCTGTGCATAAATCTGTCAGCACTGCAATCCATGCAGCCTTATCATCTGAATTCAAATTCTCCCTGTACATTCTGCAGACTCACCACTTAAATTAGGCAGCCAACTAGAAAACACTGTTGCAACACGAAATCCATTCCAAATCTCTAGAAAGTATTGCTCATGGGGAGCTCCAACTGTGAGTCAAAAAGAGATGAGCTCAAAGGATTTGGGGGTTGACATTGCCTTTGTCTTCCCAGAATGTAGCCGCTGCCTGGCAGACAGCATTGCAACAAGGGCTGTGCCTGCACTTGGGCCAAAGAGCTGTCGCTCCTGCTTTGAAATCTTGGCACGACCTGGAGGTTTCCCTCACTTTCTCCCTCCATGACCCAAACCGTGGCCAAAACCCACTTTCTCGTTTTTCACATGGCTGCTCCTAAAATGTTGCTGCTGGGAACCCAGTGGAGTACCTGCTGGGCAGACATCACCTCCAGCCTTCCCATTGTTCTCCCAGCCCTGGCCTGTCTATGGGGCCTCCTCCCACAAAGAGGTGTCTTTTTATCTTTAATCCAGAGCAAAAGGCTCAGACAGTTACCAAGGAAAGAAATGTTACCATAGTGAGCAGGCCCTGCTTTCATCACAGGGTGCTGGGTACTCGACCTGACCTCAGCTAGGCTAGAGGGCCCATGAAGCTCAGGCGCGAGTACTAAACCACCACCCGCCTGCAAGACTCACCTGTACAACTCCTCAGCTGCATCCCTCTTCTGCCCAAGCATCCCTTCCTGCTCCTTCCCAGCCAGCATCCTTAGTGACCACGAGGCACAGCCTGGCAAGCCCTTGCCCACAAAGAGTGTAGGCAGTTGTTTGCTTCTTCCCCAGAAGGGCAAATGGTAATCACCATGGTATTAGAGAACCTAAGCCAGAGAACCCACATTCACATGTGGCTCTGCCCTCATGTGACCTTAAACAGCTAAATGCACATTTCTGATCTCCAATGACATCATGGCCACACTAACAGAAGTCCCTTAAAGGCACCCAACACAATACCTCATTCATCAGGGTCATGCCAGTCACCTGCTAGTCAGCTCTCAGCTCCATCTGGGCCCTTTGTCTCCTTTTCCCTTCTTGGTTTCCTTGACAAATGGCTTTCCAGCAATTTGTGCAAGCAAAAGGTGCTGGAAATGGGGGCTTGTGAGGGTATTTCTTCCTCTTACCTCTAGCAGTATCTCAGACAGTATGCTCCATCTCCCATCAGACAGTGCCCTCCTCCACGGTTCCAGCTCCCACTCAGCAACCCTGGTTTGGTTCCTGTTTCCACCTGGTGCCCCAGCTTCTGGTCTCTGGCTAATCCCACCTCTGAGGCCACAGCTGGTTCAGGCTTCCTCCCTTATTCATCTCTAATCTGCCTCCCCAGCTGCTGTGTGCCTTCTCAGCTCCTCCTGGGCAACCAATTCCCTGCATTAATTTCTCTGTTGAAACCACCTTGAGGAACTTGTTTCCTGATTGCACTATGAAAGACGAAGTGCCCCCTCCTTTCTTTCTCATCTACTAATCCAGTTCATTAGGCATCCCCAACTCCTGAGAGCATTTTACACCTGAAGCCCTTCCCACATACCAAACTCCCCTCTCCCTATAATATAAGTCCACCCCTATACAGCTAAATGACTCCCCACTAGACATCTCTCTGCCTTCTCTGGATAGGGAAATCTTAAACCCTTCCCTACCAGGGAAGAACAGTCCACTCCAGCTCAACAAATTAGGCCAGATGTGTCAGGAGTTGGTTCCTGCGATAGGTCTGTGGTCTCGATGACTTCAAGAATGGAGCCATGGACCTTGGCGGTAAGTGTTACAGCTCTTAAAGGTGGGACGCACCCAAAGAGTGAGCAGCAGCAAGACTTATTGTGAAGGGCAAAGAACAAAGCTTCCACACTGTGGAAAAGGACCTGAGTGGGTTGCCATTGCTGGCTGGGGAGGGGTGGGGTGGGGGGGTGGCCAGCTTTTATTCCCTTATTTGTCCCCTCCCGTGTTCTGCCTCTATCCTATCAGAATGCCCTTTTTTCAATCCTCCCTGCATTTGTCTACTTTTAGGATCCTGTTGATTGGTGCGTTTTACAGAGTGTTGATTGGTTCATTTTACAGAGTGCCGATTGGTGCGTTTTACAGAGTGCTGATTGGTTCATTTTACAGAGTGCTGATTGGTGCGTTTTACAGAGTGCTGATTGGTAAATTTTACAATTTTCTAGCTAGCTAGAGCGCTGATTGGTGCGTTTTTACAGAGCGCTGATTAGTGCATTTTACAATCCCCTTGCTAGCTACAAAATGCTGATTGGTGCGTTTTACAATCCTCTTGCAAGACAGAAAAGTTCTCAGTCCCGACTAGACCCAGGAAGTGCAGCTGGCTTCACCTCTCACCGCCAACATTGGTGATGTAGGGAAGTCAGCAGGCAAGGTAGTCATAAGCCTTGAAAAGCAAACAACTGCATGCTCTCTCTGTTGGCAAAGGCTTGCTGGGCTGTGCATCGTGGTAACTAAGGATTCTGGCTTGGAAGGAGCAGGATGGAGAAGTAAACACCGAGCTCCAGCAGGTATTTTTTTCTTCGGGGCTTTAGCATCATCCATCCCCAAGAGACCCATATTTTATACATTCTCTCACATCCAAGGCTGTAGAACACCTGACAGTATGGTCTTCACTGAGACAAAAGCAAGCTAATGGTGGTATCCTGGGTGACACTGCAGGGAGTTCCAGGCATTGTACAATCAGGGACGCATTCCTTCCTAATCAGATTCAGCAACCTGTTCAGATGAGTCTGGTGTGTCTCCATGCCCATATTTCCCCGGTCAAGGGTCCTGGCACCAACTTCATAGTTGTTGAACTACATTTAACACACCTTCTTTAATATTTGCAAGAATTTGGAATGGCGTCCACAGCTGGTCTGGATGCATTGTCTCTCCATGTGCTTCATCTTTAGAAATATCCCTTTTCTTTTTTCTTTTCTTTTTTTTTTTTTGAGATGAAATTTCACTCTTGTCGCCCAGGCTGGAGTGCAGTGGCACAATCTCAGCTCGCTGCAACATCCACGTCCTGGGTTCAAGTGATACTCCTGCCTCAGGCTCCCACGTAGCTGGGATTACAGGCGCCCACCACCATGCCCGGCTAATTTTTGTATTTTTAGTAGAGATGGGGTTTCACCATGTTGGCCAGGCTGATCTCGAACTGCTGACCTCAGGTGATCCACCTGCCTCAGCCTCCCAAAGTGCTGGGATTACAGGCGTGAGCCACCACGCCTGGCCTCCCTTTTCATCAAAAAGAAAATTATTATGCTCAGCTCTTACCACAACAAAACCCTCTTAAGTGGCAGCCCAGGACACAAACCTCACTTTTTTTACATAAGCAGCCTCCAACTCTCTGCCCCGCTGTCTTCATAGAAGCAGACGGTGAACAGGTTGAAAGCTGCCCCAGCCACTGGGGACCAGGAAACTGCGGACTTGCTTTCCTGACTCCTGATGTGACCAAAATGGAGAATAAACCAAAAATATCTTGGCAAAGTTCACAAGGGAACGTCCTAAGTGGAGCTTAGAGAACACTCAGAAATTCACTACATCCAAGGGCTTTTATTTTATTTTAAGAGAATCTACTGCGGGTCACAACAGATATCCAGTAATGCTTAACCCTAAGGCCCAGTCGTGTAGGTGGGTTCTGAGCTGTGGTTGTCCATTCTGTGGCTTCAGAGAGAGACTGTGTGGAGACACCAACCTTCACTGGCATTTTGGTAATTAAACTCTAATTCTGTGATATTTTCCCTTGTATTTTAGAATTTTCTTAAAATAGAAGGATTGCAGAGGTAGTGGCTCACACCTGTAATTCCAGCCCTTCAGGAGGCCAAGGCAGGAGGATTGCTTGAGCCCAGGAATTTGAGATCAGCCTGAGTAACATCTCTACAAAAAATTTAAAAATTTGCTGAGCATGGTAATGTGCATGCCTATATAGGGTCCCAGCTACTTGAGAGGCTGAGGTGGGAGGATCACTTTGAGCCCAGGAGGTTGAGGCTACAATGAGCCGTGATTGTACCATGTACTCCAGCTTGAGCGACAGAGCGAGACCTGCCTCAAAAAATAATAATAATAATTTAATTTAAAAACTTTTTTTAAAAACTGGGGGGATTTACTTAGGGCTAATTAACTTAGGGATGAAGACAATCATCAGAGAAGTTTTGTTTCCATGACGCTTTAAATCCTGCTGAAATCTGTATTAGTCTGCTAAAGCTGCCATAACAAAGTACCACAAATGGATGGCTCATACAACAGAAATGCATTTTCTCACAGTTCTGGAGGCTGAACATGTGAGATCAGGTGTAAGCAGGGCTATTGAAGGAGAATCCATTCCATGCCTCTCCCCTGGCTTCTCATAGTTGCTGGCAACCTTTGGTGTTCCTTAGTTTGTAGACACATCACCGCAATCTCTGTCTTCATCTTCTCATGGAGTTCTCCCTGTGTGCATGTCTGTGTCCACATTTCCTCCTTTTATAAGGATACCAGTCAAATTAGATTAGCACCCCTACCCCCCACCCCACCAACTCCAGTATGACCTCATCTCAACTAATTCCATCTGCAAGAACCTTATTTCCAAATAAGGTCACATTCTGAGGTATTGAGGATTAGGACTTTAACACATGAACTTAGGGGACACAATTAACAGCTCCCCACACCACCCCACTGAAATGCACATTCTTCTCATGGGCAAAATATATTTCACCCCTTCCCTATAGCCTCAAAGGTCTTAAACCATTCCAGCATCAACTCTAGGTCCAAAATCTTATCCAAATATTCTGCAAATCAGATATGGGTGAGACCTGAGGTATGATTCATCCTTGGGCAAAATTTCTTTCCATCTGTAAATCTGTGAAACCAGACAAGTTATCTGTTTTCAGAATGGAAATATCTATGTTATTCCTGTCCCACAGTGAAGCAAATAGTCCCATTCAAATAGGGAGAAACTGGAAGGAAAAAAGGGGGTCCTAGGTACCAAGCAGGTCTGAAACCTAGCAGAGTAAACTCCATTAGAGTTTAAAATGGAAGAATATCATCCTTGGCTTGATGCTCTGTGGTTGATCATAATATAGGCAAGGCCTGTTCCCTCAATTAATGCCTTAGGTCTGGTCCTAAAATGGCACCTTGCCAAACCTCCCAAGTATAGATTCATAATCTATTGATTCTAGACTCAACACAAACCTCCTTCTCTCAAGAACTGTAACCTAGGTCTGTGACTCTGACTCTCAGCAGAAGCGCCATTAAGGTTTTAGGTGCGGCCGAACCACCACTGACTGTCAGCACACTCAGTTAAACCTGTCCAGGAAATCAGGATCAATCTAGGCTTTTCACAGCCTTTGTAGATCTATCACTGGCCACACTGTAGGATCCAAGTGAATAACCAATGCTTTCAACACTTTTTCAGAGAATTATTTCAATTTGACCTCCAGAATCAGAGCAGGAAGCACAGTCTTTCCAGGAAAGCAGATTGCTATTTCAAATGGTGTGAGGTAGACCTGTGCTCTGCTGCTTAACACCAAGTTAAAAGAGTTCAGGGCCTCCTTAGGATGAAATGGATGCATTTCCTCTCACCACAACAAATAAAAAGGAAGTATCTCATTTGTGACAGCATGGATGAACCTGCAGGACATTATGCTCAGTAAAGTAAGCCAGGCACAGAAAGACAAATACCATGTGATCTCACTTATATTTGGAATCGAAAAAGATCAAACTCATAGAAGCAGAGAGTAGAGAAATGAGGAGATGCTGGCCAAAGGGTACAAACTTTCAGTTAGACAGGAGATATGAGGTCTGGAGACCTATTGTACAGCATGGTGACTATAATTAATAACAAAATATTGTGTATTTGAAAATTGCTAAGAGAGTAGATTTTAAATGTTCTCACCACAGGAAAAAATATATATAATTAGGTGAGGTGATGGATATGTTAATTAGCTTGATTCAATCATTTCATAAAGTATACATATGGGTGAGACCATATCACAAAATTAAGGAGTACATTGTAATGTACTCCTTAATTTTTTAAATTGTCAATTAAAAACAAATAAATTTTAAGGCCAGGCATAGTGGCTTATGCCTGTAATCCCAGCACTTTGGGAGGCCGAGGTGGGAAGACTGTTTGAGCCCCGGAGTTTGACACCAACCTGGGGAATATAAAATAGCCAGGTGTGGTGGTGCATGCCTGTGGTCCCAGCTGCTCAGGAGGCTGAGATAAGAGAATGGCTTGAGCTTGGGAGGTCGAGGCTGCAGTGAGCTATGATCACGCCACTGCACTCCAGCCTGGGTGACAGAACAAGACCCTGCCTCAAAAAATAAATAAGTACATAAATAAATAAATAAATTTAAAAAACAAGGCAAGAAAATAAAATTAAAAGAATGATGATTTATAAAGAAGAAAAAAAGGCAGCATCATTTTCTATACTCATGATCTGGTCAAATAATCATGATCCCAAAGCAGCTGAATGTACTGACCACATCCACAAAAGGAAATCTGAAAAGTCATCACTTGAAACAGGGTAGTCTAATACAGTGTTCCAAACATACCTGCAGCAGAACCACCTGAACTTGAAAATGCATGCTCCCAGGCCCCGCCTCAGGACTACTGAGGCAGAATCTCTGCAGTTGGTGCCCATTTTAAAGTAGGTCACAATGAGTGGTGATTCTTTTGGGTGATTCCATTTAAGAACCACTGGTCTTTTAAGAGCACAACTTTTGGTATCAAACCCACAAAGAGGCTTGAGAATCAGCTCTGTCTTAATTTACTATGTGATCTTGGGGAAAGCAATTTAATGTCTCTGAGCCTTGGTGTTTTCTGCTGAAAAATGAGAATAATAATATCTACCATACAGAGTCCTTGAGACAGATCAGCGAATCCATGTGTAAAAGGTAAGAGAAATAGAATGAAGAGATGCATCAGACATGGTTTTGTAAAATCTGCTTTGTAGGGTTGTTTTTACGAGAGGAGACAGCATGCAGTGCTCTTTAGGGTTGGAAGAATGTTGCTTTGTAGGACGTCTCTCATAGAGTTGTGAGGAGTCCATGAGCTAGGGTATGCAAAGCTCACGGCACCGTGCCTGGCACCCACGTAGGAGTCAATAAATGTTCCCCATTGTGACTGATCACTAGCCGCATGAAGCTGGGAGGCCAGCAGTGTCCAGCTCAGGTGGAGTGAGTATAGTGTGTTTGGTGGGAGGTAGAGGCAGCCAAAACAGGACAAGGGAGATGGGGCCAGAGGAGGAGGCCTGGAGTCCAGGCTAGGAAATCTGAGGTTCTCTGTGCCTGTGTTGGGCATCCACTGACATTTTCTGAACATGGGAATGATGAGGTTCATCTAGCAGTGGTTGGGGAAGGGATTATTTGAGGGAAAACTCAGAAACAGAAAGAAAAGGCAGAAGACTGTTGTACACACCAGACGAGAACTTCTACAAAAGTCAAATGACGCAGGAGTCAGCCAGCACAGAAAGCCCTTAAGAAGTCCATGTATGGTCTCAGCGCGGTGGCTCACACCTGTAATCCCAGCACTTCGGGAGGCTGAAGTGGGTGGATCATCAGGTCAAGAGATCAAGACCAGCCTGGCCAACATGGTGAAACCCCGTCTCTACTAAAAATACAAAAATTAGCTGGGTGTGGTGGTGGGCACCCATAGTCCCAGCTACTTGGGAGGCTGAGGCAGGAGAATCGCTTGAACCTGGGAGGTGGAGGTTGCAGTCAGTCGAGACCACGCCACTTGCTCAGCCTGGTGACAGAGCGAGACTCCATCCCCCCCACCCCAAAAAAATGTCCAGGTATGAACCAGAAAAAGGTGCCCCTTCAGTAGATGCAGCCCACACTGGAGCACCCAGAGGGGAGAGCACAGCCGAGAGGACAGGGCGGCCCACTTGCCCACTGGCCAGGGCCCTGGGTGTAATGAGCAACACACATCATATGTGAGAGCTCTGAAGTCACTAGGAACAGAAAGAAGAAGGAGAAAACATTTCTTTTCATGTTAATACAGAGCCATTAACTCTTACATTATCCTGAGAATGCTTCTGCCCTTTTCCCTCCAAGTGCTATTAAATTGTCATAAATTCTTATTTTAATTCCTGCGCACTGACAGCCAAACCCCTGACAGCTAGAAGGGGTTAGAAGACATTTGGTTGAGAAACTCTTATTGTATAAAACATCACAGATTAAAATGACATACCAATATTTTATACAACTGGACATTGTCCTCTAGACAAATACGTGTGAAAATAAGTCTTTCCCAGATTGCTTGACACTGCAGGGACACTCCCTCAACTTAAGACAAAGTTAGCCAGTCAGTCAACAGATGTCATATTCCCTTCGTTATAGGTACCCATCAATTACATGATGCACGAGGAAGCAAACCACATGTGAAGTCTTCACTACGTGTTTGGTGAGGTGCCGGGTGCTAGGAATTCCTTGAGAGTGGGCGGGGACAGCCTCTGCCTTCAAAATATGCAGTCTAGCAGGGAAGACACACAGTGAACAAATACATAAATAGCTACAAAAATGCAAGAGACAGGTAGCCTTGCTGAAGGTGAGTAGTTGAGTAGTTAGAGGGGCGGTATGGACACAAGATAAAAAATACAGACTATCTGGCCCTTTGCAGGAAAAGTTTGCCAGTGACTGCTTAGTGGGTCAGTTTTCTGGAAGAAAGTCGGTAGTGGGAGCACCCATTCTATTTTACGGAATGAAGGTCGTCCAGTAAAAAAAAAAAAAAAAAAGAAGGAAAGTTGATAGCCAATTTGCCATCTCTTTTCTATTGCTTTCTAGGTAGACAAAGCCAAAAGAAACTTAAACAGAGGAATAAGAGTTTGGAAGGTGAATTCTTTTAAAATTAATTTGTAGAAACAAAATGTGGCACATTGTTGTGCCGAACCCCTATTAACCTCAGTAGGGAAGCCACCAGGGTCAAGAGGCCAAAGAATAGACCCCGAGCCAGCAAACGAGACCTGTGGTTTACATACAGTGGCAGCAGGCTGGACGGGAGAAACCCCCTTACGTACAGAAACAGTCCAGGGGCAGCAGGCTGGGCCCCGTATCTGCAGGAAAACCCCTTGCAAACAGTATGCAGTTTACATAGCATTTTCACTGAATACCCTTCCCTTAATGACTTCTACCTGGCAACCTTCAGCTAACCCAAAACTTAGGACCTCAATCCTCTATATGGCCCAAGTTCCATGGGATGGGTAGGGGGCTCGGATGTCCCTCACAGACAAAGAACAAATCTTCAGGTTGGCCATACCCACATTCCCTAGTTCAGAACACACATTCAGGGGCATCTGCCACATGGGGTCATTCTCAGGGTATGCTTGAATTATTGCTCTCAGGTGTGTTTACCCTACATAGGTACATACAATGGAAGGATATTCAACCTTAAAAAGAAGGAAATCCCATCACATGCTACAAAAGGATGAATCTTGGGGACATTATGCTCAGTGAAATAAGCCAGGCCCAAAAGAACAAATATAAATGATTCCAGCTATATAGCATACCTAGAGCAGTCAGATTCTTGGAGACAGAAAGGAGCCTGGGGAATGTTAGGGGCTGAGAAGAAGGGCAATGATGAGTTGTTTAATGGGAATGTTACACTTTTGTAGGACTGAAAGTTCTGGAGACCTGGTTCACAACTATGTGAGTACACCAAACACAAAAACATGGTTAAGATGGTAAATTTTATATGATTTTTTTACCACAATTTTAAAAGTTTGAATTTTCCAAAAAATGAATTTTTAGAACCTAGAGAAATGATACAAAAAAAAAAAAACTTAGAGTTGTTTTGGGTTTCATATGAAGCATCATGCTGAGTTTGACAACTTTTAGCGTTTCTGGATAATGTATCATGAAAATTGGATTGAGAAATAATAATTAGATCTCCCCGTGTTCTTGCCAGAGATGTGCACAGTTTTAGCCAATAGTTTAGCAAAAGTTGCATTAGCCAATAATAACCCCCATTAGCAAACAAGCCCTTGGTTGGACAAGAACACTCCATCTGTCACTGGCCAAGCTGGCCAACGTACAGTGAAAGCTCACTAAAGGACACTGGTTAAGTCCAGCACTGCCCACTGCTCCCTCCTTCTTAAAGCACTCTTTGCTCATGGACTCCGTGAGCCTGCTCTGTCCTGGGTTTCCATACATTGCTTTAGCTGAGCCTTTTCAGTTTTCTTTGATCACTTGTCTTCCCCAAGCCCAGCCTTTAAATGTATGAATTCTTCAGGGCTCTATCCCAGATCACTCTTCTCCTCTTTCTGTAATCTCTCCCTCTAGACAATCTCATCCACAGTCATGGCTTTCATGATTCCTACAGGTCAAGATTTCTCAAATTCATATCACCTGTGTGGATTTCTTCTCTGAGCTCCAGGTCCACATATACAAATGCCTTCCTGACATCTCCCCTGGGATACTGTATGGGTTGAGGTACAAAGAGACCCAAAAATACAATGCCTTAAGAAAGGTAGAAGTGCATTTCCCTCTCACATCACAGTCCAGCAATAGGCAGGCCCAAGCTGAGGGAGGGGTTCTGCCATCCTCAATACAAGGTTCCTAGCTCTGGATTCAAGAAGACCATGACAATGTCTATTGCCACATTTGCGTCCCAGCCAGCAGGAAGGGGAAGAGGCAGGGGGGCGGGGGTAGGGGAGACGCCATAAGTTATTGCCTGCCAAGGATGTGACCTGGAAGCTGCACACATCACCTTCACTCACATCCCACTGGCCAGAAGTCAATTGCATAGACACATCTAAATGCAAGGAAGGTTAGGAAATGTCTCTAACTGAACAGGCGTATGTCCAGTTAAATTCAGGAGGACTTCTCATTAAAAGAATAAGGGGAGAACAGCTGTGGTAGAGTATCAGCATCTTTTGCTGCAGATATCACAAAAGCTCTTCAAGTTGACATGTCCAAAACCA
This sequence comes from Rhinopithecus bieti, assembly GCF_001698545.2. NCBI lineage: Eukaryota > Metazoa > Chordata > Mammalia > Primates > Cercopithecidae > Rhinopithecus > Rhinopithecus bieti. Next base: position 399,331 of record NW_016814432.1, on the reverse strand, counting down.
AAGTCATGCTCATGTCCTCCCAGGTCTGGACCTCTATTAGTGAGCATTACACGCCAGTGAACGCCACCACCACCCACCCCGCTATTGCTCCTCAGAAACCTCAGCACCTGTATGCACTCCTCTCTCCCTCACCTCTAGATCCAACTCAGTACTATGCCCTGCTAATTGTTAATCACGAAGCTTCTCCTCTTCATCTTTCCGCCATCCTAACATGAGCATCCATGATCTCTCACCTGGACTGCTGCAGTAGCCTACTAACTGGGTTCCTTGCCTTCACCCCATGCCCTCCCTTCCATTGTTGATACAACAGCCAGGGTGGTGTTTTCCCAGTGCCAAAAGGATGTTCCAGTCCCCCCATTAAAATCATCCATTGGCAGCCAGGCGTGGTGGCTCATGCCTGTAATCCCAGCACTTTGGGAGGCCTAGGCGGGCAGATCACCTGCGGTGAGGAGTTTGAGACCCGCCTGGCCAACATGGTGAAACCCCGTCTCTACCAAGAATACAAAAATTAGCCGGGCAGAGTGGCATGCACCTGTAGTCCCAGCTACTAGGGAGGCTGAGGCAGGAGAATCACTTGAACCCAGGAGGCAGAGGTTTCAGTGAGCTGAGATCACACCACTGCACTCCAGCCTGGGCAACAGAGCAAGACTCCATCTCAAAAAAAAAAAAAAAAAAATCATCCATTGGCATCCAGTGCTTTTCACACGAGCTACAAACCCTTACAGGTCTGGCCTCACCCCACTATGCAACCCCACCCATCCCCATCCATCTCTGGAACCTCCTCCACTTCTCTGACTGTGGCTTCCTTCTTCCAGCACCATCCCTCTGGCTGGAATCCTCTCCTTCCTTCTCCATTCCCACCTTTGCTGGTTAGCTCCTAACTTCCTTCAGTCCACAGGGCAATGACTGCCTCCTAAGGGAAGCCTTCCATCACCTTCCCAAAATAGGGCAATTTCCTCTTTGAGGCTCTCACAAAATCATGTGGCATCTCCCACTCTAGCCAAGTCTGCACTTCTGGTTTGGTTCTCTGAGGCCACGAGACATTTACCCACAAGAAACCAGGCACTGTGTTTGGGGGTGGGGGGGGTTGATGGTTTGTTTTTGGGGTTTTCTTTGTTTTGTTTTTTGCCTGCCATTAGGTCCCACCACCACTACACATAGCACAGTACCTTGCAATTAGTAAGATCTCAAAAATGCTGAATAATTGAATACAAGAATTCAGAACAACTGGGAGCAAGCAAGTCTGAATTACTTAATCTGAATTACTACATTTTTACGAAGGAATGCAGTGTTCTTGCTTACAAATATGGGCATATAATTTGATGAAACGGGTCATTGTGGAGCTACCTGTAGGCGCTCAGGACAAGGAGGGGAGAAGGAGGAACATCTGACGTGGCCACTGAGCACACACCACATGCTAATGCAGACAGAAGAAACACATGCTCACAAAAGGCAATTCCAAAAGATAACACATCACGTAAAGCCTCGGTACACACTAACACAGATCCTCAGGAAGATCAGGTGCAAGAGATCAGCAGAGACCTAGAAGGATCGGGGATGTCTTTGCACAAGCACACCCTGATCTAGGGCACAAAGGGCAGGGAGACAAGGGTGAAGTGTTGAGGAGTAGAGGCCTCTCTTGGCAGGAGGCTGGTGAGCAGACTTGGGAAGAGGAGAATGGCTGTCAGAGGCAGGGAGGGCTGCCCGGTCTGTGGGGCAGGGTGGATGCCAGTCTGGGGACCAGCTTATAAAGCTCCCTGATGTGTGTGTGTTCTTTATGCAGAAGATGGTGGGAAGCTTGCTAACAGTCTGGAAAGGAAGTAGTTGAAGAGAAAGTTTTAGAAAGACAGGTCTGGAACAGTGTACAAAGTGGACTGGAGGTTGTCCCCTGTGGTTTCTTAGCTGTGACCTGTCACCCAGAATGGAGGCAGGGTGCTGGGTTGGTCTTATCCATATGGGGAAGGAAAACTGACGTGGCCACACTCAATTCTCACACAGCAGGCTGGGGAGGTAGGGGAAGCACCACCTTTTTCATGGGGTCGGGAATGAAGGAGAGTTCATTTATGAGGCAATACAAAAGGCCCAGCTTCCATGTACACCAGGACCTGAAGCTTCCTGGGCACACGGTAAAGAAGAAAGAAAGACCTAGCCCCCCTTCATGGTGAAAGGATCCCATCTCACAATCCTAGGCTAATTCAACGCACAAAACAGTCTATGCTCCAGCACTTTTTTCTTCCAGTCTTAGGATGCATCTACATCCCATTGGGATTTTTATGAATGACCAATTCTAGAAACTGCCAGATTCTCTAATGGGTTGGAGTACATTTTGTGAAAAAAATTGCTCCCATTAATAAAGTTTTAAGGGCCCGTCAATCCTCCAACTCAAAAATGGAAAAAGATCAACTAGATTTTGGAGCTGTGGAGGCATAAGAAATACACAGTGTGAAATATTGAAACTTAATTCTATTATGAATGAATACAACGTTTTCCCAGTCCAATTGGAGTGACATTGATCTAGCATTGGTGCCGTGTGGCAATACCCTCTTAGTTTTTTAATTCTAGAAGAAACCAATATACTACATTTAAGCAACTATACTATTGAATATAGTGTAATTCTTATAACCTTCTTTGAGTATTTTATTTTAGGTAAAGGCACATCTCAATTTTAGAAATTTATGTAAACTCAAAAGTGAAGACTTCTTTTCTGTTAACTTTTTTTTTTTTTGAGATAGGATCTTGCTCTGTAGGCCAGGCTGGAGTGCAGTTGATACAATCACGGCTCCCTGTACCCTGAACTCCTGGCCAGCCTCCAGTGATCCCCTCACCTCAGCCTCCACTCCCAGCTCATCTGATAATTCTTAACAGTTTATAAATTTCCAGTGAGGCTTTGCTTTTAAAGAGTGCTAAGCCTTAGGAGTTATTTTAGAGAGATTCGTTCAATGACCACATTGTGTCCCTTAAATAAAAAGATGGGTGAGAAGGCTACAAAAATAATTTTCTAATAACCAAATAGGCAATATACAAAGAGCTCTGCTGAGATGTTGATAGAAAAAAATGACTTTTTCAAAAGAATACCCTGCAGAAAATTTGTCAAAAGAAATGAACAGTTGATTTACTGAAGATAAAATATAAATATCAAAAGAAAAGGGCAGGATTTTACAACATCTGTTAAAATGTTAAATACCCATACCCGATGAACCAGCAATGCAACCTTTGAAAAATCCACACTTTCAGAAATAAAAACCCTAGCATATAAGAACATACATAGAAAGGTGCTTATTGCAGTACATTTTGTGTACTGCAATAATAATAATAGAATAAATAATAAATGGAATCATATAGTGTGTGCCCTTTGTATTAAGAAAAGGGACAATTCTAAATATCCATCAAAAGAATGTATCCCTACTATGAAATAGTATGCAACTATTAAAAAGAATGGGCGAGGTCTCTCTGTGTTACCCAGAGCAATGTCCATGACATATTAGCTGTTCTTGGCTTTGGGTTTTTTGGTTTTTGTTTGAGAGACAAGGTCTCATTATGTTGCCCAGGCTACTGGAACTCCTGGGCTCAAGCAATCCTTCCACCTTGGCCTCCCAAAGTGCTAGGATTACAGGCATGAGCCACTGCACCCAGCCATGATATATTGTTGAGCAAAAAAAGTAAAATCACATAAACAGCAGGTTCTTGTTACACACATACACACATAGAGATTTTAAGTTATGATTGTCATACAATAAAATACGTCTATTAGGCATACCATTCAATGAGTTTTAACTAATACATATATCAATTTACCACCACCACAGTTAAGATTCCAAACATTTCCATAACCCAAAATTTTTCCTTTGTGCCTCTTTGCAGTTAATCTCCCTACCAGTCCTAGGAAATCACTGAATTGCTCTCTGTCCCTATAGATTAATTTTGCCTAATTTAGGATCTGATATAAATGGAATCATATAGTGTGTGCCCTTTGTGTTGTTTTCAGTTTTTACCTGTTATATAAAGGTAAAAACTTATATATGTTTTACCTTATATATATAAAACATATAACATATATAACATAACATATATGTTAACATGTGTGTACATGTCTTTGTGCAAACATGTTTTTTTCATTTTTCTTGAAAAAACTGTGAGAGAAATTCCTGGGTCACATGCTAAGTGTGTGTCTAACTGTATAAGGAAATATCAAACAATTCTCCTACCAGCAATGCATGAGATTTCCAGTTGCTCTGTATCTTTGTCAACACTTGGTATTGTCAGTGTTTTACATTTTAACCATTTAATTAGATGTATAGTGGTATCTCATTGTGACTTTAATTTGCATTGACATGAAAACTAATGCTGAGCATCTATTTGTACTTACCAGCAATTTATATTCCCATTTATTGCTTTGAATATCTTTTGTGAACTGTCTGACTCTTTTGCCTATTTTTAAATTAGATTGATTGTCTTCTTACTGTTGAATTGTAAGAGTTCTTTTTTTCATTTTTAATTTTTTTTTTTAGATAGAGTCTCACTCTGTCACCCAGGCTAGAGTGCAGTGGCACAATCTCAGCTCACTGCAACCTCCATCTCCCAGGTTCAAGCGATTCCTCTGCCTCAGCCTCCCGAGTAGATGGGATTACAGGCACCTACCACCACACCTGGCTAATTTTTTGTATATTTAGTAGAGACGGGGTTTCACCCATTGGCCAGGCTGATCTCAACTCCTCACCTCAGGTGATCTGCCTGCCTCAGCCTCCCAAAGTGATAGGATTACAGGTATCAGCCACCATGCCTGGCAAGAGTTCTTTATATATTCTTGAGCCAAGTTTTTAGATATATGTATTGCAAAATATTTTCTTAAAGTCAGAGGTTTGCATTTTCATTTTCTTTCTTCCTTCGTAATAAGACAGAATCTCACTCTGTCTCCCAGGCTGGAGTGCAATGGCACAATCTCAGCTCACTGCAAGCTGCCTCCGCTATTCAAGTGATTCTCATCCCTCAGCTGCTGGAGTAGCTGGGATTACAGGCGTGTGCCCCCACGCCCAGCTAATTTTTGTATTTTCGGTAGAGACAGGGTTTCATCATGTTGGCCAGGTTGGTCTCAAACTCCTACCTTCAAACGATCTGCCTGCCTTGGCCTCCCAAACCACTCATATTTCAGGCATCAGCCACCACGCCCAGCCTACATTTTCATTTTCTTAATGGTGCTTTTCCAAAAGGAGTTTTAACTTTGATGATAAGGCCCAACTTTTAATTATTTTATAACTGGTGCTTTTGTGTTCTAAAAAATCTTTGCCCAGTTTTACCTTTAAGTCTGTGATCAATTTCATTTTAATTTTTGTGTGTAATGCGAGATAAGGATAGAGGTTTATTTTTCCTATGTGGTATCCAGTTGTTCCAGTTCCATTTCTTGAAAGAACTGTCCTTTCTCCATTGGATCACATGCACTATAGGACCCATTTTTAAAAAACTGTACATAAGCATGGAGGAGAATACGGAAAAATACACATGAAAGTGTTAACACTGATTACCTTTAAGGAAGTGGAATTGGAGGGGAATTGAGAGGAAACTAACACCCTTTTTTCTTACACATTTCTTTGGGGACTGCTCACCTTTTAATTTCCAAAGAAAGGAAACATAATGTATTACCATCTGATATAAAAATAATGTAGAATTAGAAGGGGTCTTTGCTGAAGACAGTGAGATCATTTCAGCAGCAAGTGTGAGGTGATGGAGCCTAGACCAAAGGATGCCATCCAATGAGTGGGGGTGACAGAGACAACAGATGTCTGGAAGGTAGCACAGTGGACTGGGTGGCTTGTAGGAGGAAGGGGAAGAGGAAAGCAAACAGGACTCCAAGGTTCTGTTTTGTTTGGGTTTTGTTTTGGAGACAGGGTCTCCTTCTGTCGCACAGGCTGCCATGCAGTGACATGACCATGACTCACCAAAGCCTTGAACTCCCAGGGTCCAGCAATCCTCCTAACTTAGCCTCTGTTATAAGTAAAATGTTTATTTAGAAACAGAATGCTTGTTCCTTGGTACTGCAAGGAAAATCAGCATTTAGACAAAAGTTTTCTCAGCAAGGCAATTTTACTTTCTGCAGAAAGGGTGCTCCTTGCAGATGGAACAATGGCAAGAGCACACCTGAACAAAGGAGGGAAGCAATTTTTATCCCTTACGCAGTTTGTCCCTGTTACTGTGTCCTGTCTCCTTTGGCTGGAGCCAGACTGCACAATCTAAATGAAACCCAACAGGCTAATAATTTAAAACTTTCCTAAATAGTTTAAGGCAATAGAGAACAAAGGAAAAGAGGAAGTTGCTTGTGAGAGGACTTAGAAAGGTAATAATATTTCCAAATAAGGAAAGGGCATAGGCTGTGAGCTGGAACATGCCTGTGAGCATGTCCAGCACAAATATCTTGGTTAAAGTACAAGGACATAGAATGTACTTATTCCCTTATATCTAGCAGCTACATAGGATAGGTCTTAACAAAGAGTTATTAGCACAAAGCAAGGAGGCTTGAAGGAAGTTAGTCTTTAAAAGAAACTATTATTTCTAACATTCCTGATTTATTCTTTAACAAGAAGGGAAACTTTGAAGAGGAAACTTTTTACTTTCTACAGCCTCCCAAGTAGCTGGGACTACAGGCACACACCACCACACTCGGCTAATTTTTGTATTTTTTGTAGAGATGGGGTTTCGCCCTGTTGCCCAGGCTGGTCTCAGACTCCTGGGCTCAAGCCATACTCCAGCCTCGGCCTCCTCCAGTCTCGGCCTCCCAAAGTGCTGGGATTACAGGTGTCAGCCAACACACATGGCCAACTCCAAGTTTTTAGCCTGCAAAAATGATGATGCCAGGAGAAGAAAAAAAAACAAGGGAAATTGGGACGAGGAGCTAATTTTATAAATGAAAACGATGCACATAACTGAATTTGAGGGGACCACAGACCATTTGGGAATGTCCAGCCAGCTGTCAAATAACCAAGTGTCTCTAAGCAAGAGTTCTTCGGACATATTTGTTATTTCCACATGTTCTGAGCACCAGCCATGAGCAGATTTGCCATACTGGGCACACAGGGAATGGAGATGGACAGGGCTGGACCTGCCTTCAGACTCACACCAAGTGCAGAGAGAGAGTGCTGCAGAGTTCACTGTAATTACTAGTTCAAGAATGGAGATGAGTGGTGCAGAGATCTCAGATACATTGTCTGTATGTAGAAGGTGCTGCTAAAGTATTTAAGCTTGCTTAGAAATAATTCCCTTAATTATTTTCAGCACTCTGCCCGAGTCTTGTTTACACTATTAATTTATTTCACACACCCTTTCTTAGCAAATAATGCCAACAGATCCAGTGGGACTTAGCAAGAATAAATGGAATCTAAATTAAAGTAACCAGCCTGTGTCGATTTTTATTTCTGTTTTTTCAGATAAAGCAGCAGACAGTCATTAGGTACACGAGAATGTATCAGTGAATACAGTATAGCTGAAGAACTAACCATACCTGGTTTTCTTGAAGAAAAAAACAAAAACCATGGGACAGTCCCCCATTTATGAGGAAATAAGTTTAGGATTCTCAGAAGAAAATAATCAATGAGAAATCACTAATATTTATTAAGAGTTTACCATGTGCCAGACACTATGCTGAGGCAGGCTTCATTCATTATCTCATTAAAATATCACAAAACCCTGAGGGTTTTATGACAAGGCCTACTTTACATATGAGGGATCCAAGGCTCAGAAAGGTAAAGCAACTTGTCCAATGTCACCCAGCTAATGAATGAAAGAGTAGAGACTGGAACTCAAGTCTGTCTTACTTCACAGCTCATGCTCTTAAAGAAATAAGAATACAAATACAAATATAAATAATGGCTATCACGTATGAAGCTAATACTATTTGCTAAGAGATGTGCTACCAATATCTCAACATACACGTCATTACTATTATTATTTATTTATTTATTTATTTTTTGAGACAGAATCTCACTCTGTCGCCCAGGCTGGAGTGCAGTGGCGCAATCTTGGCTCACTGCAACCTCCGCCTCCTGGGCTCAAGAGATTCTCATGCCTCAGCCTACCAAGTAGCTGGGATAGCTGGGATTACAGGCATGCAACACCACGTCTGGCTGATTTTTATATTTTTAGTAGAGATGGAGTTTTGCCATGTGGGCCAGGCTGGTCTCAAACTCCTGGCCTTAAGTGATCCGCCCACCTCAGCCTCCCAAAGTGCTGGTTTTGCAAGTGTGAACCACTGTGCCTAGCCTATTTTTCAAAGCTCTCTGACATTAACTCACCTAAGCTTCTTCATAAGAGCTGAGGAAGACAGCCTGGGAGTCAATACGTAAGAACAAGGAATATACATGGAAATAAATCAGTCATCTGATTAGGTTACAGGATTTGGAGTAATTTTTATCGTAGTTGTTTATTAAAGCATTTTGCCATGAATCAACATTTTATTACAAGAAAGAATAAGAGCTTGTTTAGTATCCATTCCATAAACTATTAAGTGAACAATCATGGGCAGAAGTCCCCCAACCTCTCTGAGCTTCAACTTCTTCATATGCAAAAGGGGGCAACTTCTACCACCTGCTCCTCAGAGGTACCATAGAACTCAAGTGAGATGAATGTCTGCGAAAGTACTTCAGATGTATTTTACATGTAGGCCTAAAGCCAAAGACGGGTTAACCACACTGATACTTACATGAGTTTGCTCACTCAGACGCTGTAAACAACATGTAAGAGAGTAGGCATTAATAATGAAAACAGCTTGGTGCTGGCATATGAATACACAAAGCAATAGAGAGACTAGAAATAGACCACCCACATATGGGAATTCAATGTATGATCAAGTGGAATTTAAATCCCTGGGGGAATGAGATATTTCAATGAGTATCTCAGAACAACTGGGCAGCCAAATGGAAGAATAGTATCTGATGCCACTTTATCACTTATCTAACAGAATTTCCAGATGTTTCAAAGATTTAAATATAAAAATAATCAAACTATAAATTCCTAGGAGGTCACGTCAGAGAATTTTTCTTTTTTTCTAGAAATGAATACTTTTCATATGGTAGCTCACGTCTGTAATCCCAGCACTTTGGGAGGCCGAGGCAGGCGGATCACCTGAGGTCGGGAGTTCAAGACCAGCCTGACCAACATGGCAAAATCCCGTGTCTACTAAAAATACAAAAATGGTGGCAGGCGCCTGTAGTCCCAGCTACTTGGGAAGCTGAGGCAGGAGAATGGCTGGAACCTGGGAGGTGGAGGTTGCAGTGAGCTGAGATCACGCCATTGCAGTCCAACCTGGGAGACAGAGTGAGAGTCCATATAGAAGGAAGGAAGGAAAGATGGAA
>NW_016814432.1:332644-389692 GCF_001698545.2 Rhinopithecus bieti | reverse complement strand
GGAAGGAAGGAAGGACGGGAGGGAGGGAGGGAGGGAGAGAGAAAGAAAAGAACCTTTCCAAATACGACACAAAGGTACAAAAGCTGTAGAGAAAAAATTTTAAATTTGCCGATCTAAAAATTAAAAATTCCTGAAAAGACAAAAAATGCCACAAAGTAAAAGACGAGTGACAAACTGCGAGATAATAAGGCAACATACCCAACAGACAAGCGGCTAAATCCCATAATTAATTAATTAATTAACAAATATTTAATGAGCGACTGTTATGTGCCAGGCACCATTCCAAGCATTTGAGACTTCAGAACAATTCGAATTCCCTGCCTCATGGAGTTTATATTCTATTGGGGAACATACAGAAATCCTGCATATTAGTAGGAAAGCACAATAAAAAATGAACTATAAATAGTTGACAAGGCTGATAACGCAAGTGGTATTAAACACATGAAAAGTGTTCATTCTCCCTCAAAACAAATGAAATGTAAGCTCTCCCTGGTTGTCTAGTGGATAGGGGAAATAATCAAAATAAAAATGAGCCCACTGCAGTGGCTCACACCTGTAATCCCAGCACTTTGGGAGGCCAAGGTGGGTGGATCACCTGAGGTCAGGAGTTCAAGACCAGCCTGGTCCATATGGCGAAACCCTGTCTCTACTAAAAATACAAAAGTTAGCCAGGCATGGTGGCGTACGCCTGTACTCCCAGTTACTTGGGAGACTGAGACAGAAATGCTTGAACCCAGGAAGCAGACGTTACAGTGAGCCGAGACCATGCTATTGCACTCCAGCCTGGGTGACACAGAGACACACAAAAGATTATAATAATAAAAAATAAAAATGAAATGCAAGTTAAACTTTAGTAAGATACCATCTTCATCCATTGACTTTGCAAAATCAAAAAGTATATAAGGCCAGGCACAGTGGCTCATGCCTGTAATCCCAAAGTACTGGGATTACAGGTAACGTGAAGGATAGCTAGAAGCCAGGAGTTCAAGACCAGCCTGGGTAATATGTTGAGACCCCACCTCTACAAAAACTTTAAAAAATTAGTTGGGCATGTTGACACATGCCTGCAGCCCTAGCAATCTGGGAGGCTGAGGTGGGAGGATTGCTTCAGCCCAGGAGTTGAGGCTGCAGTGAGTTATAATCATGCCACTGCACTCCAGCCTGGGAAATATATTGAGATCCTGTCTCTTAAAAAAAAAAAAAAGTGTAATAATATGCCATGTTGACAAAGGTATACAGAAACGGGCACTCTCTTGCATCCTTGATATAAGTATAGATTGGTCCAACGTCTTTGAAAAGCAATTTGTCAGGATCTATCACAATTGTAAATACTTGTGCTCTTTAGCCCAACAATTTTGCTTCTAAGAATTTATGCTACAGATATATTTGTATATGTGTGTAGTGGGAGGTATAAAAGGCTGTTTGCTGTACCATTGCTTCTAATGGAGAAAGGTTGACACACAGCCTAGACATCTATCTTTAAGAGACTATTTAAACAAATAGGGACTCCAAAATGCTAGAAGTTGTTTAAAAATATATAGTTGCTGAAAAGAATGAGGCAGATATATATGTACAAAAGATTCTTCAAAATATATGAAGTGAACAAAAGCAAAGTTCTGAACAGTTACGTACAATGCTGTGGTGTTAAATGTTTAATAATATAAAAACACTGTATGTGTACATAAGGTAATTACAAAGTTTACTAATAAAAAGGGTGTATAGTACACAATTTGCAAATAAAATATATAATACTCTTTATTGTAAATTCCATTCTATAATGTCAATGTGACTTTGCTATTTCTTAAAATTCCAGTGTCAAGTTTTAACAATTTTATCATTCATGACTGTGTCCCAAAATAATATTCTGAATAAGCTTGATTACAATTTGATCAGCAGAGAAGTTGCTCTTATCACTGACAAATGTGTGTGTTGGTTGGTATTTCATTTTTATTCATAATTAAAATGGAAGTGAGACAACAAATATGTATGCTGGAACTTCACTTGTCTATCAATGACACGAGCAACTTCTTTGCTCAATCAGATGATAGTTTTTGAATACTGGAAGAACATTTCCTGAAGTTTTTGTGCTCGTCACAATGTAACAGACTCAGACGTAACACTGATGTTAATTCTTCTTATCATTATTTTCTCCATCACTTTCTTAAGTCTAGACCAAGAGTCAGCAAACCATGGCCCTTGAGCCAAATCTAGCCTGCTATCTGGCTTTGCAAATAAAACCTGGAACACAGCCATGTTCATGAGTTATCTACAACTGCCTTTGCACTACAACAACAGGGTTGAATGGTTGCAACAGAGACCGTGAGGCCCACAAAGCCTAAAATATTTACTATCTGGCCTTTTACAGAAAAATTTTGCAGACCCCATAGAACAAGATCTGATTTGTAACGTTTGCTGATTTCCAAAGTGTAAATACTCCCACCATGACCAATTTGAAGCCACCAACAAGTCCTCACTAAATGCAGAATTGAGAAGAAACAGGAATAGCACATCATCGTATGGTATTTCCATTCCACTAATAGATGTGAGTAACCTCAAGAACACATAGATAATGTTGAGATGTAGAAAAATCATTAGGAAGCCATGAGTTTTGACTATTTGCTTTTAATCTAATTAATTATAAGGTCACATAACTTAATGTTTAATAATCGCTATGTTAACAACCAGCTCACAACATTCCTGAAAATTTCACAGTTGGCTCCTGTAAGCAGATACGGCCAGCTCCAGCTCATGACAGGTTATGGTATGTTGTCAAATGTGTGGAAAATGTATCAGGAGGTCATGACTGTATATCCACATAAGCTTCTATATGCACAGAGTATCTCTGGAAGATGCATAGGAAATTGAAACAGCTGTTGCTTCTGCAGTGGGCAAGTGGAGGTCTGGGAGTTGAGTTGGGGATGCACATTTATTTTTTACTATGTGTTCTTTTGAGAATATAAATTTGTATGAATTTTTTAAACATATGTCTGTGTTACCCTTAAATCCCAATGATGGATCTTTTATAAGCAAGCTCTTCCACCCTTTTGCCTTGAGTCTTCCCTTCACCCTGCAGTGTCTCTGCAATGCTGGTAGAGTGCGCTGGCACAGCCCCCGCCTCTGGCCTGGTCCAGGTCCAGCAGGCCTGCCTCCTGGGGCAGCAGCTCCCCAAACGAAGAGCCGCGGAGGCTGAAGAACTCACTGAATCAGCAGTTCTTCCAGATGAAATGCTGGCCTGAAAGCAGCCTCAAGAGCTTTGGCCTGTCACCTTGCCTTGCCTTCTCTTTCTTCCTTGTCCTCTGTTTGTTCATCTTTCCTGAAAAAATTAAGTCAGCTCTTCCTCTTAACCAATATCTCTAGCATTCTGAAGGGCAGGCCACATGGCCCACCTGCCAGCTACTCCCACTTGCCAAGCCTTCCTGACTATATTTACCCCGGTACTCCCATGTCCCGGGGCTGCTTCGGCAGAGCCAAGGACACACCCAGCTGTTTGTTTTCTAGGTCAGATTTCCTCAGCCATGGGTGTGTCTATGCTTTTCCTTCAAAATCCTCATAGCTCCTTTCCCCACCCCAACTTCCAGGCCAGACAGGGTTCAGGGATGTCTCAGCTAAGGTTCCCCTGAAGCAGACACAAGTTAGTACAAAAGGGACTTATTAGGAGGTAATCCTTGAAAAATTTGGGTAGGAGAATGGAAAGGGTGGACACAGACAAAAAGGACGCCAAGAGAGGATGTGATGATGACTGCTGCAGTTTTCTACAGCTGCCTGTCAAACTATCCCAACACAGTGGCATTGACCAGCAGCCATTTTCGCTATGCCCACAGCTTCTGTGTGTCAGGCGTTTGGACAGGGCAATGGGAACAGTGTGAAGCCTCAGCTGGAAAAACTCAAAGACAGGGGTGGCTTAATGACTGGAGGCTGGAACCATCCGGAAGCTTCTTGAAGCTGGGTTGACTTACATGTGGTCTTGCATGTGAGTTGGGCTTTTCACATCGTGGCTGCTGGGTTCTAAGAGGCAGTGTCTGGGGAACAAGAGTTCCAGGGCAGAAGCTGCTAGACCTTTTTTGACCTCGCTTCGGATGTCAGCAATGAAGTTCTGTGGATTCAACTGCATTCTATTAGTTACCAGCAGTCGCTTGAATCCTATTAGCTGCACAACTTAGTGGGCCTCTGGCAAGAGTGCATTGCAGAAGGGTGCGTCCAATGAGAGGTGCTGCTGTAGCAACAGGGACCTCTCCAATGGGCTGTTTGAGTGCTCTCAGAATATGGCACCTGGGTTCCTCCAGAGCAAATGATCTGAGAGAAAGCAAGGAGAAGGCCACTCTGCCTTTCATGACTCATCTCAGAAGTCACACACTATCACGGGCTCTGTTCTTTTCATTGGAAGTGAGTCATGAAGTTCGGCCCACACTCAAGAGAAGCGGAAGTAAGCTTTTTAAGTAAGCTCCTTTCTTTTGAAAGGAGTGTAAGAAAGTAAAGCTTTGTTAAATATGTGTGTGTGTGTCCCTAAACTATGTGTCTTTTTTTTTTTTTCTAATCTTCCCTAAATGGAATCACACTGTGAGTGTTCTGTGACTTGAAGTTTCACAAGACATTATACTTCTGAAATCCATTCATTTTGGCACACTGCATTAGTTTGCTGCTACCACAGACTAGGGGCTTAAACAACAGAAATTTATTTTCTCACAGTTTTGGAGGCGGAAGTTCGAGATCCAGGTGTGGGCAGGGTCAGTTTCTCCTGGGGTCTCTGTCCTTGGCTTGCAGACGGCATCTTCTCCCTGTGTCCCCACATGGTCCTCCCTCTCTGTGTGCGTCTGTGTCCTCATCTCCCCTTCTTATAAGGACACCTGTCAGGTCGGATTAGGTGCCACCCTAAAGACCTCACTTTAACCCAATCACCTCTTTAAAGAACCCACCTCCAAATATAGTCCTGAGGTCCTGGGGGTTAGGACTTCAACAGAGGAATGCTGGGGAGACACAATTCAGCCCACAGCATGCATAGAATTATAGTTGGTTAATTTTCACTACTCTATAGTATCCCATTTTATGAACAGACAAAAGTATATTATTTATTCTACCAACAATGAGTATTTTGATTATTTCCAGTTTTTTGTTATTATACTTGATACTGCCACAAGCAACCTGGCTCCCATGAACATGTGGCATATATGCATCTCTATATTTCCTCTTGATCCCAATTCTTTTACAAAGTGGTTGCCGTAATTTACACTCCCACTGGCAGCATATCAGAGTTACTCCACATTCTTACCAATATTTGGTATGGTCAGAATTCTTACCTTGCTAATCTCATGGGTGCAAAATAGTATCTCTTTTGTGGCTTTAATTAGCCTTTCCCAGATTACCAACAAGGTAGAGAATCTCGTCGTTCGTTTATGAAATGTTTTTTCATTTCCTCTGTCCATTTTTCCACTGGGTTGTTCACTCTTTCTTTATTGATTTGTCAAAGTTCTTCACTTATTGGAGTTGCAATTATTTTGGTCACCTGTGGCTTGTCTTTTCAGTTTCTCTTGCCAATTTTTGTCCACCTTGGCTCCTCTTCATTTGCCCATCTCTTGTTTGTGTCCCTCTTGGGTCCTGTTCGCTCCTTGTTCCCCATGTGATCCATATCAATCAGTCCAATGAATAATGTTTCCACTGCATATGCATCTGAATCCTGAGTCTATATCTTCAAAATAGCTCTTAAAATCCACTGAACTCAGCCAGGCGCAGTGGCTCATGCCTGTAAGCCCAGCACTTTGGGAGGCTGAGGTGGGCAGATCACATAAGGCCAGGACTTCGAGACCAGCCTGGCCAACATGGTGAAACCCCTTCTCTACTAAAATTATTAAAATTAACCAGGCATGGTGGTGCATGTCTGTAATCCCAGCTACTTGGGAAACTGAGGCATGAGAATCATTTGAACCCAGGAGGCAGAGGCTACAGTGAGCCAAGATCATGTCACTGCACTCCAGTCTGGGAGACAGGGCAAGACTCCGTCTCTAAATAAATAAATAAATAAATAAATTCCCTGAACTCTTCATGCTCTTTTCCTAACCTGTGAACTTTTGAACATGTTTACTGCTCTTCAGGGAATACCGTCTCCCATCCTGGCCCCTCTCCTCCCTATACTCTGTATAGCTAACTCCTATTAACCTGCAAGTCTCCGGTCTCAGCTGAAGGGACCTCTTTTAACCAAGCTCCCAGAGTGCCCTGTAATTGTCACATCACAGCACTTAGCACACAGTATTGCCATTATCCTTTTGCTCGGCTGGCTCTCCCACCAGACTGTCAGTCCCCATGACACTGTACATAGCAGCATGTCTGTACAAAACTGACATGTAATAAATCCTTGATGAATTAATTAATAATTTTTCATGGATAAAAAATTAGGCCCACTAATAAAACACATCAGCATTCAAATCATTTGTACTATTAAAACATGTAAATTCTATACATTAATCATCAAAACAATGTTAAAATAACCTTGGAACCCTGATCTCCCAAAATAAATGTATTATAAATGTGTAAAACAACAGTTAAGTTTCATCAATAGCCTCCCCTCAGCCAAGATCACACCCTCTGAAGGGAAGATCTCAGCAGAAGGTTCCACCATCCCCTAAGGATTCCATCATGGGCTCCTTCCCCTCCCCAACCCTGCCCGTGCATACCACATTTCCTCCAGAAAGAAATGGGAACTAGGAAGAATTGCCTAACCTGCTCACACCTGGGAAGCTGGGTGCTCCTGACCAAGGAGAAACTAAACAAATTAAAGTGATGATGATAGTGCTCGGCAGTGATTCAGGAGTGATTCAGTGATTCAGGAGTATGCTGTTCCTGAAGTCATTTGTTTGGCATTGCTACAAGCCTAGTCAAAGTCAGAAACGTCAGCCTCCCACTGAATAAACAGCCAGGTGGGAAAGAAAGGGTTGGCAATGGGGCATTTTAACAAATGAGCTGAACTCTTCCTTTAACTTTATTTTATGGTAGAAATGTTGCAACTTAAACAGATTTACCATTTTGTTTTCCTTTCCTCTGAGACAAATTTTTCCAAGCAACTTTCTCTTAACTGGGTGTCAGTCAGTAACTTCTAAGTTCCTCTAGTGCAAGGTTTCTCAGCCTCAACACTATTCACATTTTGGGCCAGACAATTCTTTGTTGTGAAGTCCTGTCCTATGAATTGTAGGATGTTTAGCAGCATCTCTGGTCTCCACCAGTAGATGCTAGTAGCACTCCCCAAGTTGTGCCAACCAAAACTATCCCCAGATGGTATTTCTGGGATCTAGAGTCTAAAGAGATCTTTTGATTTTCTGCCACTGGCAACTGTTAAAAGAAAAATCTTAGACAAATTAAATTTAACAGAGTTTAATTGAGCAAAGAACAATTCACAAATCGGGCAGCCTTCCGAACCAAAGTAGGCTCAGAGGGACTCCAGCCCTGCAGCGCAGTCCAAGAAGATTTATGGATAGAAAAAGGAAAGTGATGTACAGAAAATAGAAGTAGGTAAGACACAGCCAGATGGGTTGCAGTTCCACGTTTGCCTTATTTGAGGATGATTTGAATCGTTGGTCACCTCTGATTGGTTGAATCTTGGTTATTGACACCAGAGCAGGTTACAGTCTGTTTACACATCCGGTTAGGTTACAGTTCACTACGTAGGGAGAAACCTTTAGGCGGAACTTAAAATAGATAAGGAAACCACTTTAGGCTAAACTTAGTTTAACACTAGGATTATCTTGTCTTTAGCCCCCTCCTCAGATAAGGGGCCAATAAATAAATACGGGTATACCTCAGACATGTTGTCGGTTCAGTTCCAGACCGCTACGATTAAGCAAATATCACAATAAAGTCAGTCACAGAAAATTTTGGTTTTCCAGTGCATAAAAAAGCTATGTTTACACTATACTATTTTCTATTATGTGTGCGCAATAGCATTGTCTAAAAAAGCAATGTACATACCTTAATTTAAAAATATTTTATTGCTAAAAAATGCTAATGATCTGGACCTTCAGCCAGTTGTGATTTTTTTGTCAGCAGAAGGTCTTGCCTCAAAGTTGATGGCAACTGAGTAATCAGGGCTGTGGCGGCTGAAAGGTGGGAAGGCTGTGGCAATTTCTCAAAATAAGACAGCAGTGAAGTTTGCCACATTGGTTAACTCTTCCTTTCATGAAAGATGTCTTTGTAGCATGAGATGCTGTTTGATAGCATTTCACCCACAGTAGGACTTCTTTCAAAATTGGAGTCAACCCTCTCAAACCCTGCCACTGCTTTCTCAACTAAGTTGATGTAACATTCTAAATCCTGTGTTGTTATTTGAACAATGTTCATAGCATCTTCACCAGACATAGATTCTACCTCAAGAAACCACTTTTTCTGGTCATTCATAAAAGCAACTCCTGAGCTGTTAAGCGTTTATCATGAGATTGCAGCAATTCAGTCACATCTTAGACTCCACTTCTAATTTTTGTTCTCTTGCTATTTCCACCACATCTGAAGTTACTTCCTCCACTGAAGTCTCAAACCCCTCAAAGTCATCCATGAGAGGTGAAATCAACTTCTTTCAAACTGCTGTTAATGTTGAGATCTTTACCTCCTCTCATGGATCACGAATGTTCTTAATGGCTTCTAGAATGGTGAATCCTTCACAGAAGCTTTTCAGTGTACTTTGCCCACATCCATCAGTGGAACCAGTGACACATCCATGGCACCTGTAGCCTTATGAAATGTATTTCTTAAATAATAAGACTTGAAAGTTGAAAATACTCCTTAATCTATGGGCTGCAGAATGGATATTGTGTTCGCAGGCATGAAAACATTATTCTCCTTGTACATCTCTATCAGAGCTCTTACGTGACCAGGTGCATTGTCAATGAGCAGTAATATGTTGAAACGAATTTTTTAGCAGTGGGTCTCAACACTGGGCTTAAAATAGCCAATAAATCATGCTGTAAACAGATGAGGATTTATCTATCTGGGCTTTGTTGCTTTATTATAGAGCACTTCTTAAAGGTCCTAGGGTTTTCAGAAGAGTAAATAAACATTTTCTTCAACTTAAGGTCATCAGTTGCATCATCCCCTAACAGGAGAGGCAGCCTGTCCTTGAAGCTTTGAAGCCAGGGATTAACTCTGTAGTGTGAAAGTCTTAGTTGGTGTCTTCTTCCAATACATGGCTGTTTCTTCTACAATGAAAATCTTCCATTTAATGTAGCCACCTTCATCCATTTTAGTTAAATCTGCTGGATAACTTACTGCAGTTTCTCCATTAGCACTTGCTGCTTCACCTTGCACTTAAGTTATGAAGATGGCTTCTTTCCTTAGACCTCATGAACCAACCTCTGTTGCTTCAAACGTTTCTTCTGCAGCTTCCTTACCTCTCTTGGTCTTCAGAGAATTGAAGAGAGTTAGGGCCTTGCCCTGGATCAGGCTTTGGCCCAGAGAAATGTCATGACAGGTTTGATTTTCTATCCAGACCACTAGAACTTTCTCCATATCAGCAATAAGGCTGTTCTGCTTTCTTATCATCTGTGTGTTCACTAGAGTAGCACTTTTAATTTCCTTCAAGAACTTTTTGCATTCACAACTTGGCTAACTCTCAGGCACAAGAGCCTAGCTTTCCGCTATCTCAGCTTAATCATTTCTACCTTTTGATTTAAAGTAAGAGACACGAAACTCTTCCTTTCATTTGAACACTTAAGAGGCCACTGTAGGGTTATTAATTGGCCTAATTTCAACATCATTGTATCTCAGGGAATACGAAGGCCCAAGAAAAGGGACAGTGGTGGGAGAACAGCAGGCTGATGAGGGGTCAGAACACACACAGCATTTGTGAATCACATTCATCATCTTATACGGGCACAGTTTGTGGCACCCCAAAACAATTACAATGGTAACACCACAGATCACCAGAACAGATATTATAACGATGGAAAAGTTTGAAATGCTGCAAGAATTGTCGACTATGACACAGAGACACAAAGTGAGCAAAGGCTGTCGGAAAAATCATGCTGATAGACTTGCCCCACATAGGGTTGCCACAAAACTTCAATCTGTAAGAAACGTACTATCTGCAAAGTGCAATAAAGCAAAGCACAATAAAACCAGGTTTGGCTGTGAACTCTTTAGCCCCTTCTCAGATGTCCAAGTGAAAAACAATAAATGATAATCCTTTTGTAGTTCATAAGCTGATGGTTGGGTTTTCATGCTCATGTGTAAGATGTGTTCCTTCGTATCTATCAACACAGTACCGGGCTGGTGTGACAACAAATGAGTAAACAGAAGGCACAGGCCCATCGCATTGCATGTCTGGAAAACATTCTCTTCCTATAACCCAGCTAGGGTTCATGTTGATCATTTCACAATCTCATTCAATAGCAGGTAGTGATTTCCAACAACAGAAAGTGCACATTTCTAAGCCACACAGTCAAGGACCTCCACAACCTGGGTTTGGAAACTTGGGGAGAATTGTGTTAAGTGAACAAAAAGGTTAGACATTCTAGGTGGAAGAAATGATACTGGCAAAGGTGTGGTGGTAAGAGGGAAAGGAAAATTCCACAGATGCACAGCCACTGTGGCTGGAGAGGAAGGTTGCTATAGTATACAAGGATTTGGCTTTCCCACAGACTAGGTCCCATCTCTAGGGAATCACTCTCTCCTCTCCCCAACCCATGTGGTCATGCCTGCTTCTCAACTCCTGGCAACTTGGGTTTCTACCACCCACTAGCACTGCTAACTTACACTGCTTTGTATTGCTAATGATTTTTTCCTATGTGGTGTATCATCCCAGTTCAGTGGTAAATTTCTAAAAGGCAGTGACAGCATCTAGTGTGAAAGTTTACCCAGATCCTGGCTAACACGGTGAAACCCCGTCTCTATTAAAAATACAAAAAATTAGCCGGGCGTGGTGGCGGGCGCCTGTAATCCCAGCTACTCAGGAGGCTGAGGCAGGAGAATCGCTTGAACCCAGGAGGCGGAGGTTGCCGTGTGCCAAGATCATGCCACTGCACTCCAGCCTGGGCTACAGAGCGAGACTCCATCTCAAAAAAAAAAAAAAAAAAAGAAAGAAGAAAGTTAACCTGGAGCAGGCACTTGAAAAGTATAAACAACTGATTCCATCAGAAAACAGAGAGAGGGCACTTAAATTATTAGTAAACAGTTGGATTAAGATCAACCTCCGGAATTTCTGGAAAGGGCTGGTTCACTTAGTTGTAAGTCACTTATGCTGATCAGCAGATGAAGCAATAGAGAGGTTTGTCAACATTACTCAAAATTTAACTTAAAAACCATTCCATCAGTACAATAATTTTAATAATCTGATGGTCCTGAAGTCTTTTTCACACTCAATGACTTTTTTAAAGTTCTTTTTCTCATGTAGAAGACAGGATCAAGCAAACACCTGCGCCTGGTCACATGTGCATTACTGTGTGACTCTACAGTGCCCCACTGAAGCCAGTGTCACTTCCTCCAGGTCCCAGTCAGTCATCTTCCCACATTCAACAGTGCCTTTGGTGCTTTTGTCCAGACCTGTTATGCTGTAATCTTGCAATAACCTTTGGAATTGCCTCTTTTTACTCGATGAAGTCTGCGGTCAAGCAAGGAAAGCTGGTTGTAAATGCAGCATTCAGGGATGTAGGCCAAGTTCATTGCACTAAAGTCCTATCATTGTTAACAAAAACAAAATAATTGCTGCATGTTGACATACCGCAAGCAAGGGATGTAACTAAACTGACATCAGTGGAATGGGGTGGGAGGGCCATGAGATGAGACAATCCCTACATTGCATCAACAACCTCTGTGTCTGCATTTATTCCAGCACCTTCCTTTGAACTCATTATGGTCCTCTCCAGACAACCCTGTCATTATCTCAAGGTTGAACAACTTCTCCTGGAACAGTCTCTCTTCACAATTATGATGCCTCCAGACATTTGAGAGGGAGCCAGTTTCCCTTCAGAATACATTAGTGTGTTTTAAAAGTAAATAAATGTTTATTTTGTCAAGCAATTAATTAAAAACAGCAAAGCAGGTGAAAGAGTGACACAAAGAAAGAATAAGGAGGTGTTTTAAGGAAAATCCTGTGGGAAACTTTAGGCGGAGAGTGACACCCATTCTTTCAGTCATTTGTTTTTAATGCTGAAAGCAGACAAGACATTTTACAATAAATGATATGTGAACTCTAAAAATATTAAGGGAAGGGAAGTAAAAGAGCAAGAGACACGACATGAAAAGGGTGCAAAACTCCTGTCAGAAAACCTAGGCAAAAGGAGTACCAATCTTAGCTCCGTGATCACAATCAGGGACCACAGGGTGAGCTGACCAAAAGCCACAGAAGGGGTTCCCAGCCCTGGCTGTGCCTCAGACTCAAAGGGAGGGAGCAGGCCCGGCGCGGTGGCTCAAGCCTGTAATCCCAGCACTTTGGGAGGCCGAGACGGGCGGATCACGAGGTCAGGAGATCAAGACCATCCTGACTAACATGGTGAAACCCCGTCTCTACTAAAAATACAAAAAACTAGCCGGGCGACCTGGCGGGCGCCTGTAGTCCCAGCTACTCGGGAGGCTGAGGCAGGAGAATGGCGTGAACCCGGGAGGCGGAGCTTGTAGTGAGCTGAGATCCGGCCACTGCACTCCAGCCTGGGCGACAGAGCGAGACTCCGTCTCAAAAAAAAAAAAAAAAAAAAAAAAAAAAAAAAAAGGAGGGAGCATTTTCAAAGTCTGCTCATCTGACACTACTCAAACGCACTGAACCAAAATCTCTAGGCCTTAGACCAAGACGTCTGTCTAATAAAAGGAAGCGCAAGAAACCATCAAGTGAAACAACCTTTAACTCGAAAAGGAATTTATGACATATGGTTTCTTTTTTAAGCCACTAGACAATGAAACGCACCGTAGTCCATCACATATAAAGAACACCCTCAGAGATGTTTGTCACGTGGCTGTTTCTCACACCAACCCTCAATAAAGGTTGAGGACATAAGGGTACCTTACGGTCGGTGAAAAAACTTTCTCCACAGCCAGCCTTATGCCCATCTCATCAGAGCAAGCATAGGGACTAGACTAGGGAATGGTGGATGGCATGTGCTTTGAGCTTCTTCGCCTAGGCTTGTGGTGAGACTCAAATGAGTAAGGTCATGCACACAGTAGGTAACCAGTAAACATTAGTTGATTGTTGTTATCCTCATTACTTTTTTTTTTTTTTTTTTTTTTTGAGACGGAGTCTCACTCTGTCACCCAGGCTGAAGCGCAGTGGCACAATCTCGGCTTACTGCAACCTCCACCTCCTGGGTTCGAGCAGTTCTGTTGCCTCAGCCTCCCGAGTAGTTGGGACTACAGACGCAGGTCACTACTCCCAGCTAATTTTTGTATTTTTAGTAGAGACCGGGTTTCACTACGTTGGCCAGGCTGTTCTCGAACTCCTGATCTTGTGATCTGCCCACCTCGGCCTCCCAAAGTGCTGGGATTACAGTTGTGAGCCATCATCATTACTTTCAGAGACCATTGTTCTTAATGGACTTTGGCAGGAGCCCAACATTTAACATCACTAACAAGAAGCAAACTAAGAGCAAAGCCTGCTTGTGCTATGCCTCCCTTGTACTACCCGCTCCCACAAGGTAAGATCTGGAGTGCCTGCCACACCCTATTTCACTATTCTTCACAACCACCCTATGGGTAGGCACTATTCTTATACGTGACTTATGAGTGGGAAGACCAAGGAACAGACATGTTAAATATTGTCAATGATATGTAGCAGAACTGATCATCTGACTCTAGATTGTGTGACTTCAAATAATATGCTCTTTTTCTTCTTCATACTTTTTTTTTTTTTTTTTTTTTTGAGACAGGATCTTGCTGTGTCATCCAGGCTGCAGTGCAGTGGCATGATCACAGCTCATTGCAGCCTCGACCTCCCAGTCTCCAAGTGATCCTCCTACCTCAGCCTCCTGAGTAGCTGGGACCACAGGCTCCTGCCACCATGTCTGGCTAATTTTTTCTCTTTTTTGGTAGAGATGGTGTCTCACTAAGTTGCCCAAGCTGGTCTCAAACTCCTGGGCTCAAGCGATCCTCCTGCCTCAGCCTCCCAAAGTACTGGAATTACAGGTGTCAGTCACCGCACCTGGCCTGATATGCTCTAAATAACCAGATTTTATACCCCTGTCGGAAAATAAGGACTCTGGCTTGTTAGGAAGGAACCCATAAGTTCCAGGTATTCGGAGGAAAAAAATATCCAAGTTACAGTTTTGTTATAAAAATTAAAGCCTGAGCCACATCCTATCTCATCACAGAAGATGCCCATAGGAGTCCTTGTATATAGGGGACTGTATTCAAAGCAACTTTGCTTTTTTATTTTTTGTTAGGGAAAGTTGGTTTTTTTTTTTTTTGAGACAGAATCTTGCTCTTGCCCAGACTGGAGTGCAATGGCACGATCTCGGTTCACTGCAACCTCCGCCTCCTGAGTTCAAGCAATTCTCCTGCCTCAACCTTACAAATAACTGGGATTACAGGCGCCCACCACCATGCCCAGCTAATTTTCGTATTTTTAGTAAAGACAGAGTTTCACCATGTTGGCCAGGCTGGTCTCGAACTCCTGACCTCGTGATCCGCCCACCTCAGCCTCCCAAAGTGCTGGGATTTCAGGCATGAGCCACCACACCCAACCAAAGCAACTTTGAATGGGGCCAAATACCCAACACATGCACGAGTTTTGCTCTGACCTTGGCCTGGAAGACTTTGGAACAGCCTTTGTCTCCTGCCCACATTTCTGATGACCGGTCAGAAAGCTCAGCTAATTCCTCAGAATCTGTCATCAATAATCTCACAAGGTTCCATTTCTTCAGAACACGACCTATGACATCTTTTTTAAATGGTCTCAATTCCTTTGAAAGGGGGTTCTTGGTCCTATAATCCCAGCACTTTGGGAAGCCTAGACAGGCAGATCACCGGAGATCAGCAGTTCAAGACCAGCCTGGCCAACACGACAAAACGCCATCTCTACTAAAAATACACAAAAATTAGCTGGGCATGATAGTGGGCGCCTGTATTTTCAGCTACTTGGGAGGCTGAGGAAGGAGAATCACTTGAACCCAGGAGGCGGAGGTTACAGGGAGCCGAGATCGCGCCACTGCACTCCAGCCTGGGCAACAGAGAGAGACTCCGTCTCAAAGAATAAAAACAAACCAACAACAAAACAAAACAAAACAAAAATTGGGGGGATTCTTCCCCGGAGTCATTTCTTTTCAAGTTTGTTATTCAAGTGAGTGCAAAGGTTGAGAGTTAAAACTATACAGATGTCACAAGCTGCTGCCCAGACATTACGTGACAGTAAGCTCACACTTGCCACCAGGGCGGCAGCCAGCTTCTGATCGCTCGTGAAATAAAAGCCAAAGGGCATCCCACGGGCAGGTCTCATTTGCTGAGGGTATGAGGAATCGGCTCTATGGCTTTTATTTACACTCACAGGTACCAGTCAGAAACAGAGGGCGCCTCTAGCCGGGACCAACACTTTCAAAGTGTCCTCCTTGGTAGAGACAATGCCCCTCTGGAGAATGAGGACATCTTTAGGACCTTAGAAAGGTGACGTCTGAAGGCCATGGACACTGCGGGACGCTGGGCAGCTGGGCACCCTTGGAACCGAAGCGAGGCAGGAAACCGCAGCTCGTGCTGCTGTTGACGCCAAAGCCGCCTCTCCCCACCCCCTCCCGCTCCCGGGAGAACCGGGCAGAGGGAAAACCTGGAGAGATGGAGCTGGAGTTGAGGAAGGGAGCTTTGGCTAGACCCCGGATGGGCAGGAAGGGGAGAGAAAGACTAAAACTGAGTGCAGCACTGGTTTTAGAAATAACTTTAGGAATAACTGAAAAAAAGCAAAGCTTGAATGTCATCTTGGGGCGTGAGATAACAGCCACAGTCCCTTTTTAATTCTGCTTATAAATATGTTTAATTAAAATGGCTTTGACTACAGTAATGTCCACAGACGGTCATAGGTCATAGCTGGAAAGATCAGCAGTGAAATCTCTTCTTTAAAGCCTACAGATTTTCTCTATTCCTAAAATGTTTTGCTTACCAAGCCCAGGGAGCCCCAGAGAACACACCTCCTACATGGGAACCAGATGCAAATTCTATGGTACAAATGGTTCATTGGTGCCTTTGGAAATCCTAGAACTAGCGACCTGTCAGTGGGATGTCAATCCTCAGGGAGATCTCAGAGCATTTCACTAGAAGCCAGTGTGGGGCAAATCATGTCAAACATTTCTGATAAGGCTGTGATTTCAGTAAGGCTTATTTTTTACATAATCATTTTTAAAATCCTATTTTTTCAGATAATAAAAGTAGTATATGCTTTCTATTTTTCAAAAAAAAGCACTAAGAACAATAAATATATTAGATCAATGCACCCCTACCACGATCCCAAGCCTTAGAGATAACCACTGTTAACTGTTTGAGATGTCCTTATCCACATTTTTCTCTGCATATATGCTATACAAAAGCAGGATTTATATCTATGTACTCTGATTCTTAGTGACTCACATTACTAGGAAGGTGATCTTCAAAAGTAAATTAATTTTTAAAGTAATTTCAGTTTAACTTTTATGTTCACATATGAATGTGTCATTTTTTTAACTGAGCATTTCACTAGGAGAACTCAATATCATCATTTTGATAGTGAGTCAGTACTGCTGTTCTCATACAAAAGATAGCAGGCATGAATTATTAAGTAATCTTAGCTATTTGTATAGTTAACAAAAATGATCTAATATTAAGCAATTATTGAGTCCATACTAACTTCTAGGTACTGTCATAAGCATTTTACTTATGTTAACTCTGAAGAACAACCTTATGAGAAAGGTAGTAATATCCTTTTTCAGGTGGAGAAAAAGAGGCTCAGATAAATTAAATAATGTTCCCAAGGTCATGCAGCAAATAATTGCTGCACAGATATTCAAATCTATTCAAAGCAACATCAATATATGTTCTATTCTGCTACCAACTGTTCAAGTAATCAGGTTATAGTTATGAAAACAAGCAGATAAATAAATCAACATGTTTAAAATTGTTTTCTGATTCAACTATGTATATTATGGAGTTCTCAGTAAAAGTGATGAGTTTGGAGTCCACCCCGGGGTACTTACCACCAGTGTGACCTTGAGCAGATCTTTTAGCTGAAACACAGCTACAAAGTGAAGACGCTGTCTACAATAACACGGCTCAGGGAGCTCAAGTGAGGTTTCAAGGAGGCAATGTATATGAAATCTCCTTCTAAACTGTAAAGAACTATTTAATATGGTGTTAAGGATATATGTATGTGGCAATTCCTAGTTCAATTACAACAGGCTTTATAACTTCATATTTATAATAATTCCATCAGAATAAAACAAATGCAGGATTTTTTTAACTAACTGAAAATAAAAGGCACCTTTCAGCACTACTCAAAGTCAGGGCATATTCCCCAAGATCAAGTCTGTACCCTCTCCCAGGCTCACTGACTGTGTTTCCTCCTTTACCCAGGACACCAGCAACAAGGGCACCACCCCCCGAACCTTGTTTTCCTGCCATACTTTTTCCTATTCTGATACTGAAGTGTTAGATTAATTTTTATTTTATCAACATAACATTCACATATTTTAAGTCAAATACTCAATACAAAAAAGTCTCTGACCTAACTCCCCAGTTTTCTTGCTGAATACTACCATTTTCCTTTCCTTCCTCTCTTTCTTCCAGTATTTACTTTCACATTTCAAAATGATATGTTTATTCTGCAACTTGTTGATTAATCTATTTTAGTGTATTATTGACTTCCTATTAGAAAGATAAGGATATTGTTTTCATAAACTACTTCTCTTCCTCCACTTTCCTCATACTCCAAAATGGGGTTACATAATAATTATTAGTTGTGTGTTCTTGAGTCAGTATTAACATTGTTATGGTTATCTAATATTGTTCCCCACTGAGACAAAGGGTAAACTATCACTACTATTTCCTCTTTTGTAAAAAGAAATAAAAAATGGCAAACAATAGAGATAACCAATGAAATCAAAAGCTGACTCTTTGAGAAGATTAATAAAATCACTAAGACTCTAGACTGAGCAAGAAGACACAAATTACCAAAATCAGGAATGAAAGAGGGAACATCATCACAGACCCTACAAATATTAAAAGAACGATAGAGAAGAGTATAAACACGTATATGCCAATAAATTTGAAAAATTACATAAGTGGTCACATTGCTCAAAAGACACAGATTACCAAAACTGGCACAAGAAGAAATAGGAAATATGATAAGGCTTTATATCTATTAAAGAAATTCAATTGTAATTTAAAATCTTCTCACAATTATAAATCCAGGTCTTGATGGCTTCTCTTACGAATTCTAACAAATATTTAAGGAAGAAATAATACCAATCCTATACAAAAATTTTTATAAAATAGGAATCAAGGAACATTTCCCATCCATTTTATGAGTCCAATATCACCCTGGTACTAAAAACAAAGACATTAAAAGAAAATAAACTATAGCTAATATTCTTCTTGAGCATAAACGAAAATTCTTAACAAAATATAAGCAAAACAAATCAAACAATATTTTAAAGGATAATATATCATGATCAAGTGGGATTTATCTCAGGGATTTAAGATTAGTTTAACATTTGAAAATTAATCAATATAATTCATCATATTAATAAAATAAAAGAGTAGAACCCTACGATCATCTCAATAGATGCAGAAAAAGCATCTGGCAAAATTTAACATTCATTCATGATAAAACTCTCAGCAAAATGAACTTTCTCAATCTGAGTTTTTTTTTTTTTAATCTACGAAAACCTACAGCTAACATCACACTTCATGGTGAAAGACAGGACATTTCCCCCGAGATGAGGAACAGAGCAAGGATTGTCACTCTCAACTACTCCTATTCAACATTGTACTACAAGGCATAGCCAGTGCAAGTAAAGTCATCCAAATTGGAAAAGAAGAAAAACTATTTATTTATAGACATGATTGTCTAAATAGAAAATCCTCAGAGAAATATGAAAAAGCTACTAGAATTACTATAACTAATAAGAAGTCTTAGCAAAGTTGCAAGATACAACAGTAAATATCAACAGTATTTCCAAACAATTGGAAAATAAAAAAAAATTTTAACTTCACATTTACAACACACACACGAAAACGAAATACCTGAAATACCTAGTGATAAGCTTAACAAAATATAATCAAGATGTGTATGCTGAAAAGCATGAAACATAGCAGAGAGAAATAAAAAGACTTAAATAAATGGAGAAATAAAAAATATTCATGGATAAGAAGACCTAATAGTTTAAAAATGTCAGTTGTTTCCAACTCGATCTTTAGACTCAACAAAGGAATTTTTTTTGTAGAAATTGACAAACTGATTCTAAAATTTATATGAAAATTTAAAGCACCTAGAATAGTCCAATTTTGGAAAAGAAAAAAGTTTGAGGATGTAACACTACCTGATTTTAAATCTTACCAAACTGCTACAATAATCAAGGTAATGAGCTATTGGTATACAGACACACACATGGATGAAAAAAACTGATTAGGGAGTCTAGAAGTTAACTCACATGTACACGCGCAATTAATTTTCAACCAAAGTGACAAGGTAAGCCAATGGCTCAAAGATAGTATATTCAAATAAATTGTGCTGGAACAATCAGATATCCTATGACCCTTACCTCAAACCATACACAAATGTTAACCCATAGACTTAAATGTAAAAGATAACACTATAAAACATCCAGGAGAAAACACATCCAATCTCAATGTAACAAATATCTCATATACAGAACATAACCACTAACCATAAAAGAAAATATTAATACATGGAACTTTATCAAAATTAAAACCACTATTCTTCTGGAGACAATGTTTACCAAAAAAAAGGCAACCCAGAGAATGGGAGAAAATATTTGAAAATGTACACTTGAGAAAAAATTTGTATCCAGAATATGTAACAACTGTTATGATTCAACAATATAAACAACCCATTTTTTTTAATGGAGTAAAGACTTGAATAAACACTTCAAAAAAGAAGATATACAAAGGTTTACAAGCAAATGAAAAGATATTCAACAAATTATTCAAAAAAGTAATTTAAAAATACAATGAGATATCACAACATATGCATTAAATTAGCTACAATTTTTAAAAACTGATAATCCCAAATGTTGGTAAGAGATGGAGCAACTGGAACTCTCATATATTTTGATATGCATGTAAAATGGTACAATCATTTTGGAGAAAAGATTCGCAGTTTCTTATAAAGTTAATCTTATATCTACTATATGACCTAACAATTCCATTCCTACACATTTATTTAAAGGAAATGAAAATATATGTTCACATAAAGTCATAGTCACAAATGTTCATAGCAGCTTTATCATTAATTGCCCAAAACTGGAAAGAACCCACCCAAATTTCCTTCAATAGATGAATGGATAAACTATGATACAGTCATAGAGTAGAACAATATACAGCAATAAAAAAGAATGCATGGCTGGTATATGCACCAACATGGATGAATCTCAAAAACATGATGCTGAATAAAAGAGGTCACACTCAAAAGACTACAGTCATGTAGTCCGTAGGGAATGGATCTGGGACCTAACTTGCATACCAAAATCCTCTGATGCTCAAGTCCCTGATATAAAATGGCATAGTATTTACACACGTCCTCCCATATACTTTAAATCATCTCTAGATTACATATAATACCTAGTACAGTGTACATGAAAAAGTTGCAGTAGGCCGGGCGCGGTGGCTCAAGCCTGTAATCCCAGCACTTTGGGAGGCCGAGGCGGGCGGGTTCAGCGGGAAGGAGATCGGGACCATCCAGGCTAACACGGTGAAACCCTGTCTCTACTAAAAAAATACAAAAAACTAGCCGGGCGAGGTGGCGGGCGCCTGTAGTCCCAGCTACTCGGGAGGCTGAGGCAGGAGAATGGCGTAAACCCGGGAGGCGGAGTTTGCAGTGAGCCGAGATTGTCTGGTCCCTATGCTGCCTGGGTGACAGAGTGAGACTCCTTCTCAAAAAAAAAAAAAAGAAAGAAAAAGAAAAAGTTGTAGTATATTGTTTAGGGAATAATGGCAAGAAAAAATAAGTCTATACATGTTCAGTACAGACACAATTTTTTTGCCCAAATATTTCTGATTCATGGTTGGCTGAATCCATAGATTTAGAAGTCAGGGATACAGAAGGCCGATTTATTTATATGATTCTATTTATATTAACTTCTAGAAAAAGCAAAACTATAGTGGTAAAAGCAGATCAGTGGTTGCCAGGGCCCAGGAAGTAAATGAAAGGATAATTAATCCCCTTGAAAAGGAGTCCAAGAAATTTTCTCTGGTGATGGTAGCATTCTGTATCATAATTGTAGTGGTGGTTCCATGACTGTATATTTTCAAAACTAGGGATTCTCAGCCTTGGCACTGCTGACATTCTGGGCAGGATAGTTCTTTGTTGCAGGACTCTACTGTGCACTGCAGGATGTTGACCAGTGGCCCTGGCCTCTACCCAAGACGAGGATCACACTCACACCCCCTCCCAAGTTGTGACCAGCAAAATTGTCTCCAGACATTACCAAATATCTCCTGGAGGCATGAAATCACTTCTGCTTGAGAACCACTAGTCAAAACTCATCAAATAGACTGGGAACAGTTGCTCACGCCTATAATCCCAACACTGGGAAGCTGAGGCAGATGGATCACCTGAGCCTAGGAGTTTGAGACCAGCCTGGGCAACACTAAATTAAATTTAACAAAATAGAATTAAATTTTATTTTTAAAATTCAAATTTTAAAAAAAAATTGTTTTAGATGGGGTCTCACTCTGTCACCCAAGTTGGAGTACATGGCATGATCTCGGCTCACTGCAGCCTCCACCTCCCAGACTCAACTGATCCTCCCACCTCAGACTCCTGAGTACCTGGACCATAGGCGCATGTCACCATCTGGGCTAATTTTTTTTGTATTTTGGGTAGAAACTGGGTTTTGCCATGTTGCCCAGGCTGGTCTCAAACTCCTGAGCTCAAGCAATCCACCCGCCTCAGCCTCCCAAAGTGCTAAGGATTACAGGCTTGAGCCACTGTACCTAGCCAGAATTTTTTTTTATTTATTTCAAAAAAAGAGAAAAAAGACCAGGCACGGTGGCTCAGGGCTGTAATCCCAGAACTTTGGGAGGCCAAGGTGGGTAGATCACCTGAGGTCAGGAATTCGAGACTAGCCTGGCCAACATGGCAAAACCCTATCTCCATTAAAAATACAAAAATTAGCCAGGTGTGGTGGCGTATGCCTGTAATCCCAGCTTCTCAGGAGGCTGAGGCACGAGAATTGCTTGAACCCATGAGGCGGAGGTTACAGTGAGCCGAGATTGTGCCACTTCACTCCAGCCTGGGCAACAGAGAGAAACTCCATCTCAAATTTAAAAAAAAAAAAAAAAAAGAGAGAGAGAGAGAGAAAACTCATCAAACAGTAGACTTGCAAAATAGAAAGTAGTGAATTTTAGCATACATAAATCCTATCCCAATAAAACTGATTTTTAAAATTTAGGAAGCAGTTTGGAACAACAGTCTTTATGCCCAGGAGATAAGAGTTCGCCCTTACACATTCTGCATGTCCCTCATTATAATCGAATGAGAAGCTCTGAAGATATTGAAATAATTTTCTGCAGATTTTAGAAATATTCATTTTTTTAAATTAATTCAGCATTGTTACTAAAAAGTCTGATGTGAGCTTAGTTCCTGATTCTTTGTGATTTATTTTCATTCCTCTTAAAGTTTTTTAGTCACTAAATCAGGTTCTTATAATAACCCCATTCAAACTGGAAAATTAAGTCCTTTTCCAGGAAGTTTTCATGCACGTTTTATTTAAAATTTTTTCCTGTCTGTTTTCTCTATTCACTTTTCCCAAACTCCAGAAAGATGTTGGGACTCCAGAAAACACACTTCCTCATCTTATCTAATAATTGTCTATCTTTGTCTTTTCATTCTAGGCGACTGCCTCTGTCTTCCAACCCTTTCTGAAGGCTTTGTTTCAGCTTTCCTATCTGTAATGCCAAAGAGTTTTTTCTTGTTCTCAAATTGTTCCTCTTCTCTAAGGACACTATTGTAATTCAATTCTTTTTCCACCCATCCCTGCAAGGTGTGTCCCTTCTAGAGATAACGCCACTTTCAGTCTCTCATGTTGAAAGTTGCCTCGTCGGATGCATGGTGATCACCTTAGCCGTTTGTCCGTATTTAACTAACATGGGGGCCTTAAAATTGGCCGTCCTGCAAGCATGGGTAGAACGTATTGAGTGGTTGCCTTCAGAAAATGATAAAGCAGCAGAAAGTTGATTTCTTCCTTTGGGAAAATATCAATGTCTGAAGGTGTTTTCTCTGGGAATTCACAGTCCCTCCAAGGATGAATTTTCCATCCCCATGCGTAGGAAGAACATCCGTGTCCGGTGTTCCAGGCAGATAGCAAGGGAAGCAGGCTGACGGGGTCTCCTCATCATTCTTCCAAACGTTCACTTATCACTCCTATTTTGACCCCAGATATCATGCTTGCCTTCCACTGTGCCCTGTGTCCCTGACTCTGAAGGCTGTTAAATCAGGGTTTTGAGGGAAATGGTTCTTCCCCTGAAACTGAGTGCGGTGAATAAGACAGTCCTGGAGCGGCAGAGTGGAAATAGATGCTATGGGGGAGGGGGGGAGGGGCTGTCAAACGCCATGACCAGGTTCATCATCGCCTCTCTCCTCCCCTCTACCTTTGTCCCTGGTTTCTATAGAGCAGAAATCTGGGTCAAGATTGACTGCGTTGGATCAAGAGCTGCTATGATTCGGGAACAGCTCTGCAGGGTAAGTCATGAGTTGAGTGGAATGTGGTTTTGCAGAATAAAGGAAAGTCTAAGGAGAGAAAAACAAGTGGATCCGCTGAGGGCAGCCCGAAGGGCACCAGCTCCAAGGTGCAGGTGGAGCTCCCCAGGGAGGCCAGCGTGGATGGAGTGTAGGGTGGCAGGGAAAAGACAGCACTCCACACAGAGAAAGGGACTTCCACCATTTCTTTCAAGGGGCTGTCGATCTCCAGCACAGGCCCTTTCCCAAAGGTAACCTGGGAACTTAGAAGATGTGCACTGAGACATTTTAAGAAACCCAAGAGTGAAAGGGGGTGCTTTTATGGACATGTGTGTCTGCGGGAGGATGCTTGGGCTTACAGCAAGAGCAGTTATAGACGATAACATGGGAAAGGAATCCTCGGGGTTCTGCTCCTGATCTCGAGCCTCTGGTTCACGTGTCCTCAGGAATAAAATCAGACCTTGGAGAAGCTCAATCTGGGTGAGGAGCTGAAAAATACGTAAGTTGAAATTTTAAAGCTGCAGCTTTCTCACTCCTCCTCCAAACCCCAGGGCTAGGGAATTATATTCTAAGAGCATCTATCTCTCTAATTCTGCTTCTCTCTAGAGGGCAAAATTCAGGGCCTGATGTTAGGAGTTGTTTTTCAGAGTAGGGAGCTCAGCACCCCCTGAGGGCTGCTGCATTCACCCCCTCCTCCCTGAGCTCCTGGGAACTCTCTGGTGTGGAGCTGGAGGAAAAGCCAGTACAAGACTCTCTGGGGAAAACAAGCTCAGAGGCGAAATCAACAAGACAACTGTCTTCTTCAAAAGAGGCCAGGGGTAAGAAGGATGGCTAAAGTCCTTGTCTTATAGGGAGGGATATTAATATTCATTTTTTTCAAAAGCAAAAAAAGATTAAAAAAAGAAAACTTGAGATAAAGAAGGTAAAAACAGGTCTAATATCTCAATAATTAAAATAAATGTATTTGGAAGGAATTCACCACTCACATGATTAACAAATTGAATTTTTTAAATCCAGGTATGTGCTATTTATAAGAGACACTCATTAAGCATAAGGACATACAAAGGTTGAAAGCAAAAGGATAGAAAATGACATGGTAGGCAAATGTGAACAAAAAGAAAGCTGTGTAGCATGTTAGTATCGTATGAGCCAGGCTCCTAGACAGGAAACATTATTAGAGATCCAGAAGATCACTACAAAGTAGTAAAAGTTTAATTCTTCAAGAAGAGAAGAAGCCAAGCATGGTGGCTCACGCCTGTAATCCCACCACTTTGAGAGGCCAAGATGGGCAGATCACTTGAGGTCAGGAGTTCGAGATCAGCCTGGCCAACATGGCAAAACCCTGTCTCTACTAAAAAGTACAAAAATTAGCCAGGCGTGCTGGTGCGCACCTGTAGTCCCAGCTACTCGGGAGGTTGAGGCAGGAGAATCACTTGAACCTGGGAGACAGAGGTTGCAGTGAGCCAAGCTCATGCCACCGTACTCCAGCCTGGGAGGCAGAACGAGACTGTCTAAAAAAAAACAAAAAAAAAGAGAACAACTTTAAACATAAATGCACAAAATAAAATAGCCTCAAGTATATTAGGTAAATTTTTTGGGAACTAAGTGAATTTAGCATGGCTTTCTCAGTTATTGATAGATCAAGAAGACAAAAAATCAGCAAGGATATTAAAAATATGAACCACTCAATTTCAAGTTATGACCCACTCAACTAACATCTCATGGATATATTGAGTTCCTTTAAGTATTAGAGAATACACATTTTTCTCAATAACACATGGAATATATGCAAAAATTTGATCATGTACTAAGCCATAAAGAAAGTCTCAACATATTTTGAACTTACATATGAAGCAGAATAGGAACTCTGACCCCAATCAAATTAAATTAGAAGTTTAAACTATAAATTTAAAATGGCTACATATTTAGCAGTACTGCTATAAACAACACATGGGTTAAAGGGGAAATACATAATAAAAAATTAATATGTCTAAAACTGAATGACAATAAAAATACCACATATCAAAATTGCTGGGATGCAGCCAACGTGTACTTTGAGGGAAATTAATAGATAATTACTTATATCAGAATGAAATAAAATCCCAAAATTATTGAGCTAAGTGTTATTCTTAAGAAGTGAGAGGGAACCAAAAAACTCAAAGAAATTAGAATTCAGCACATAAAAATAGGAGCCGAAATCAACAAAGTAGAAAACAGAAATACAATGGAGAAGAACCAAAAGGCTAAGAGCTGGTTCTTCACTAAAACTAACAATATAGATAAACTTTTCAAGATTTGTCAAGACAAGACAGAAGTCACAATAAGTAATATTATGAATGAAATGGGGGGTGTTATTATACATAAAGTATACATAATACATAATAAGAGAATATGACCAAAACCAATATGCCACAAATTTTGAAAACTTAGACAAATATCTACAAAATACAATTTATTAAAACTGACTTAAGCAAAAAACCAAAAGGTAAAACTTGAATAATGCTATAATTATTAAAGAAAAATTATTCCTACACACACAAAAAAAGTACCAAGCCCACATGGGTTTACAGGTGAGGTGAAATTTTCAAGGACCAGATCATCTAGACAAAATAAATTCTTCCAGAAAAAAGAAACATTCTTCCAGACAAAAGAAAACGAGAGATTACTCCCCAGCTCCTCTTATAAGGGGAGATGTTAAAGGAGAACGGTCAGTGAACACAATTAAGAAAAATCGCTGCTCCACGGAACTTACGTTCTAGGGTGGGTATGGGAGGGACACAGTAAGGAAGGAAAAGATACAGTATGATAGATGGTGGTAACTGTTATGGAGAAAACCAAAACAAGAAAGACCCAGGGGAAGTGGGTCATGCCATTCTAAGTAGGATGGTCTGGGTGGGCCTCACGTTTCAGGAAGACCTGACGGAGGTGAGAGAGAGAGACCCACGTTTGACTGGAGGAAGAACAGCGCAGTCAGAGGGAGCAGGAAGTGCGAAGGCCCTGAGGTGGGAACACCACTGGCGTGTGCAGGGGTGAGACAGAGGACCGTGTGACTGGGAGAGGGCAGGCAACAGGAAGGAGAGTAGGAAACGAGGGGCCAGACCTCGACTGCGACTCAAGAGAGCACAGCACAGGAGTGGCAGGCTCTGGCTTACATTTTTGCAGGATCACCCTGCTATTACGTTGAAAATACACTGAAGGGGTGAGGGTGGACGCAGACCCTTCAGGAGGCTATTGCAGCAATCTGGGCAGGAAATGATGGTGGTTCAGATGAGCTGGTGCTGTGGAGGTGGAGGGGTTGGATTCTGGGCAAACCTGAAAGATGGAGTCTGCAGGATTTACTCATGGATTGAACTGGGGTGAGAAAGAAGGAGTCTCCTGGGGGATCCCCCGCTTTGGGCTGGAGCAACTGGAAGGATGGAGTTTCTGTTGAATTTGATCCTTCAAACCACAGAGAGAATGAGAAGAGGGTGGGGAGAGAGAAAGGGAGAGAGAGAGACAGAGAGGGGGCAGAGAGACAGAAATTCTGACATGCTTCTCGTAAGGAAGCCAGCCTCCCTACCACCACCCCAAAGTCAGTCATGAGACAAGAGCAAATGGCTGTTTGGAGAGAAAGACAAACAGCATCATAGACAGGCATGACGCAGGAGAAGCAAGACGCCAATTTACAAAAAGTAGAGCAGAGATTGTGCACATAGCCAGCAAGAAAGGCAGTGGATTTTCATAAAACCTACATTTTTCTTTTTGTTATTGTTGTTTTTTTTTTGTTTGTTTGTTTTAGAGACAGGGTCTTGCTATGTTGCCCAAGCTGGTCTCTAACTCCTGGATTCAAGCCATCCTCCTGCCTCGAAAGTGCCAGGATTACAGGCATGAGCCACAGTGCTGGGGCAAAACCCATATTTTAATATTGCTTACCAAGATAGACTTACAGCACCTCAGTGAGGCTGGCAGTGCAGTGATGATTAAGCAAACTTAGAGATGGAAAAATGGAGGCCTAGTAGTTAAGTGACTGGCCCAAGGTCACACGGCCAGTAAGAGAGATTGCTGGGACTAAGCCCAGAGCTTCTCACCTGCAGTCCGGGGCGCCACGCAGCCCACTGTATTTCTTCCTGTAAGGTCACTGCAGAATTCTCTCGCATTTGTTTCTTTTTGCAGCTTGTTTTCATAAGCCATTTATTTCAGGGTTGCTTTTATGAACAGCCTGAGTTAACCTCAATAGCTATGATTTCACTGTCAATAAAACAGCTTTACTTGATGCTCTCTCTCAACCCTCTGAACATATTTTTGTTCAAAATAATGTCCCCAGCAAATGGGGATAAAAGCAAACTCCATTTCCACCCTGCCCACCACCTTGCCCCCATATTCTGACATAAAATAAATGCCAGCCACAGTTAACTGTGGCATTTGAGTCCATTTTTGAGACCATGCAGCTCCCACTGCCAGACAAGGAGCCTGGCAACCCCAGCCCCGGTGGGCGGGAGCACTGGTCCCACCGTGCCCTGGAGGAAGGGAAGTCCCAGGAAGCTGAACGTGCTGTGCCCGATTTATAAATAGCTCTTCAGAGGCATGGGCTCTCACGGGACGCCCCTGCCAACTCCCTTCTGGCGGCCTTTATTTTTTCCATGCAAGGGCCACCTTGTACCGACCCTGCCCCACAAAACAAAGGTCCACCCTGTGTGCAGTCCTCAGCCCAGCAGCCCCCCTCCCACCCCTGGGGCACACCCCAGCTTTACTCCGGTCAGAGATGGTTGAAAAGCAGCAAGACCCCGGGAGGGCACAAGAGGGCTGAGGACGCAAGAAACTTCACTAGGAAGCCCCCACAGCAGGGACTGGGGGGCCAGCTGCCAGCCCCCTCGGCCGGTCCTGTCCTCCCTTCCTCCCACAGCTCCGTCTCTGCTGTTGTCTCCAACAGGCAGGGTCTGATCTGCTCCCACCCTACACCCAACACTTGTTCTTAAAGGGGGAGGAGGGCCATGACGTCCACCAGTAAAAATAATCCCTGCAGGCAACAATATTTACATTATTCTTCCAGTGTACAGTACAACCCTTCCAGCAGCGCTGGAGATGAGCCAGGAGACGGTGACTGTGCTCCCGGGGCCTGACCCTGTGGAGACTTGACTTTCCTCCCATTTTCTGGCCAGGGAGCTCTGCGGTTCATCTGTGGACAGCTCTCTTTGCAGGAAAGCTCTTCTCTATGAGGATGAGCACCACCTCCTCTGGCCCAGGATGGGCCCCCACAGGGACTTCTGCCCAGACAAGCCATTTGGACTTTGCCCCCCATCACCGTGGCCATCAGCTATCAGGAGAGAACCAGCAGCAGCTCTGGGTCCTACCAACCACGACACATGACTCTGTGGCCCATTCCCAACATACCTGGGCTCTCAGCTTTGCAGGCATCCCCCGCCTCTCTCACTGCCTATTTATGCACAAAGTGAGCTGCCTCTTCCCAGGAGTCCTGAGCCGGCTCCCAGCAACATGGAGGCTCTGAGCATGTGCTCTTCCATGGTTTACCTGCATAGCCCCTCAGCAGTCCCAGGAGGCAGGGGCTACTACTCTTCCCATTTCACAGCCTAGGTCAGGGAAGCCCTCAGTTAGGCAGTCTGCCTTGAGAGAGGTGAAGCTCCGGGCCTGATGTCTAGAAAGCAGCAGCAGCAGCAGCAGCTACAGGTACTAAAGATGAACCCAGCTGTACACGGTGGTAGGTACCTGTATTCCGCATTGGGAGGCTGAAGCAGGAATTTGAGACCAGCCTGGGCAAAATAGCTAGACCCCATTTCTAAAAGAAAAAAAAAATTAAATATTAGCTGGGCATGGTGGCTCATGCCTGTAGTCCCAGCTACTGCGGAGGCCGAGATGGGAGGATCACTTGAGTCCAAGAGTTTGAGGCTACAGTGAGCCATGATTGTACCACTGCACTCCAGGCTGGGAAACAGAGAGATCCTGTCTCTACCAAAAAAAAATTTTTTAAAGATGAACCCAGAACTCTGAGTTCATAATTGGTTGAGGCCAGACTGGATGCAGCAACTCACGCCTGTAATCCCAACACTTCGGGAGGCTGAAGCAGGAGGATTGCTTGAGCTCTGGAGTTTGAAGCCAGCCTGGGCAATGTGGTGAAACCCCATCTCTACAAAAAATATAAAAATTAGCCAGGTGTCATAGTACACATCTGTAGTCCAAACTACTCAGGGTGTGGGCTAAGGTGGGAGGATGGCTTGAGCCTGGGAGGCAGAGGTTGCAGTGAGCCAAGATTGCGCCAGACTTTGTCAAAAAATAAGTAAATAAATAAACAAACAAACAAACAAATAAATGGGTGAGGCCAACATGAAGAAGCATGAAGTGTTACTGGAGAGGACTGAAGACTGTTTTGGATTCTAGCTGGGTCAGATCGTTGGGGGCTGGAGGACGCACTCCCGAGAGAGGAACCGGAGCAGGCACAGGCACGCAGAGGTGCGTCTTGGAATATCTGCTATTTTAACAGGAATGTGGGAAAAGGAAAAACTGGGGGATGGGGCTGGAGGGAGGGTCCTTTAACAAATACCCACTGAGCTCCCCGTAGGCTCTGGGGATCTGGGGAAGGAGGACCAGCCACGTGGCTGTTCCACATGACTCATTCATCCTTTAACCACATTCCCTGTCCCACAGCTCAGGGAGGAGGACTATGTGGTGGCAGGCTAGGGAGTGATCTTCCGTCCCACCAGACAGCACCACCCAGGACACTGCTACACCAGACCCTCCCCTCAGAGGCCAAGCCCCAGCTCAACCAATTCATTTGTTCCTTCTTGCTTCAACTCCAATGAATGCCAATAAAATCTCAGCCGTGAACGGAACAGATGCCTGCAAGCTTTTTTTTTTATTAAATAATGCCTTCCTTGTATTAACATCTCATAATTGAGGGTCAAATATAAGCAAAAAGCAGACTCAAAGCCAGTCATCCCTGGTTGACTTGTTGACAAAATAATTCACAGACAGTTCCCAGGCCCTCAGCCACAGAGCTGTAAACAAGCTTCCAGTTGTTGAATGAACCATAACAGACCCTAGATAAAACTGTTCATCTTCAAATCATCTCAGAACCCAGAAGTGCTGAATTCAAATGGTCACGCACAAGCACAAAACACCAAGCATGAAACATCATGTTTCGGCTGTATTTGATTTTTGTACATTTTCAATGAAATGTCTGGGCATTTCAGTATGGCTGAGTCAGTCTTGGGGTCTTAGGAATCAGCCGGGTAAACCAGTGCCCTGGGAAATGTCTCAAGCCAGCTTAGGTATGATTTGAAAAGTCCCTGCAAGTTTCTCTTGCTTTGCATATTACTCAGTGATAACAGTAATTCAGTTCCATTCCAGACCAACAATATACATTGGGTTTCTACTGCATCTTCAGGATCCTGTTCCAGGATATTCCTGAAGAATGCCGGTATCCAGCATTTTACCCACTTGATCCTGGTGCATGTACAGGAAGACGTCTCAGACCACATGCCCTGATTTGGGACAGTAGGTCCTATAGTTAGCATAATTATAGAGTGAGCAAGATAACTATAACTTAACCATGCCCTGAATGAGTATGCAGTCAATGCCTACAGAAGGCCACGGGAACGTGCATAACTGTTATAACTACAATTTAACCAGCAGGAGGCAAGGAGTGACAGGGTCTGATGCTAACAAATTACTAAAGGAAGGAAATCATTGCAACTCAGAGGACGGTTCTGTAAAAACCAGTGGCATGCCCCTGGTTAGCTTATAGCATGAGTGAAATTTCAACAGGCCAGTAGGTATTGGGAGGAGGAATATACTTAGGCCAGGTACAGTGGCTCATGCCTATAGCCCCAACTATTTGGGAGGCTAAGGTGGGAGGATTGCTTGAGCCCAGGAGGTAGAGGCCACTGTGAGCTGAGATTGCACCACTGCACTCCCGCCTGGGTGACAGAGTGAGACCCTGTCTCAAAAAAAGGGATATTCTTGATGGAAGGGGAAATGTGAATGTACATAGCATGTTTAAAAAACAGTTAAGTTATGCTCTCTTGTGCCTTGGAGTCAGGTCAAACTCCAAGAAGATGGAACTGGAAAAATAGACTGGGTTCGAGTTTGCAAGGCCTGGAAGGTCATGACTACCAGAGCCTGGCTACATTTTCCTTTCCTCGCGTGACTCAGCTGGACTGCATTCCCCCAGCTTCTCCCGCAGTTAAGTCTGACCATGTGACTCAATGCTGGCCAACAGAAGGTAGTAGAAGTGATGTAACGTGCACCACTTCCAGGCCTGGCCTGCATCCCACCTCCTCAGGCCGTGACTGGGCCTCCATCCAGGGGTTTCTGCCTGGACACACTCTCTCTCTGCTAGTTTGGATGGCAACACCCATGGTAAGCTTGGAGCACACCATGGAGACAACAGAACCTCCACCAACGTCATCCTTGGTTGATTGTGTGCCAGGGAGCACACCACCGCCTCCCACACAGCCCCACTTCCCAAGGGGCTTTTCCTGAGTGAGAAAGTCGTAGGATGCTAGGCTGCCGAGATGTCAGGATTCACTCGCATGAACTCTGAAGTCAGCATTTCTCTAACTAAAATACCAGGACTTGGAGGTGAATGTTCTTCCTTAGGCTGTGCTTTGGGAAGGGAAGTCCAGGGACAGCGTGGAAGCTGGTGTGGACGCAGGAAGAAAGCCACAGCAGGACCCCTGTTGAAAGACTACTGAAGGGTGGATAAGAGATGAGAAGTGAGGAAGGACAGTGACTGTGAGAGGAAGGAAAGGAGGAGATATTTTTCATCATCCACTCCCTCTTTCTATTCAACTTTTATATCACTGTTAACTGAAACAGATTTTTCAAAGCTCACCAGTGACCTCCTCACCTAGAACCAAGGATCATCTTTCTTATTAGCGGCACCATCCTATAGCGTTTGACCACTGCCTCCTTTTTTGGAGGTTGTCTTCCCTTTCACCACCCCCAGTCCTTGTCTCTGAACACCCTCGCTTCTCTTTCCCTCTTTCTCTCCCCACACTCCCTACCAGCCTGCCACCCCACACACACTCCTCTCTTCCACCTCAAATATGAGCTGTCCCAAGGTTCTGGCTTTGCACCTGCTCTTCTCTTTTTCCATGTGTGGAATCCCCAGGGGGCCTCATTTACCATCTGCCTTTTCCCCTTCTGCTCACCACCTCCAGAACTGCCTCACCAGCCCTGACTTCTCTTCTGAGCTCTTGATCAAAATGTTTGATTTGCCATGTGAACAGCTCCACACAGATGGTCTGCAAGCACCTCGAACACAACCTGGCCAAAACAAAATTCATTCCCTTGTCACCCTCTCTCACTACTCCCCACCCACTGAGCAATGCTGCTGCTTCTCCATTTCTAGTTGTCTGAGACGGGAGGTTCAACCACAAGCTGGTCATCAACGGCTCTGTGGAACACCTTGCAAACATCAAGGTGTGATATTCCTCCAGAGGGTCTAAGACCTCCACCCTGGATCCCCCACACCTTTCCACAATTGCTCCAACACTCATTCCACTTCTACAGCATGTCACCTCCTTGTCACGATTCCTACAAAAGTACAACTTGTCTCCAAATTACATGGAAAGGTGTCCACTCCACTGGGATGACTCAGTAGGGCTCAAATAAGCTTGTTCAAATGCTGCTGGTCTTTTCTTACTGTTTTCTCATTCATCTTGGATTTGGATTTCCTTTTAGCCAAGTTTATTTGCTCCTCTAAAATCTGTTTTTTTTTTTTTTTTTTTTTTTTTTGAGACAGAGTCTCGCTCTGTCTCCCGGGCTGGAGTGCAGTGGCCGGATCTCAGCTCACTGCAAGCTCCGCCTCCTGGGTTTACGCCATTCTCCTGCCTCAGCCTCCCCAGTAGCTGGGACTACAGGCGCCCGCCACCTCGCCCGGCTAATTTTTTGTATATTTTAGTAGAGACGGGGTTTTACCGTGTTCGCCAGGATGGTCTCGATCTCCTGACCTCGTGATCCGCCCGCCTCGGCCTCCCAAAGTGCTGGGATTACAGGCGTGAGCCACCGTGCCCGGCTGCTCCTCTAAAATCTGAAGAAGATTCTTGTTCAGAAACTAATGACCAAAGATAATTTAAGGTGTTTTGACATTTCTTCATCATCAGATGGCACTGTGCCATTTTCTCAGG
The DNA here is from genome assembly GCF_001698545.2 of Rhinopithecus bieti. Lineage (NCBI taxonomy): Eukaryota > Metazoa > Chordata > Mammalia > Primates > Cercopithecidae > Rhinopithecus > Rhinopithecus bieti. Next base: position 355,738 of record NW_016814432.1, on the reverse strand, counting down.
GTCATGGACCGATTCTTTTTCTCATTCTTCCTGCTCACAACATAGCTTTCCAACCCTTTTCATTCTCCTTACATTCTTCACAAGATTTGATGCAACTCAAGTTCTACCTGAATTAGTCAGGACTCTTCTGATTGCAGAAATCCAAGTGACAGAAATCCAAGCTAAAGAGGGATTCATTGGTTCATGGGAACAAACCAAGAGAAGGACAGGCAGAAGAGGAGGCAGCCATGCAGACCACCATGCTGGGGATTCAGATCCCATCAGGGCTCACCCACTGTGCTCTGGCCTCAGTTTCTCTTTCTGTGTGGACTTCACGCAGCCAATGCACTTTCTCCCTGGGGTGGATTCCTGGGAGCAGCTGGGATTCACGTCTTTAGCAGCTCTCCAACCAGAGAGGAAGAGCTTTCCTCCCAGCTCCAGTTTCAAAATGGCAGGAAAACGCAAGTTAGCTCAGCTTGGCTCGCTGTGAGTGTACCTCTTAGAACAGTGACAGTGGTCACAACAGTGAAATAATTTACCCATCCTGGGTCACATACGCACTTCTGGTGTCAAAGAAATAGGGTACGCTGCCAGAAGAAAGGAAGAGAAAGTGATGAACAGATAACAAATAGTAGATATCTCCTATATTAGCCACCATTTAAACACACTTCCCTCCACACATGTACCTTCCTGACCTGTCCTCTCCATGTTCAGTATTGTGGACAGCTCCACAATACTGTTGCCAGGTGGTGTGTAGTGAATGGAGATTGTAGAGATGAGTCTTCTCTATGCCCCGTGAAGAGAAGACTTCCAGCCCAGGAATGCTGCAGGGAGAATGATCTCCAATGACCCCTTCTGGTTGTAACAGCCTGAGGTTCTGAGAGCCTAACTCTAGGCATGGTGTCGTCTCTTCTTTCTGCCCCAACCTCCACTTACTCTTACTCTAATACCAGCTTCTCAGCTCAGTCAAACCCAGACCGCTTCTCCCCTGCTCTCCCAAATTCCCATTTATGGTACCCTTCCTAAGAATATCCTTCTCCAAAGTCTACTCTCCAAAAATACTAAAGTCCCTGTGGCTGATCTCAGCTAGGTGGTTGGGAGAAGAAGTAACTGAGAAATTCATACCCTAGTACAGAGGTCCCCAACCCCTGGGCCATAGACCTCTACCTGTCCACTGCCCATTAGGAGCTGGGCTGCACACTAGGAGGTGAGTGGTGGGAGAGTGAGCATTACCCCTCCCTAAGCTCCACCTCCTATCAGATCAGCAGCAGCATTAGATTCTCAGAGGAGCCCAAACCCTACTGTGAACTGTGCATGCAAGGGATCTAGGTCGCGTCCTTCTTATGAGACTCTAACTAATGCCTGGTGATTGGGCGTGGAACCGTTTCATCCCGAAACCATCTCCCCCATCACCCCCCACTGGTCCTTGGAAAAACTGTCTTCCACAAAACTGTTCCCTGGTGCCAAAAAGGTTGGGGGCCGCTGCCCTGGCATGAATGACAGGTGCCCTCCAAGACTGCCTTAACCCCACTGAATTTCTAATGGGTAGAAGGTTGTTATGGGCTGGACTCTGCCCCACCAAAAATTCCTATGTTGAAGTCCTCATACCCAGTACCTCAGAGTATAATCACATTTGGAGACAGAGTCTTTATATAAATTAAAACAAGGTCATTAGAATGGACTCTGATCCAATCTGACTGGTCTCCTTATAGGAAAGGGAGGAAACAGACACACACAGAGGAAAGACCATGTGAAAACACAGGGGAAAGATGCCATCTAAGCCAAGGAGAGAGGCCTCAGAAGAAACCAACCCTGCCTACACCTTGATCTTGAACTTCCAGTCTCCAGAATTATGAAGAAATAAATGAAGCCCCCCAGTCTGTGGTATTTGTTGTGGCAGCCCTAACTAACTGATACGAGTTAGTGAAGGAGGTGAACTTTCACCTGAGAGGCCTTGTCAGCACTCCCAATCTCTCCATCCCATCCTCCTTCTCTCTTCCGACAGACCTAGAAAAGTGAGACTCTATCTCCCCTCATCAGAAAAGCTGAAATTTCCCTTTCCAGCAAATCATTCCACAAGTGGACCAGGGCACCCCACTTATATGTTCAAACATGCTGAGAAGCAGGATATACATACAAGAAATATTTAGCCTTCCCCTCTCCCTTGGCAGAATCTTTGTAATTTAGAACTGAGATTAACCTATCCCCAAAAAAGGGGGGGAAATAAAGTTTAACAATAAACACTGTCAGGAACTCACCAGGACTCATTCAAAAGTCCTGGGTATTCAGTAAACTTAAAACACTTTGAGAGGCACCCATAGGATGCAATTCAGAATCACCAATATGACCAGAATATCAAGTAGGCGGCTGTTAGCCACTCAGATGCAAAGCCACTCATCTGTACATAGGGAAATATATGTTTCCAATTTAAAATAAAGTTTGTAAAGCTTGTAATCAGTTTGGTAAGATTTCCCTGGAGGGTCGCTAGTAGCTACCAGCACAGAAGTTTCTGGATGTTGAAGGCCTGGAAATTAAATCTTTATACTTGTCCCAATGATGAAGTAGCCAGATGAGAGCAGAGACCACCAACGCTGGCCGTGCAAGTTTGCCTTTGGGCAGGCGAGACTCTTTCCTGGAGCTGTTAATTTAAGAGAGGAGCAACATCATTGTTGATTTTTCTTTTCTTTTTTTTTTTTTTTTAAGGAAAGCATTAATAAGCAATGGAGAGGGCCCATGAGTCAGGCTCAAGACAAAACCACAGAGCTGCATCTGAGCAGGCCCAGTGGACAGGCATGGGAATTGAGGTCTAATGTGAAGGGGAGAGAGGCCTTACACAACTTCTCCATTTCACAGAGGCGCAGACTGAGTCCTGGGATGTCAGGCGACTTGGGTTAGCTCACATGAAAAAGACCCAGATGACTGCATTTTCTTGCTACCTTATATTTTCAGTTCTCTGCCACTCTTTCTTTCTGAAACCTTCTTTGTCACCCTTTAACCAAGATGCCCCGTGTCCAGTGGGTGCCCTCTGACTGCCTGTGCCCGCCACTCCAGCAATCCTTCAGGAGCCTTCCTGCCCACAATCTTCCTTTCTCCCCCAATCTCACGTGTGCTGAGTCACTTGCTCCCCGTCGAGCTCTGTCCCTAGACATTGTCACGGCTTGCCAGCTCCCTGCTTTCTGGGCCTAATTTGCTCTCTCTTGCTCACGAATCACTCCCAGAAGCTTCTCTGTACTGCATCACCAGGCACCTGAGATCCAAGCCCAACCTTCCACTGCCTGGTGGACATCTCCACAGCTGTCTCCCTCCACAGCTGCAGGAGGCACATTACCCTTTCCAAGTGAGGCAATGGAATGTGACATAAAGGCAGGACTTCAGAATCCAAAGATCTGCCTTGGGTCTTGGTTCCATCACTCTCTAGCTGCATCATCTTGGGTGAATCTCATTACTTGGTCAAGCCTCCAGCATTTTGCAAAGGACACGATAACCATCCTCACTCTGAGTAAAAGAGGCAGCAGAGCTGAGTAGTCAGGGCTCAGAGCCAGTTCATTTCGACTCTAATTTTGACTCTGTCTCTTGTTAGCTGTAGAAACTTAGTCAATTTCCTTAACTTCATTGGCTGTCAGTTTTCTTTTTTTTTTTTTTTTTTTTTTGTGAGACAGAGTCTCGCTCTGTCGCCCAGGCTGGAGCGCAGTGGTGCGATCTCAGCTCACTGCAAGCTCCGCCTCCCGGGTTCACGTCATTCTCCCACCTCAGTTTCCCAAGTAGCTGGGACTACAGGTGCCCGCCACCTCGCCCGGTTAATTTTTTTTTTTTTTTTTTTTTTTTTTTTTTTTTTTTTTTTTTTTTAAAGAGGGGGTTTTTTTTTTTTTTTTTTTTTTTTTTTTTTTTGTATTTTTTAGTAGAGACAGGGTTTCACTGTGTTAGCCAGGATGTTCTCAATCTCCTGACCTCCTGATCCGCCCGCCTCGGCCTCCCAAAGTGTTGGGAGTACAGGCGTAAGCCACCCCGCCCTGTCCATTGGCTGTCTGTTTTGCTTCTGTAAAATGGGGATAATCCCAGAACCCATCTTTGGTTGTTCTGTGTAATGGACTCATAACAGTGCCTGGCACGTAGTAAGCACCTTAGAAATGTTCAGTGTCATTATTTACAAACTATGATGTACTGTACAAAGGTTGCCCGTGAAATTTTAAAATATTAGTGTCTCCCCACTGTTTCATATTGTACTGGACAGGTCTCCTCTGGTTGTACATGAGAGAAACCTAACTCCGAAGTCCATGATAGAAACAGGACACTTTGGGGCCTATGCTATTGCGAAGTCCAGATGCAGCTATGGCCCCAGGCTTTATGAAAATCTTGCCTAGAATGAGAAGGGGAGGAAGCTGCAGAGAGAGTCAGGGAACCCACTCATCAGAAATGCAGCTCTGTGCCCACCTCTGTATTAGATAAATGCACCAAACATAGGATTGTTTCCTCCCTCAATTTACATTCAAATGGCTCAATTTCACTGTAAGAATATGAAATGGGGCAAGAAGACACTGCATGTGGCATTTTGATCAAATGCAAAGGACATGTGCCATCTGGCGTCTGTGTGCTTTTTATGGACACTCGCGTCCTGCTTCCAGCCCTGTTGGGAGGACTATCAGAGCCTCTCCCCTTACACACACACACAACCACACGTGTACACACCCGCACACAGACGCCCTCACACTGCATGTAGAGAAATCTAGCCTGAGGAATCACATGGTCATTGAGGTGGGAGGGGAAGACCCAGGAAGAGAGGAGGAAGAAATAGATAGAGAACCACCAGAGTGGCCATGACAGCCGAGCAGCTGCCCAGAAACCAGAGAAGAGATGCTAAACTCCCAGAGACTCTCCTTCTCGATCCCGTGGCAAGTCTATTCATTTCCAGCACAAGTGGGATGTCAATTTCGATTTCTTAGAATATTGCATCTTCACCACCCTAATCCATCCACTATTTAACCACCCCAGCTTCATGCATGGTTTGGTTATAGGCTCTTAAGGGCTGCCTTGGGTTCCAGAAGGCACACTTCATTTGCTGGTGAATTAATTCTTACACGTACTATGTATAACACGTTTAAGGCTTTTTCCAAGTAAAGACATTGTGTAACCTTCAATTATTTTTGCCTGTGCAAAATTGTGTATGTCCAGAGTTGAGTCACTCTAAGCGCCTCCAAGTGACTGCACTGGCTAGTCCTGACTTAGGAGCTGTGGCGAGAGATAGTGTGCCAATTTTGAATCCAATTCCCACCCCTCCACTGCCTGGGGGGCAAGGCTCTTTGCAGCCTGAGCCCCAGTTTCTTGATCTGTGATATGGGGTTGACCACATCCTCCACCTGGGGTTGTTATGAGAATTCGAGCATGTTTATGAAGTGTCTTCTGCCTGTAGATGACACTCATAAAATCAGTCATTGGGCCAGGTGTGGTGGCTCACACCTGCAATCCCAGCACTTTGGGAGGCCGAGGCAGCTGGATCACTTGAGGCCAGGAGTTTGAGATCAGCCTGGCCAACATGTTAAAACACTGTCTCTACTAAAAATACAAAAAAACTAACTGGGTGTGGTGGCACATGCCTATAATCCTAGCTACTCAGGAGGCTGAAGCATGAGAATCTTTTGAACACAGGAGGTGGAGGTTGCAGTGAGCCGAGATCGTGCCACCACACTCCAGCCTGGGCGACAGAGCAAGACCCTGAAAGAAAAAGTGAGTCATTAAAGACTGGATTTGCAAGTTATTTTCTCCAGAAGAGCTTGTGCAGATGATTCTGGCTCTCCAACTTGGCCCATTCTGATGCTCACCTCCATCAAGGCTCCCCGGCCTAGAAGGCCACACTTCTTCCTTTAGAAATAGTAACAATCATAATAATAGTTGACACTTACTGTGAGGCAGTGTTACATGTATTCACCCACTAAATCCTTGCTATGGTTCTCTGGTACTATGATTCCCATTTTACAGATGTGGAGACTGAGGCTCTGAGAGGTTAAATGTGTGCCCGATGTCACACAGCTAGGATGTGGTGAACCTGCATGCCAACCCAGGCAAGTGGCTCCAGACTCAACACCCCAGAAAGGTGCCACGCAGCATCCCGAGGAGCTGCCGGACTTTCCGCCAAAGGTGGGTTTGTTCCCTTATTGAGAGGACTGCACTCAGCGCTGGGAGCATGTTGATGTCCAGCCTGGACAACGCCTTCCTGAGGGGGCCATGCAGACAGCCATGCCCAGGCTGTAGCAAGCCTGCTCTGCTCTGCTTCTCATGTTTCTCTCACAATGAAAATATACTTTGACAGTGACACCACCACACTTTAAATCAGCTGGGAACTCCTCACCCCCTTGCCAGGGGAAGAAAAACAGCACAGATGTATAACCAGCTGAGCAATCTGGTTTTCTCCACCTCTTCTCCCAAAATTTATTTCTACGTCAATGACTAATGGCAAAGCTTAAGAATGAGTGACTTTGTAAAGGATGGGACAGTTACTAGAAGAAGTCACCATTGCAGGAGGCAACGATTTCTGAGGGTAGAATTGAAAAAAAGAGCAGAGTGAGAAAAGGAAAGGAATCCTTTGATTGATTAAAAAAGTGTCTGACTGATGAAAAAGTGGAGAAAAATGAGAAGTATTAAATATTAGTAGAACTCCACATTAAATTCCCTGGGTTTCTGTTTTGTTTTGTTTTGTTTTACCTCTTCTTGCTCCAAGTATTTCTTCGCACCCCAATCTCTTCCTGCAGAGATTTGGTAACTTCAACTTGTGCCAAAGAACATTCTCTCTGCTAACCCTTCTTGCATCTGTACCTGTGCTCCAGCTTAGAGCTGCTACATTAAAATGTACCCGTGTGCAGGGCACAGCATCAATCTTGGGAGCTCTGGAGCTGAAGCAATCACGCTCTTTGATGGCCAAGACAAAGTTAGGTGATAAGAAAATAGGATGAGGGTATAAGACCTATATTTTGTTGGCAGTGAATTTGAAACTCAGTGCCCAGATTGTACTTTAATAGTCTCAAATTAGCAAAAAGGACTTTTCCCTCCATCTATAGCAAGTAATTGGCCCAATTCTCCCAGGCTTTTTTTTTTTAAATGCAGAAACCACTTGGTATTCACCCAAGGCAACACAAAAGCATCAGAACTATTTGTCTCTTGCACTTCACATGACTTTCCAGTCCACGTGGTGTAAACTAGATATCAGCAGATTTTAGCTCTCACAGTGGAAATTCCCCCATCTACCCAATGCCAACGGGAAGCCAGTCCTCCCTTAACCCGCTGCATCACAGAAATGTCCCCTAGAATCCTCAGGGAGAGGAGCTCAGAAGGTCAACCTTTGACCACCAGCCCACTCATGTGATTTTAATAAGGAAAATATAGGAGCAGGTTTTCTGTCTCGTCTGACTTTGAGATTTGCATGATGGGAAAGAAGCAAGGAAGAAAAGAGAGAAAAACCCGAGCTGAGGAAGGAAAGAGAAAGAAACAAGGAGGAAGGAGAATGGAGGAAAGAACGGTTTATAACTCAGCCGTCACTTCACCTCTTCCCATAGGCTTCCCTGTGCCTCTTCACAGCAGGCTTAAGAGGTCAGAAATCCCAGCAGGTAAACCCCATGTCACTGCTGGCCAGCAAGGTGGAGTGGCCTCTTGCCCATTGGGGCCAGTGCCTATAGGTTCAACAATGCACTACAGGAACAGGCATCTGGCCCTTCACACTAGCCCTAGACACTCTTCAGCTTCTCCATGTTGTCCAAGCCCTGCTCAGCTGTCCCCAGAGCATTAGAAATACCCCAGCAGCCAACATAAGGGTCCTCCTGGATAGGGCTGGCAGGAGGCCTGGTGCTACCCATGTGTACCCTTTGGTCACTTTCAAATTGTTGCTTGAGGTATTCCATCACCAGTGCTGCCTGACTGGACCCTCTCAAACCCTTTTCTGTTTTGCAAGATGAAACAGCAAGTTATGCTAGTTCAGCTCCTCCGTATCCAGGATGGAATTAAACATGCAAGGATTTTAAGAAAGGAAATGCCTGAATTAAGGGACATAATAAGGGAACAAAGGAAGGCTGGGGTGTCATCAGACCACAGTGCAAGTCTGACCTGGAGGGAAGGACAGAAGAAGGGAGGTTAGGCGGAAATACCCTAAACCACCGTGCAGTCAAAGAGAGCTTTGGCAAAACCACTGGGGAGTCCTTGAGCCCAAGGTAGCTGACAAAGGAATCCCAGCTCTCCTAGACAGGTCATCGGCAGGGAGCAGCCCTGGGAGGCATGGTCCCATGGTAAACTCAGCAAAGGACTTAGTGCCTAATCAGTGATGCTTCCCAGAAGCCAAGGTCTTCAGGGCTCACTCTTGCAGTGATCACCCCAAGTGACAAAGTTTCCACTGTGGAGGATTTCCTCTTGCACCTGCCCCATCAGTTCTGAAAGGTGCCAATGATCTGGCTGTGGTGATGGGATTTGCTGGGGCTCAGTCCCCACCACATAGGTCATGCCTTCACTATCAAGATGCAGGGAAGATGCCAAAACAAGGGCAGGTCTGTTGTGGAACTAAGTAAGTGTTCCTTTGTTCTCTGAAGCCCAGGGTCTAGCTTCCACACGCTCTTGGAACATTTCTTGGTTACAATGATATTCTCAACAAGAGGGCATACCTCTCTCTCCATACCTGGCCTTTGCACAGTGTCAGCAGCAGAAGACAAGAATTTCCCAAAGAAGAGAAATGCCCAGCATGGTCCCCATCTCCGAAGGGAAACAAATCAAAAGATGGTTCCATTTTGGTCACCAATTGTGGTCACTTTGGAATCTATGACCCTTGTCAGAAGAATCTGCCATGTGGCCTCTAGTCAATCCAACAGCTGCAAGGACCCCACAAAGTGATCCCCAGCCAGCCTCCTCCTGTGGGGTGCGTGTGAGGCTGGCTTCCACCCTCCCCAACCCACAACCAAAGCCATCACAACAATTCTCCCAGGAAGGAAGATGCAAATTCCAATGTGTCTCTAACTCTTCCCCATAAACCTGTGGCTCCCACAGGGCTCAAACAAGGGTGAGCCGAAAGAGGCCCCAGGGTGCAGAATTGCAGGAGGCGTGATTCTCAGGATGGAATGAGTGCAGAGTCAGCACTGAGAGTGAGAACCATCCTCTACAGGCTGTGGGGCACCTCCCTCCAGTCCACCCCAGAGGACCAAAGTCTACCTGCCTTTCAAAGGCTACCTGAGACCTGCCCTCCATCGAGCCTCCCTGAGGACCCATCAACTCTCATGTCCATTCTTCTGAGATCCTAGGGCCCTTTGTTTACCGCAGATGCATGGCTTTTTCCCATAGCACCCTTGCATTGTCCGTGTTTTTGTGGACACCCTTTATCCCTCCCAGTAGATTGCAAACAGCTTCCGGACAGGGGCCATCTTCCCACCTTCATGCCCCTTTCCCATCTGCAGCACTGGCAGTGCAGTGACTGACGGGCTGTGTGTGTGGCTTCTTTGCATCTCTGGCAAGCTGCCAAGAGTGTCCCCACGGCTGCAGATGCTGAATCCCTCTGTACTAATGGCTTGAATTACAAAGAGAAAGATGCTATGGACACACCATGATAAAAGAGTGTTGCAGAGTAGAGGTTATGCATATGGTTTCCTCCCATGCCATCAGGACCAAAGGAATCGCATCTGGCAGTGTTGTCGCCCTCAGTGTCTCCCTCTGGGAAACCATTAGGAGTGTCCGTGGCCATCAAAGGCTTTTCACTGTAAAATACTGTACTTAGGGAGCACTGTCATCTTGATTCTCAGCTGTGGCAATTGTTCTGCACAAATTCGGTGGGATAAGGTAGTGTTAAGGTTATTTTCCCCTTGTCTTGAAGGCTACGTAATGTCAGGCGGAGTTGACAAAGATGTCAGAATCAAGAACAAAAAAATGCCAGTACATTGGAAGCTCTTATCTCATGAAGTTTCATGGGAATGACTTTGCATACCCACCAGCACTTCAGAAAAGCCTGAAAAAGAGCTCTCCCAAATTGTGTCGTCTCTGCCCCTTATAAAAGAGGAGCAAAATCTGTCATTCATTGACACACAGGGAGTTGGCTACAGTTTTCAGCCTCTGTAGTCACCTCTCTAAAAGTGATGGATGGGGAGGAGAAGGTGGGGAGGAGTGGAGGAGGAGCCTGAGGCTCCCCTGCTTCCCCTCTGCATCTCCTTGGGGTTTGCATTTGTCCCAAGCCATGAGTCTGAAGATTCCTGAGGCATGAGAATCCCACCGGAGCTTATAATAAATGCTGCTTCCACGGTCCCGGAGATGCTCTTTCAGTAAGGCTGGTGAGGGATCATGTAATCTGCATTTTTAGCCAGCTGCCCAGGGGATTCTGATGGAGGTGGCACAGGGCCTCACTTTGAGAAGCACTGCTGTGCAGACCAAAGGTTGAGGGAGCTGCTCGGAGAGCAGCCAGACCATCTGGGCAGGGCAGGATCTGGCAAGTGAAGCTGAGCTGCTGTTACCTAAAAGGCAGTGGATACCACCAGGCAGCTTGAAGCAGTTACATGGGGACACCTTCTGCAGCCTCTCAGTCAGCAGCCCCAGGACACCTATGAATCCCTCCACCAACACGTGCAGCTGGTCACTCTGTATCACGTAGAACATAGGCTCTGGGTTTGAACCTCGACTCCAGCTACTCATCAGCTGCCCTGAGATGACTGACCCCAGGCAAGTTACTCAATCTCTCTGGGCCTTGTTTCAAAGACGGGGTTAATGACATACCTTATGTTACAGAGTTGCCACAAGGATAAAATGAGATGATCTGTATAAAATGCTTAGTGCAGGGTCTGAGTACACAGTAAAGGCTCAGTTAAGGGTAGCTGTTAATCTTTTTTGATGTTATTGTGATCTATTCCAGTTATCTGTTGCTACATAGCCAACTATCCCAAAACGAAGTACCTTAAAACAATGATGGTGGTGTGGAGCAGTGGCTCATGCCTTAATCCCAGCATTTTGGGAGACTGAGGCAGGAGGACCCTTGAGGTTGAGAGTTTGAGACCAACCTGGGCAACATAGCAAGACCTCACCTCTAAAAGAAATTTAAAAATTATGTGGGCATAGTGATGCCTGGCTATAGTCCCAGCTACTCAGGAGACTGAGGCGAGAGGATCACTTGAGCCCAGGAGTTAGAAGCTGCAGTAAGCTATAATCATACCACTGCACTCCAGCCTGGGGGCAGAGCAAGGCCCTGTCTCTAAACATATTCAAAAATAAAAAACAACAATGGCATTGATACTGCTCCCAAATCTGAAATCTGGACAGATCACAGCAAGAACAGCTCATCCCTACTCCACTGGACGTCCGCTGGAGCGGCTGGAAGACTGGAGCTGAAAACACTTTGCAAACAGGTTCACTCACCTGGAAGGTGGTGGCGCTGGCCCCAGCAGGGCCTTACCCAGGGTCTTACCTGGAACACCCATACGGGCCTGTCCATGGCAGCTGGAAGCCGGAGCAAGGGCGAGATAGACAGATATGCAGAGACACATGGCAAGTAAGCGGGACACAGAGGGCCAGGCGGAAACCGTGCCCCTCGCGTGGCCTGGCTTTCAGAAGTCATGCACCGTCACTCTGCCACATTCTGTTGTTCGACGGGAGGCACTAGCGCTGGCCCATATTCAAAGGGATGAGATTAGAATTCACCTTTTGAGGGAGAAGTGCCAAAGAGTTTGTGGAAATGCTTTAGAACCACCACATGACCCAACACCCCCGACATGAGCCAATTCCTCTGATCTTGTTTCCTGGCTTCATGAGGTAATGATGACCCGAATCCTTGACTCCACTCAATCTGTGCTATGAAGCTTAATTCAGCCTTCACAGCCTGGTCCAGCAGGCTAGTCCAGGTAGCCCGTGGGTAACCTCCCATGCATGTCATAAGAAAATACACACGGCACGTTTGTGCAGAAGTGACCTCAGCTGAGTGGGCACGTGGGAAGAGGGAAGACAGGAATGGAGGAGGCACCGATTCACTGTACTCACTAGGGCTGGTGAGGCAGAGTGCAAGGCAGTGACGACAACAGCCATGTCACGCCCTGCTAGACAGGTTGCACCAGCAGCTGAGGTGGAGAGACGCTGTCTGCAGGCTCCAGGCACTTCCAGCTAGAACCCAAGGAAACAAATTGTTTGGAAGTCTGATTCTTGCAGGAGAAAAACAAAGTAAATCTGCTATCAACCAAACCTGACTAACAGGAATCACTAGTTCACTGGCGTTTCCCAGCATCTATATTTTACCTTAAGACTCCAATCACAGCCAAGGAAGCTAACGTTCGTATTTTATTATTTCTGGCTTTAAAAATATAACCCCAATTTTTTTGTTGTTTTCTTAAAAAGAGATAGGGTCTCGCTCTGTCATCCAGGCTGGAGTGTCATGGCACGATCATAGCTTTACTGCCTCAATGTAGCCTTAACCTCTTGGGCTCAAGTGATCCTCTTACCTCAGCCTCCCAAGAAACTGGGTGCATGCCACCATGCCCAGCTAACTTGTTTTTAAATTTTTTGTAGAGACAGGGTCTCACTTTGTTGTCCAGGCTGGCACAATTTGTAATATATCTCCTAGGGTCCATACAAATTGATAATGAGTTTGTTGATCAATCAAATTATGTATTTGTAATTGGGGCATCTTTCGGCCTAATTCTGGATGCCAATAATGACCTCCTGCCCCCACAATGCACAGTGCAAGCCTTCACATGGCCAGTCCTTCCCACCATGGCCTCAAGGCTCTGACACCAGTGATACGGTTTGGGCTCTGTGTGGAACTAATCTCATCTTGGATTGTAATCCGAATTGCAATCCCTGCTTGTTGAGGGAGGGACCTGGTGGGAGGTGATTATATCATGGGGGTGGTTTCTCTCATGCTGTTCTCATGATAGTGTGTGAGTTCTCATGAGATCTGATGGTTTAAAAGTGTTTGGCACTGCCTCTCTTGCTGTCTCTCCTGCCACCCTGTGAAGAAGGTGCTTGCTTCTCCTTAGACTTCTGCCATAATTGTAAGTTTCCTGAGGCCTCCCAAGCCTCAGTCACATTAAGCTTCTTTCCTTTATAAACTACCCAGTCTCAGGTAGTATCTTTACAGTAGTGTGAAACTGGATTAATACAACCAGGTACTCTCCAGCACTGAAACATGCTGTGAGTCAGGCCTGGAGAGTCCAGCTGGGTTCACCTATCTCAAGGCACTGTCTGCTCTTCACCTTGCCAGAGAGAGTCAAAGCTTCATCACCACCGGGTGACAGACCCAGCATGGAGGCATGTGCAGCAGCAGGGAATGTGTGGGGCTCCCAGGTGTGGCCCCGGGAGGCCCCACCCTGGTCGAGGGTAACACATGGCCCACTCAGGCAGATATTGTTTCTGCAAGTCTAGGAGGGAGTTAATGCGAAAACTGAGGCCTCTGCTTCCCCTACGTGGGGCCTGAAATGGAGAGGGGTGGTTCTTGGATTTGTTGGGGAAAGGGGACCTGCTGCTTCATGCTGGTTTCAGGCCTTGGCAGGCCTGGAGGCGGGCCTCTCTGTGAATATAGTGCTCCTCAATTAGGAGTGATTTTGCTCCCCAAAAGATATTTGACAATGGCTGGAGACATTTTTCGTTGCCACAGCTGGGCAGAGGTTGTTCCTGGTATCTAGCAGGTGGAAGCCAGGGATGCTAATGAGCATCCTACAATGCACAGGACAGTCCCACCACAAAAAGGATCTGGCCTCAAATGTCAATAGTGCCAAGGCTGAGAACCCTATAAGCTTCCCTCTCAAGTACCCAGCAGCCCCCAGAGATGAGAGGGAGCCAGGCCCATCTCCCAGAGCTGAAAACCAATTGTCCTTTTCCTGCCTGGAGACCCCCACTCCAGAGACAACTGCTGTTTAAGCCACTCAAAGCCCCTGGCATAATGTGCCCTGACTAGGCCATTCTTGTAAGGGAGACTCCATTAGCGATTCTTCCCAGGCCAAGGAAAACCTGTGAGCTTCTCTCCTGCCTATACCTTGAAGCCATTGCCAACTTCTTTCTTGTAGAAGAAAAAGCAGTCTTGTAGTGTAATTCTGATTAGGGCAGTCCTCAGGTAAAGCAGTCACGATGCACTCATTGAGCGCCAGCTGCATGCTAAGCATTTAGCTTTGGCACCTCCTAGACGTACACCTCCCTGAGCCCCTACAGCTCTCATCCGCAGTACAGACCAAGGCCTATGCCATGGCCTCCTGAATCTGGGTAGTTCCATAAACTGTTCAACAAAGTTTCAGTTAGGGTAAATGGGATCTATTTATCATGACAAAAAGAGGGCTATCTTTTTAGAAAGGTTTACACCAAAGAGTTGAAACTTTACTCGAATAGACAGCTCAATCAGTATAACTCACACCATCTACCTAACATGGAAAACTTGTGATCAGTAAATTATGTTGTTGTTGTTGTTGTTTGAAACAGAGTCTCGCTCTGTCACCCAGGCTGGAGTGCAATGATGTGATCTTGGCTCACTGCAGCTTCCGCCTCCCAGGTTCAAGCGATACTCCTGCCTCAGCCTCTTGAGTAGCTGGGATTACAGGCACCCACCAGCACACCCAGAAAATTTTTTGTATTTTTAGTAGAGACAGGGTTTCACTATATTGTCCAGGGTGGTCTCGAACTCCTGACCTCAGATGATCCACCTGCCTCAGCCTCCCAGAGTGCTGGGATTACAGGCGTGAGCCACGGCACCCGGCTATTTGTAAGCCCTTAATTATGAGCACTGTGCTGAAGAGTACACAACCTTTAGGATCTTGGCTGACACTCCCTCCATGTAAACCCCTTAATACCCACTGCAGCACTAAGTTCTACAAGGCAACTAAAACAGGCAGTTTATAAACCCAACACCAGACAGAACCCATAAATAATAATGATGGTTTATAAAAGCCATTTTATTGAGGACATTTTAAGCTTATTAAGAAGCAGAGACTAGTATGAAGAATCCTCCTGCATCCATCATTCAGTTTCAACAACCATCAACTTTCTACCTTACTTGTTTTATTGACCCCCCCCCCTCCACAGAGATACACACACAATTTCTTCTGGAGCTTAAAGCAGATCTCAGCCATCACATCATTTCACCTGTGAATACTTTAGTATGTATCTCTAACAGACAGGGCTTTTTAAAAATAGCCATAACAGCTGGGTGCAATGGCCTGCACCTGAAATCTCAGCATGTTGGGAGGCCAAGGTGGGCAGATCACTTGAGGTCAGGAGTTTGAGACCAGCCTGGCCAACATGGTGAAACCCCCATCTCTACTAAGTATACACAAATTAGCCAGGCGTGGTGGCGGGCGCCTGTAATCCCAGCTACTCGGGAGGCTGAGGCAGGAGAATTGCCTGAACCCGGGAGGCAGAGGTTGCATTGAGCCAAGATCGTGCCGTTGCACTCCAGACTGGGCAACAGAGCAAGGCTCTGTCTCAAAAACAACAACAACAAAATAGCCATAACACCATTGCCCCACCAACAAAACTAACATCTAATATACAGTCCATCCGTCCATCTTACACTGTCCTCAGCTCTCTCAAAAAATGTCTCTTTCCCACTGGTGGCTGATACTCAAAGGAGTGCTGACCTCACAGAGAATCACAGAGCAGAAACAAAAGGTTTGTTGTCTTTGGCCTTCTCAGCTGCAATGGCCCTTCCTGCCTCCACCCTACCTGTCATTCTCTAGGCAGAACCAGGGGTTGGGGGGACACAGAGCATTGATGGAGCAGGCGTCTT
Source organism: Rhinopithecus bieti (assembly GCF_001698545.2). Classification (NCBI taxonomy): domain Eukaryota; kingdom Metazoa; phylum Chordata; class Mammalia; order Primates; family Cercopithecidae; genus Rhinopithecus; species Rhinopithecus bieti. The sequence goes on along the minus strand of NW_016814432.1, from coordinate 340,056 downwards.
AGGCATGGTCCTGACATCCACTTCTCCAGATCAGCTCCTCATCAGAAAAGCCTTTCTCAGGCCGCTTTCCAGGTAGGCCCAAGAGATCAGATCGCATATCTGGCCGGAAGAGCCAGCAAGGCTCACTGCAGACCCTTGGCAACTCTATGGGGCCACAAGCTTCAAGGATCTTGTGACATACTTAGAATGCACTCCCTGAAGAGCTTGGGCTCTAAAGGATGAGGGGGAAAGACACACCTGGTAATTTACATGTTCAAATAAACACTTCCCTGTTCTGAGAAGCTTAGCAGGCCCTGTGTGAGCAAATTCATTCATGCATGTGTCATGGAGAAGTTAGGGGCAGCCACCTGAGAGTCTGGGACTTTAGGTGACAAGCCAGGGCAACATGGAACAATCCTGTCAGACTTCCCTCCTAGAGCTCTGCACGCTGCAGACTAGGATCTGTGCTCAAGCTACAGGTTCTAACAGAAATAGCACCATGTGTTAATTATAAGTTTAAAAAAGGAGAGAAGAAATAACTTTGTTTAAACCTGATCTTCTCTGCTGACAAAAATGTTTTTAACACCTTTAGTAACCCTAGTTTCCAGCAGGTATACAAAGTTAACTCATCTGCTTATAGATATTTAGGGGTTCCTCCCCATCTTATAAAGTAAGTTCTTGAGTCCAGGGGAATGGATTCTGAAGGCAGTATTGTGGGAGATTAAAATCAAAAGCTCAAAACTTACACTCTTCAGAGCTGTTTGACCTTGGGCAAACTAATTAGCCTCTTTGCTGTTGTTTTCCCACCTACAAACTGAGGATAAGACTATCTCCATCACAGGGTTGTTGACAAAGGTATAACAAGATAACATATTCTCATTCAACACACATTTATTGAGTGCAGGCACTGTTCTAGGTGTCAAAGATAGAGGCCTAAGCAAGTCAGACAAGGCTTTTGCTCTCTCAGAGCTTTTGTTCTGATCAGGAAAACACACATGAAGAGTAACAGAAATATCCAGTAGGAATAAATTCTATTCTGAGAATTTTTTAAAACACTGTGCAATGCAGAGGACGTAAGTGACTCTAGGGAGGCCTTTTCAAGGATCGGGTAACCAGCCTGAATGATAAGGAGCCAGCGACACAAAGGTCTGGGGAAAACCATTTTAGGCAGAGGGAACAGCAAACACCAAGGGTCAAGGATGGATGGAAGTCTGTTGTGTTTGAGAGGCAGAAAATGAAGAAGTGTACAAAATGCGACCTGTGAGTGATATGGTTTGGATCTGTGTTCCCACCCAAACCTCATGTTGAATTGTAATCCCCAGTGTTGGAGGAGGGGCCTGATGGGAGGTGATTAGATCATGGGGACGGATCTCTCCCTTGGTGCTGCTGTTCTCAGGATAGTGAGATCTGGTTGTTTACAAGTGTGGGGTGCCTCCCTCTCTCCCCCATGCATGCTCCTGTTCCTGCATGTGAGATGCCTTGCTCCTCCTTCACTTTCTGCCGTGATTGTAAGTTCCCTGAGGGCTCCCCAGAAGCTGATGCCACCATGCTTCCTTACAGCCTGCGGAACCGAGAGTCAATTAACCTCTTTTCTTTTCTTTTTTTTTTTTTGAGACGGAGTCTCGCTCTGTCGCCCAGGCTGGAGTGCAGTGGCCGGATCTCAGCTCACTGCAAGCTCCGCCTCCCGGGTAAACCTCTTTTCTTTATAAATTGCTGAGTCTCAGGTATTTCTTTACGAAAGTATGACAAAGGACTAATACAGTGAGGCAGGCAGTGTCTGAGTTTCATGGGCTTCAGAAGGAGTTTGGATTCACTCTAGTGGTAATCTGAAGCCTTTAGATTTAGATTAACATTTCAAAATGATGACTACCCACTCTACTTTTCAGAGAAATGATTGGAAGGGGATAAAAGGAAAAGCAGCAGGACCAGTTAGGAGACTTTTAGAGTAGCCCCCCTAAGACAGGACAATGGCCTAGAGTAGGACTCGAGCGGTACAAATGGGGAGAAGTGGTCAGGTTTGGAATACATTTTCAAAATAAATCTCCTTACAAAATGTAAGGAGCAAAAGGAAGAAAAGCATGAAGGATGATTTCTGTGTTTGAGGTCCCACAGTGTGGTTAGATGATGGTGCCATTTACTGAGACAGAACAGATGGAGAAGCAGCCATGAGGAGACAGAGAAACAAGAGTCCTGTGTTGGCGACACAAGCCTGAGATGCTTGGTACACCTCTAAGTGATGTCAAGCAGGCAGATGGATTGAGGAATCTGGAGATCCAGGGGGAAATTAGGCTATCAGAAATCTTCAATAGAAAGATGGTCATGAAAGCTGAGAGTGCAGGTAGGATCACACAGGGAGAAAATGGGGAAAAGAGAAGGGGATCTAGAGTGGGGTTTTGGAATATTCCAACATTCAAAGGACAGACATTGAGGGGAGATACTGACCAGGAGCAGCTGGTGAGGTAGCAGGACAATGAGAAGAATGGGATGCCATGAAATGGCATGGAATGGAATGGGATGGGATGGGATGGGATGGGATGGGATGGGATGGGATGAGATGGCATGGCATGGCATGGGATGGGATGGGATGGGATGGGATGGGATGGGATGGGATGGGATGGGATGGAATGGGATGGAATGAGATGGGATGGGATGGGATGGAATGAGATGGGATGGGATGGCATGGCATGGGATGGAATGGGATGGGATGGGATGGGATGGGATGGGATGGGATGGGATGGGATGGAATGAGATGGGATGGGATGGGATGGAATGAGATGGGATGGGATGGCATGGAATGGGATGGAATGGGATGGGATGGGATGGGATGGGATGGAATGCGATGGGATGGAATGCGATGGGATGAAACAGAATGGAATGGAATGAAATGAAAGCTCAAAAAAAAAAAAATGCTTCCAAAAGGAAGGAGTGGTCAGTCATGCCAAATGTCACTGAAAGACTCAATAAAGAGGCTAGCAGATGGATCATGGGACTTGGCAGGTTGGAGGTCTTCATTGTGAAGACAGTTTCAGCTGAAAGCCTGACTGAAACAGACTCAGGAAAGAAGGAAATGTGGAAAAGCAAACAGACAGCAAGACTCCCTCTCTCTGGGAGGGAGAGCAGAGAAATCAAGTGGTATCTAGACAGGCACAGAGATCAAGGAAGAGCCAAGGACATGTCAGCATGCCCTCCGGGGAATGTAGCAGAGAGGAAGAAAGTGATGATGCTGGACAAAAGGCAATTTTTGTAAAAGCTCTCATTGTGTTAATAATTTGTGTATAGGTGCATGTATTTATAATTTTTCTTTCACGTAGGGATTCTTCAGCTTAGAGAGTCTTTATTTCTGTTGTACTAATATACAGTTAACACTTTTTAATACAAAGAATATCTTATCTCCATTTGTGAGAAAATGGCCCAAAGGATAGGCTTAATTGGGTATACGAGATCCTCAGATGTGCAAATCTTCAGTCTTGAAATTATTCATTTTTAGTGTTCAGTGTGTACACCCGGTAACACACAGTTACTCCTGTTTATAACCTCAGCTTCTGGCAAGTTGAATTCCTCACAGTTCCCCAAAGGCCACATTGTTTCAGGCAGCTGTACCTTGCACCCTCACACAGGCACCTCACAGCAGCAAGGGTGCCTGACTGCTCTGGCTCTCTGATGTGTCCTACCTCAGGAACGCCCTCTGGTCACTCTTGGAATCCTCTCTAACCTCTGTAGATTGCTTCTCGTTGTTTTCTTTTTCTAAAGGTAATGTGGAACCCCAGAGAGTGTTATGAACCAAGGATTACAACTAAACCAATTCTGTGAAACTGAGGTCTGTTAAAAACAAAACAATCATGCTAAAAAAAAAATAATGTGTATGCTTGCCAAAAATATAAGCAATACAGAAAGGAATAAAGCAGAGATCAAAATTCAACTGAAACCACACCCTCAGAAACAACCATCATTAACATTTTGCACAATGTCTTCCAGAACACTCTGTAATCCTCCATGAAAGAGACCCATCCTAGGACAGAGGAATCACTCTCAGACAAATGTGTTGTTGTTCCTACAGTGGCTACCACAGGGTGCTTGCCTTGTTGTTTGTATCCCCAGTGCTTAGTACAAACACAGGCACTGTAAAGGACCCATACATGTTGGTCAAATTAATAAATAAGAGCATGTGGCTGCAGAGCTTAGCAACAGCAAGCATAATGCAGTTCCCTAACGTCACTTACACAGCAAGAAGCAGAGACCCAGAAAGATGAACTCACCTAGCATTAAGGGAGAGGGTGGAGCACTGGAAGGCTTTGCTCCAAAACAGATCCAAATAAAGTTGCATTTCAAATCAATGCGGAAGATATATTTTTAATAAATATTGCCAAGATAATAAGTAAATAACACAAGAAAAAAAAAGGTAGGGCTTTCTTTCACACCACATTAAACCATATATAAGAACTAGAAGTCCATCAGTGTAGGTAAACATGGTCTTGGGATAAGCACAGAATAACAAAGATATAGATAGAAAAGGAAGGATCAATTGCTTAACAGCACAAAATTTTTAAGAACCTTAAAAAATTGAAAGGCAAATGAAAAAATACTTTTGAAGTATTGAATCAATAGCCTTTATCATATATAGAATTATTATGAATCGATAAGATAAAAAGCACTAATTGAAAATAGGCAAAAGAAATGAAAAAGGTAATTCATAAAGGAAGAAAGAAATCGACAATACATATCAGATTTTATAGGACTGTATGTTTAATAGGACCTAAGGTCACTAGGATTTAAGCAAAGCAAATTCAAAGAAGACATCTTTGTTGTCTACAGGGTCAGAAAAAGCTTGGAAAGTGTCAGGCCTCTGAGCCCAGCCTGCCCATATGTATCCAGATGGCCGGAAGCACCTGAAGAATCACAAACGAAGTGCAAATGGCCGGTCCCTGCCTGACGACATTCCACCATTGTGATTTGTTCCTGCCCCACCTTAACTGATCTATTAACCTTGTGAAATTCCTTCTCCTGGCTCAGAAGCTCCTCCACTGAGCACCTCGTGACCCCGTCCCCTGCCCGCAAGGAAAAAACCCCCCTTTGACTGTCATTTTCCACTACCCACCCAAATCCTATAAAACTGCCCCACCCCTATCTTCCTTGCTCTCTTTTTGGACTCAGCCCGGCTGAGTGATTAAACCCAGGTGATTAAAAAGCTTTATTGCTCACACAAAGCCTGTTTGATGGTCTCTTCACAGGGACACCCATGACAAAAAGAATACCAATCACTGTTGATGATATTTTTTATAAAAATAGGTGTTCTCCATGAAAAAATGCTCATCATCACTCGCCATCAGAGAAATGCAAATCAAAACCACAATGAGATACCATCTCACACCAGTTAGAATGGCAATCATTAAGAAGTCAGGAAACAACAGGTGTTGGAGAGGATGTGGAGAAATAGGAACACTTTTACACTGTTGGTGGGATTGTAAACTAGTTCAACCATTATGGAAAAAAAAAAAAAAAAATAGGTGTTCTCCAATGCTGGTAGGATTGTACATGGGAATAACTCTTCTCTGGGTCTACTTGGCAACACATGTCAAAAACCTTTCAAGAGGGCCAGGCATTGTGGCTGATGCCTGTAATTCTAGCATTTTGGGAGGCCAAGGTGGGAGGATCATTTAAGCCCAGGAATTTGAGGCTAGCCTGGGCAACACAGCAAGATCCCATCCCTATAGAATTAAAATAATTATTTTTTTAAAAAGCCTTTAAGATGTGCCTGCTAATTTACTCACCATTTCCAAAACTAAGAATTTATCACAAAGAAGCATTCTGAGTTATATGCAAAGATGTTAACTGTGGTAATCTCTGATAACTGTTTTTTTTCCCTTTGTACTTGTTATTGTTTTCCAGGTGTTCTAAATTGAAAATGTATTTATTTATTTATTTATTTAGGACAAGATCTTGCTCTGTCACCCACACTGGAGTGCAGTGGCACAATCACAGCTCACTGCAACCTCTACCTCCCTAGCTCAGGCAATCCTCCCACCTCAGCCTCCCTAGTAACCGGGACCACAAGCACGTGCCACCACACTCAGCTGATTTTTTGTATTTTTTGTAGAGGCAGGGTTTTGCCATGTTGACCAGGCTGGTCTTGAACTCCCGGACTCAAGCAATCTGCCTGCTTTAGCCTCCCAAAGTGCTGGTATTATAGGCATAAGCCACCATACCCAGTCTTGAACTTATTAAAAAATAAATCAGGACTTTCAGGTAAAGATGACAGATTGAACACTGATATTTACCTTTATTTTCTCCCAAAACCAAACTAAAATAACAGTAATGTGATTTTTTTTCTTTCTTTTTTTTTTTTTAATCTATTATACTTTAAGTTTGGGGATACTTGTGCAGAACATGCAATTTTGTTACACAGGTATACACGTGCTATGGTGGTTTGCTGCACCCATCAACCCGTCTCCTACATTAGGTATTTGTCCCAATGCTATCCCTCCTGTAGCCCCCCACCCCTCAACAGGCCCCAGTGTGTGATGTTCCCCTCTCTGTAATGTGATTTTTAGCAAAGAGAATGGGGGGATGGGGGGAGGGCGTAAAAAACCTTTTTTTATTTTTTTGAGACAGAATCTCACTCTGTTGCCCAGGCTAGAGTACAATGGCACGGTCTCGGCTCACTGCAACCTCTGCCTCCCAGGTTCAGGCAATTCTCCTGTGTCAGCCTCCCAGGCAGCTGGGATTATAGGTGTGCACCACCACGCCCGGCTAATTTTTGTATTTTTAGTAGAGAGGGGTTTCACCATGTCGGCCAGGCTGGTCTCAAACTCCTGACCTCAAGTGATCCAGTGGCCTTGGTCTCCCAAAGTACTGAGATTACAGGTGTGAGCCACTATGCCCAGCCAAAAAAAAAAAAAAAAAATTGAAAGCTGGAAAATGAAGGAGAAGTAACTAACTGAAGCAAAACCTGAACCAACCATAGGTAAAGCTAAGACACAACCTGAATCTTTAACATCCTGAACTTCAAAGGCTCAGGAGGCAGCAACACCCAGCTCCTTTGGAAGCAGAGAAAAAGACGGGGCAGGAAACAGAAGGTTTGATTGAAAAGTCTGTTTGAGAAGCAGTTGACCCCACTAGCTTTCTTTCCCAGCTCCACAAAGGGCAGGAGCCTGGAGGCTTTTTCCCTCCAGAGAGGTAAAACCAAGCCTCTCTGGGCTGGGGAACACCAGGCAGAGATAAGGGCAGGAGTACTGCATGGAAGAAAAGGACTAAGTCAAAGCTGCACGCTGAGCATCTGAGTCCCAGCCTTCCTTCCCCTCGTGCCGCTCAGAAGGCTGACCGCCAAGCTTAAATCCTCCAGGCAGAAGATTCAAAAACTCTTCTCTTGGGAATCCAACAAGTTCATGAGAAAATCATCAGAGGGTTTCTTTTCTTTTTTTTTTTTTTTTTTTTTT